>NC_142030.1:33754166-34062499 GCF_982192425.1 Myodes glareolus | reverse complement strand
TGGAGGGGTCTTTTCTAACAAAATGTTCCAGTGTGCAAACATCATCATCAGAGTGGATAACTCAGCTGGGCACTGTGGCTCATGCTTCCAAGACTGTAGGGCTGGGATGCTTGTTCCGGGGTTCTTGGCTTCTTACTTAGTAATTGAAATAGGTACCACATTGATTTGCAAAAATTCCAAGGAACTTTATTTAAATCAAAATAACAGAAAATATAAGAGGACACTGCAAAGGAGCGCGCGCCTCATGAGTGAACATGCTGAAGAGCCCCAGTGACTGCTTGGAGGTGACTATAGTGACATGGTTCTCTGGTTTCATTACAAGATTGGGTCATACAATAATTTTTGTACTCTGCAAGTCTCTTTGTGTAATGCATCTGGTTTTAATCATACACACACACACACACACACACACACACACACACACACACACACAGGTATAAGAAGGCAATAGAGAATTTTTCCTTAACATTTACTTGAGGACCCAGGTTTTCCTTATTGTGAATACCCAAATCCGTTTAGGCAGGATCAGCCTTTCTATGTTTTTGTACCTGGGTACACTAGAGATGTATTTGAAACGAGACATCCTAAGTTTTCTTGTTATGGGTGGAGTAGTTTATCCCATTGTGAAGGGGTTGTAGGTATGGCCCAATGCAAGGGCTGGCCCAAGGTTGCTAGGTACATTGGGATATGTGTGCGTAGTATGTGTGGGCAAAGGGGCTAGACAATCAAGCACATTATTGGAAGGGGGTCCATAAACTGATCCAAGTTGATCCCAGACTGAACTATTCCTGATGCTTGCCTACCTCAATCCAGGCCATAAGAAGCCTGAGGTAAGAGAGTTGAGAGCATTTTAGGCCAGCCTGGAGCATATAGTTCAAGGATGACCTGAGTGCATGGTAAGATGTCTCAAAAACAAAAGGGATGGACAAATAGAAAGAACTCAAATGTTCAAAGACTCGTATACACAGAGTAAACAGTACAACTAATAAAATAACTTTTACAAAATTATAACGCGAAGAAAGACCCTTTATAGGTAAAATAGTGTGCACAACTTGTTAACATTGTGTTTCAGATATACGTAAAGACAAAAAGACTGCTACAAAAGAAAGCTATGCCAATCACAGGGTTGTGCTACAGGTCCCTGCAAGGACCACATTTCTTCCCTCCCCCAAGTTTTCTATATTTTCCCAAACTCTTACTATGCATCATTGGTCTCACTTAGCACAATCCTACCCAGTGATGCTATCTGCAAGCCCACTTGTCCTAGGGACCAGCTGGTCCTGGGAACGTTTTTCTAGAACCATTTCTGCTTTATTGCCTTTGTGACTCCTGCCTACAGAAACACATTCCTTGAAATCTGATGGAGACTCTAAGCCACAGAGTCAAACTAAGCTTTATAACTGTCCTTGGCTTTTGAGATTACATCCCATTTTGCTAAATACAAGTTTGCAAGGCTCCATTTGTGTCAAACTTCTGCCTTAAGTCCTCTTTGGGGCCATTTTCTTCCACTGATCTGCATCTTGTTCTTGTTTCCCCTGGAACTGAATCCCTTCATCACAGGCTGCTCTGAGTGCTGCCTGCTCCGAGAAGTTGAGAACGGCTTTTATCAAGTGTCAAATGTCACCTTCTAGCTCTTCTGGCCTTGTGGCTTTGGGTGTAGAGTGTCCCCAAAAGTCCTCTGGCCAATTACCTGAGCTTGAAGCTGTGGGGCCCTCTTTGGTCATCTCTGCCAGAAGCTGAGAGACCAGAGCACCTGAGCCAAGGGAACTGGTTGGCAGGATGAACTCACAAACTGATCATAAACTCTAATTAAAGTTGGGGGTGGGGTGCTACGGGAGCGCACAGAGCCCAGGATCAAAAATAAATAGTCAGAAGAAAGTGAGCCGTACTGGCCTGGAGGGGCAGCCTCCCAAAAGCGCATGGGAAGCTAAGCTCTGTTCTGAGTATCTGACCAACACCTCGGGGATCTAGAGTATACCTGAGGCCTGAAGCAAGATGCTGAGCTTTGAAGTCCTAAAATGTGACCTGTGCATTCTGACTCCATTCCTTGCCAGCTGTGTGTGGGATCTGCCCAGCTCCCTGTGACACAGGGAAGGACAGGAGTCTACTACAACACTGTCATCTGTGCCAGCACACCGATGGGACATGTAGCACATGGGGAGGAGCTCCACCCCTGAGCAGAGCTTCTCGGGTCCCTCATACCCATGCTGTTGATAGCTTAAACCTTGTCGTGAGAAATTCCTGGGCCTCACTTTCCTTGGGACAACAATAAGATCTGTTTGGCCCTCATTAAAATGGCATACCTGCACTCGGGAGAGTGCCACACATGGAGCATTGCCTTGCGACCTAGTGTGGTGCCTGGAGATGTGAAAGACACCCCACAGTGACGTTTCCTGCCCCTAGGCCTTACCATTTCCCAAGCAGTGCAGAAACAACATCCACCGTGCTTCTCTCATGGCCCCTGTCCACCCAGTCCAGTCGTCTTTGATTTGACTCACCTTTGGGCCACTTCCTTCGAAGATAGGGCCCGTGGTGCAGTGATGGTCACCTGAACTGCCTGACCTGGCTCTCATCTCCTATTTTCCTTCCCCTCATGGAGCAGAGATTGGGGTTCATGGACCTCTGAACCAAGCTGGCTGTGGCCCTACAAGGCCATACTAACAACAAAAGGTTCAAAGTCCCAGTCCCTTCATGGTGCAGGAGAATTGTCTGTATTCTTTCAATCATGTTTTAAATAAACACTGATTGGCCAGGCAGGAAGTATAGGTGGGTCAACCAGACAGGAAGCAGAGGCAGGGCAATGAGAATTCTAGGAAGCAGGAAGCTCCCTCCACAGTTCTGCCCAGATCACCAAAGAAGCAAGATGTGAGCTGCCCTGCTGAGAAAGGTACCGAGCCATGTGACTAACATAGATAAGAATAATGGGTTAATATAAGCTACAAGAGCTAATAAGTAGCCAGAGCTAATGAGCCAATCAGTTTTATAACTTATGGAGATCTCTGTGTGATTTTCTTTGGAGCTTGCCGGCTGTGGCAACGGGCGGGACAGATACCCCAACAAGCAGACCCCTTCATGTTACAGAATGGTGCCCAACCTAATATTACACCTTAACACACTTGCCTCTCCTGAACCCTATGGCCAGGGTTGTAGTATCACAAAGCCATCCCATGTTCGGATGGCAGCAGAGCATAGCTGCTCACTGGTCCTTCCTCCACTCCAAGAGTCTCCTTGCCTCACCATGAGGCTATCACATATCATTCTGCCTTGTGCAAGTACTGAGCCAAGTAAGGCATGGAATCCAAAACTCCATAGACTCTGTAGACACAGTCGCCTACAGCTGAGTATGGAAAGGCTATATGGCCTTTTCTACTAGGAGATGCAGAAGCTTCTCTCTGGATCCCATAGTCTCATGGGCTCTGCTACTGCACCAAACATCATGTACAACATGATGATCTTGCCTATCAAAGGCCCTGGAGACTGAAGCTCACTTTGTAGATATGACAACTGGCTTCAAGATGCCTTAGTTGGATTACTCTTGCTATGATGAAATGTCATGACCAAAAGCAGTCTGTGGAGGAAATGGTTTATTTGGCTTAAGTTTCCACACCAACAGTTCACCGCTGAAGGAAGTCATGACAGGAACTCAAACAGGATGGGAACCTAGAGGCGGGAGCTGATGCAGAGACCATGGCGGAATGCTGCATACTAGCTTTCTCCCCATGGCTTTCTCAGTCTGCTTTCTTATAGAACTCAGGACCACCAGCCTAGGGATGATCCCACCCACAGTGGACTGAACTTTCCCACGTCAATCACTCATTAAGAAAATGCTCTACAGCCCAATCTTCTGGAGGTTCCCTCCTCTCAGATGATTCTAGCCTGTGTCAAGTTGACATAAAATTAGCCAGCACACAAGGTGATCAGCAGTTTGCCTAGGGTCAATGCACCTAAAATGGAGATATTTGTACCCATTTTATTCTTATTTCAAAATGTCACACAATTCTCAAGGGGAGCCTTGGAGTTATTCATAACCAGTTCCAGGGAATCTCAAAACCTGTCAGAGCCAGTTGGCTACTTTGGCTGAAGTTTGGTATCTAAGTGCTGATTAGGGTACGAAAAATGGACTTTGGAATTTGCCTCACCGCTTATCCCAACTCCCATCACTAAGCAGGCTTCCTGCCAGCTCAGCAGACACATGCATTCTCCTCTTCACAGAAGAGCTGGATTTCCCTAGTCCTGGAGTCTTCGTTCCACTGTAGGAACCCCAGGTAATCCGCGTTTTCCCAGTGTTCTGACTGAAAGCTCATTCACTTGTCTTATCATCCTGAGAAGTCTGTTGGAAATGCCCCTCTGATCAGACAGAGG
Source organism: Myodes glareolus (assembly GCF_982192425.1). Lineage (NCBI taxonomy): Eukaryota > Metazoa > Chordata > Mammalia > Rodentia > Cricetidae > Myodes > Myodes glareolus. Next base: position 34,058,137 of record NC_142030.1, on the reverse strand, counting down.
GACTGTGTAAGACTCCATATGTTAGACATATGGAGACTCACGAAGGCATCATATGGCCATCATCAACCAGGTTACTGTCCTCATTGCCGTGACCAAATGCCTGACGGCTTAAAAGAGGACGAGTTCATTGTGGCTCCCAGTTTAAGAAGGAATTCTGGCCACCATGATGACAGGAACATGATGTGTCATATCTCATTAGCAGTCAGGAAGCAGAGAACAGACGGGAGTGGAGCCAAGGTATTAAATCTCCCAAAACCTCATTTCTTTCAATGAGGCTCTGCCTCCTTTAGGTTCCACAACCTTCCATGACAATGTCACTAACTGAGGACCAAGTGTTCAAACACCTAAGCCTATGGAAAAGATGCTTCACATTCTGACCACAACAGCCAGGGAGGATTCTGGGATCCATACACCATCAGTCAAGCTCTCGTGGGAGAAAATTCCCCGTCAATCTACTCAGTGTTGGTTCAAAGACCAGGCCTTCGGCAGAGGGCAGTGCCCAGGAAAGGGAAGTAGGAGGAGATGTAACTATTCCAACAATTCAACTGCTCGCCTACATGCTTCACAGGGCCTGATAGCATTCTTCTAAAGTCTGGTCTTATGTGAGGAGTGTTCCTTGTAGACGTTGTCTTGCCTTTGTTACTAAGATGCCTCTTGAGAGAACCAAACAAATGCCACAACAGGCTGTTTGGTCTTCTCTCAGAGATGAGGCCTCAGTTTCAGTTTCCTAAGATGGAGCAGGAAGTTTCTGAAAGAATCATGAACAAAGGAATCCCCAACACCCCCGACAACAGGAGGAGGAGGCCTGGTCATGCTGTACCAAGCTGGGACTGAGTCACAGACAGCAGCCCTGGAGCAATGACTGGGACTTGTCCAGGCCTGTCCCAAAATGGAAAACTGTAGCCCTGACCAGTCCCTGGCTAACCCTGACCAGTTAGAATGCAATACTATGATTACCACTTGCTTAAGTCAATCATATTTAAAATGACGTTAACTGCTCCAGGACTTCCCCTTCTGCTGTGCTTAAGAGAAACCCACACGTCCTTCTCGGGATCTTTCGCCATCTTGTTTCTGTGTGTGGCGACACCCCAGCATGCATGCTGGAATATCGAAACACTCTTGCTGCTTGAGTATGTGGATGGTGGTCTTTTGTGGGACTTCTCCAGGACCCTAACAGTTGTCACACAGAAGCAATTGCTAGGAATTCCGTTACTAGTATGAAGGTGGCAGCCACTGGCTTGGTTTAGTCCCATCATCAGCTAGAGTGTTGCTCAACAGCCTTTGAGTCAAGTTTGTAGAAACTGCTTTTGAATTCGAAGACAGCCTGGTTGTCACTCAGATTGGACTCGGGCCAGGCAATTAGTAGTCTGGGCAATAAAACTAAAAACCTGAATCTTCAATCAGAGGATCGGGGGTTGAACATGACCTCATCATCTCTCTTGAAAATCAATTTCCCCTATTACAAAGAAACTGATAGCAGTTTCAGGATGGATCTAATGGAAGGCATTGTCCAGGATGATTTGATCTCATCGCAGTCTTTCTCAGAATATGGAAAATTATACAAAGGGAAAAAATAAAGCTAACCATGAAGAATTAAGCTTGGGTCAGTTTGCTATTGCTCTCTACCAAAAAGCCCATGAGATTTGCACTGAAGAGCTAAAGAGCTCTGATCTTCCCAGCGGCTTGGGGTTATAGGGATCAAATGGTTTTGGGAGTCTAAATAGAAAGATATTTAGCGTTTCACCAGCCATTCATAGAGAGTTCAGCACAGATGCACCATGTTGATTCACAAGAGCTGCTGGAACCTCTTTGGCCTCTTGCTTTACTTCTGAAGAGCCACTGCTCTTTGTGGTCCAGAAACTTCCCATGTCTTCAACAACAGAACTAGTCTTCTGTGCCGCTCTCTGTGAGTGCTGCTTAGAACATAGTCCCCAGGGTAAGAGCACCCCGGAGGATCCACCCTGCTTCTTTAGGGATGGGCAACAGCTGTTATGACTCTTGAAGCTGACCATGAAAATGCCTGAGAGTTCAAATAGGTCTCTCCTGCAGCACCAAGCAGCCTTAATATCTGTCCTCCACTGTACACACAAGGCTCCTTGGCGTTTCATCACCCACGGTATGATCAACTCACTCCCAAATACTTAAGGTTTATGAGCAGCCTCACAGGGAAAGATACACATATTGACTAGACAGGAGAAAACCTTAGAAAATACCTAAGTTCCCCCACCTGAAACAGGTAAGCTGCCCAGAGCAAGGGACCCATCCATGCCATAGTGTCACTGTCTGGTCCTGATAAAGAGCCATTGTTATTCTGTGGGTCAGGGTCTTCACTTGCTGAGATTTGCAGATTATTGTGTCCTGGAACAAAGAATTGGACAGGGACACATTGGTAGTACAGAACTAGAGACATTTCATTGAGGAAGAGAAAGGCCTTCCTGAGAATAAAATGGCCTAGATGGTGAGGACAGGTTGGAAAGCCCTGGTCCACCAGCATCCTGGTTCTTTATGGGTTGCTTACAGGGTGTTTGGCTTCTCCTGATCCAGAGATCTCAGGGCTTTTCTCACACATGTTCTGTTTTGACATGTGTAGCCATTGGTTAGAGATGTCTCCAGGTTTCCCTGATATCTTTGTTTGCTTCAGGCTCTGCCCTCCTCTCTACCCTGAAGCCTCTTTCTCCAATGCACTTCTCTCCTGTTCTATTGCTCTTCTTAGCTCATGTCTTGTCAACACTGTGACTGGGTGGCTTCTGCTACTTTTGTTCGAAGAAAGTCAGATCTTTGTTCTCCTAAAGCGAATAATTTGTGTGTAGGAGGGAAGGGAAGCAAATGTTTGCTTAGAGCCAATCTACAAAATCAGGCGAGTGGCTACATTAAAACGCAAACTTACTAAACCTTCCTGCGATTTCTTTGTGGTCAGCTGAGTCACCTAAACTTCATTTCCACAAAAGTTACACTTAGAAACTAACCTTTATTGGATCAGAATTGGTTTTCAAATTTACCCTTCTGGTCTACCTCTCAGAATTCACTGGTGTCAAAAAGTTCTCTTCCTCTCCTTTCCACTGATAATCCTGCTCTCCCTTTCTATTTGTTTTCTGTCCTTAAATTCAAGCTTAATTGAAGAGACAAGTGGGCTTTTAAAGAAATTATTTTATTTATTTTTAAATTTATTTATTTTGCTGCAGGAGCGCCCCGTCAGCCAATAGCCGCTGAAATACCAGCCCACTGGGGCGTGGTATATCTCTCTTTAAAAGAAGAGCGGCAAGCCTCGGCTCGGCCTCTTGGTTCCGGCTCCTGCTCCAGCGACCAGGCTCCTTTCCTGACGGTTTGTGTACATGTAAGTTTTACCCCCCAAAATAAATATCCCCTTTAAAACCTAACTGGTGTGGGATTGATTCGCCATTAGGAAGGAGGGTGGGCTGAATTCCTTCTAGGGCTCGGCTTCTGTGTTCCCACTCTGGAAGATGCTGTGAACATCTCACTCCCTGTCAACTCGGATTCCTCCGATTTTAACCACTAAAAGGAGAGAGTTCTACTCACACAACCCAATGCAACCCAAGGTATAAGTCTTGGGTGGCTTTGACTTTCTGCTTCTGATCTTTCTCTAAAGCAAACAATTTGAGATCAAATGTAGCCTAGAGATGTGGGAGGGTCAGCTTTTTGGCAACTCAGATAAAAAGGGATGGGATACAGTGAAGACTCCAGCTCCGGAGGGAAATTCTGTATGTCTCTTCTCCGAGAATTCTAGGCTCCACTTCAATAGTCTATGGAGTCATTTTTCTACTAAACATCTGGGAGGCTTTCCCCTGCTTTGCCTCCACTACTGTGTGGTTTCGGTTCCCAGAGGAGTTTTTTGCACCCAAGAATGTCTTCTAGTGAACTCCTAAGACATCAGAATGTCTTTTCATTTCTTTCAGGCTTTTCTGACAGGTCAGGTGAGGGGTAAACCATTGACCTTGAGCTTAGGGGTCACTAAGTTCCTCTGCCCCAGGTGACTCATCTAGAATCTGCCCTAATGCTGAAAGGCTCCAGACACAGACTTAAAGATGAGGCTGTACTGGTCCAGGTTAGCATGAACGGCCACCAAGACCCAAATAAGAAAATAAGTGTCTTTAAAGCCTGTGCTTTTCACGATGTCTTGATGCTTAATTGGAGATATTATGAAGGGAGTCTGTGGAAGAGTCAGTGCGAGAACACCGTGTTTCTGGGTGTTTCCGGAAGGGCACTCGGAATGGAGCATTATTGCCGTGCTGTATTTCCAAGCGTGCTGCCAGCAATTTGGCCACTTTAGCTCTTCATGGCTCCTGAAATAGCCCTTGATGCCTCCTCTATTAATTGCTGGTTGAGAAAATGAGAGCTGGGGTGTCTGGCAAATGCAGAAATGCAACCAAATGGCTGTTGAGACTCGATTAGTGCTGAGACAGTGAGGAGCTCAGACCTGGGTCCTGTGAACTTGCTTGAGCTAAATAGAATCCTCTTTCCCCTAAAGTGGGTCACCGACATACCTGGCAGATGGACTCACAGGTGTGGTTCTGCATGCATGGCGTGTGCATCAAGGGGGTTCCAATATGAGTCTTCAACACCAGGTTACTGTATCTTGTCTCACCTGTCATTAGCATGTCTTAGGCGCATCTCCAGTGACCTAAATGCCTCCCACTAGATCCTCCTTCTTAAAGATCCCAGAGCATCTCTCTCAAGACCAAACCTTTAAAAAAAAATGGGCCTTTGAGAGACACGTATTCAAACCATATCTCCTTCCTTCAGTCACGCGGCTAAAGAAGGAAGGATGGCGGATCTGGGCTACAGTCACAGGGGATATGATGTAAATACTTCGTCTGTTCTCATCTAGGAATACCAAACGACGGTGGGTAGGGTCATGACTGACATCACCAGCCTGAGAATGGTCAATGTTTCTAGGAAACCATCCATCTACACTGCAGCTTCTTACTCATTTGGGCAGCCAGAAGAAAGCATCACAGATCACGTGTCAGCAAACAACAAACATCTGTTCCTTAGAGCTCTGAAGGCTGAGAAATTCCAGATCAAGCCAAGAGCTGATGCGGAACCTGTGAAGGGTTCACTGCCTTATTCATCGATTGTTGCCTTGTTTATTGTTGTTGTTGTTGTTGTTGTCTTGTTTATCATTATGTGTTAATGAAGGAAGGCAGTGCTCTGGGGTCTCTTTGTGAGAACCCTAATCCCATCCATGAGAGCGCCATCTTTTCCAAGGGGCCTCGCAGCAGCCCCGCTTAGGGAGTATCATTTGAACATTGGATGGGAGGCACAGATTTGAAGCTTAGCACTGAACAGTTTCAAAACTGGTCAATGGTGCCTGTTGCCCCACTGTCCAGGGAGAAAGAGGAGGAAGTGGACATGTGACTTCATGAGATTGGAGGCCACCAGGGCCCTGAAGGAACATGTGTTGCTGCTGTGGAGAACTGGAGAGTTCTCCACATTCGACAAGCCTAGAAGAGCACCAGCTGTTTGTAACCAGTCTTTAGATTGGAGCAAGGACAGGCCTGACAGAGACAATCAAATAGGACAAATACCAAGGGAATGGCAGTCGCATGCATCTATAAATCTGTGAGGAATCAAAAGTAAATTAGAAAATACTTTTTAAAAGGTAGAGGAGGAGAAAGATCTCCTCCAAGAGCACATCCAAGTGTGGACTTGCGGCTAGAAATGATGGGACCCTGCAGGTAATGGAATTATGTCTTCAGTGTTCCAAGGGACAATCAGCTGAAGATACAGAATTATATAACTAAATTTAAAAAAAATGCACTACTTTGAAAACCATAGCAAAATGAAGACATTGTGAAGTAAAAAAAAAAAAAGAAGAAAAGAAAAATCAGAGAGTACCGCCAGCAAGAAAGACTAAATGAAATGCCTGAGTCTCTGTTGATAGAGGAACTTGATTCCATACAGAAGCAGAGATGAAGAAAAAATGATAAGCTCCATAAAGGGAAAGCACGCATCAGCTTAAAAATAATTCTTCACTGTGTAAAGCAGTAATAATAATGCCGCATGGATTTAAACAGGTATAGAATCAAACTGCATGGTAGTAAGAGTGCATAAGACAAGAGGGGTAGATGAAGCCGAGGAAATATCCTTACATTGTTGAGGAAGTGATTAGGAAATTAATCCATATTAGGCACTAATAAGTCAGTGATGAATGTTCTAATTCCTAGGGGAGCTACCATAATTAGCAAAATGATAGGTGATAATTTTCTAATAAAGGAAAAAAGTGCAATCATTTTTGAAAAACAAAAGCTAAGAAATGGGATAATTATAAACCTAAATAGATTTGTAGATGTTGTAAGTGGAATCATTCTAAATATTTCTGTAAAGATACAGATATTTAGATCAAAGGATGAAGACCCTGTCTATAGGTAGGAAATCAGACTGTGTAAGCCAGGGGAAGCAAGCGGTAAGCAGCCTCGCTCTGGCTTCTGCATCAGTTCCTGCCTCCAGGATTCTGCCCAGCTTGAGTTTCCGTCCTGACTTCTTTCAATAACGAACATCAGTATGGAAGTGTAAGCCAAATACACCCTCTTCTCTGCAATCCCCCACCCGCAAAAGAAAAGCTGCATCTAGATGCATTCTGGGTGGCACAAGACTGATAAAAGTAACTTAAATGGAAAGACATGGGAGAATTTTACCAAGTGAAAGAAAGCAGTGTGGAAAAGCTACATCATGTCCAATAGCATGACATTCTGACCAGATCAAAATTAGAAAGACAATTTTAAAAAGGCCCGTGGTGGCCAGGATCTGGTGAGGTGTGGGGGATTAACAGGCAGAGCCCAAAGGACTTCCAGGGCAGGGACACTGTTTTGTGATCCTTTCCTGTTAGATGGGCATTATGATGAATTTGTCAAAACCCACAGAACGGCAATAACAAGACCAACTCCTACTGAAAAGTATAGGCTACCATACATGGTGATAATGAACAGCCTCCACCTAGCCCATGAAGATGGTCAGCCAGTGGTGGCGGTGTGGGAGAGATAGCCTCCTCACCCCGTCCCTGCCCCTCACCCTGTTCCTACCCCTCACTGCCTGCAGTAGGTGGGTGAGCTGGCCCTGCCAGTTGACAGTGTAGGACAGTTGGCTCAGAAGGCAGGAGAGTCAGTAAACAGGCCCCACCCCTCGCTGACAGCAGCACTCAGGAGAGTGGGCCCTGCACCTCACTTGGGCAAAATTCTTCGAACTGAATTCAAGAGCACGTTAAGAAAGCATGTCCTGTACTCAGTGTGTTTTATCCCAGGAAAACAAGGTTGGTTCAACATACACAAGTCAATAATTTGAATACACCATTTAAATAAACATAAGAACAGAAGTCACGTGGTCTTCTCAGTATTTGCAGAAAAAGCATTTGACAAAGGTCGACATGCCCTCGTCAGAAGAGTCCTAGTGAGATAGATATGTAGTCTGGGTACATATGTAGAAGAGTTTGGATGTGTAGAGTCCCTGTTCTGCATCCACGAAGGCCTAGCTTAAATCCCCAGCACAAAAAACAGACAAACGAAAACCCTCCCACACTTATTCTGGGCCAGCAAAAACAGTTCATCAGATAAATGCAACGCTGATAGTGCGTGTGGAAATCTCTCCATCTCCACGGTTTCCCTACATTGAACCTTATATCCTCCCTCAGTCTCTTTTTCAGTCCTGGGTGTCACCTCCTGGGTGCTGTTCTGCCTCCCATCTGAGGGTCGCAGAGGAGCATCGGTGTGACTTGGACTTGGCAGCTAGTAGGTCCATTGTGACCAGTTCCCACGGGTTTGAAGAAGTTACAGCCAAGGTCTTTGGTACTCTGTCGGTCAGGGAGAGAGATGGAGCCCTCTCTTGATAGACCAGTAAACAGCGGTTTGACCACTGGTCAGCTTAACAGTGGGTTGACTTGAGTCCAAACCTTTCCTGTTATGTGAGACTAAGCAGGGTTATACTAATCTTGCCTATGTAAACCCGATTTTAGTAAAAGAGCTAACAAAATGGGCCGTATTCACTCAATATCTAGAAGATAATCTGCAGTGTTTTAGGTACAGTATACCTTGTTAAAACACTCGTTTATCTATTTCTTTATTTTTATTTTTTTATTATTAAAAAATTTCTGCCTCCTCCCTACCTCCCATTCCTCTCCCCCTCCCCCGACTTCCCTCACCCTCGCTCTGCGCCCACCCACTGAGACGGTGGGGTTGATCTAGTGGGAGCTCATGAAGGCCAGCTAGACTGGGACTGAAAAAGCATGTGATCAGACAAGACTCTCTGAACGTGGTGGACAATGAGGGCTGACTGAGAAGCCAAGGACAATGGCACTGGGTTTTGATCCTACTGCATGTACTGGCTTTGTGGGGGCCTAGTCTGTTTGGTTGCACACCTTCTCGTACCTGGATGGAGGGGGGATAACCTTGGACTTCCCACAGGGCAGGAAAACCTGAAAACACTCATTTTTAAACAACAACCAAACACACTCATCTTCTATATATGGTTGGCTCTCTTCCTTCAAGGACTTCACTTCACATCTGTGGATCCATTCAACCAAACATTAAAAACAGCTGTACCACCCCCTTCTCATTTTTATAGTTATATATGACGTCAGCCCTCAACTGCTTCGATTCCCATGGATTCCACTAAATTCAAGTGGCAAAATTGTTTGAGGAAGAGGCATTTGGACTGAACGCACCCAGACTGTTTTTCTTGTTATTACTCCCTTAATAACGCACCATAGCAACTATTGATGCAGTATTGACACTGTACAAGGTATTATAAATTAATCTACAGATGGCTTGAAGTACATGGGAGGATGCGGGTAGTTAGTTTCTGTGTGATGCCGTGCTGTTTTATAAAAGGGACTTGAGCATTCTCGTGGTTTAATATCCTTGGGAGATTGTGGAGCTGGTCCTCTGTGCCCAGTGAGAGCAGCTGAAAGAGACAGAGGAAGGCACCGAGGGAGTGGGGGTGAGGGTTGCTGCAGCAGTGAGGTCATACACTGGGATGAGAGAGCGAGGCCTGACCTGTGGCAAGGTGCTGAGAAAACCAAGGGCAAGGCTGCATGCAGGGCAGGAAGAAGTAGGCGCTGGCCCAGGAGAGTAAGAAGTGGTGAGACCATTTTATTTTGGGCACGTACACAAGAAGAGACTAGATGTTAGCATTTGATGTTAAATGTGGGTCTGTGCCCTCTATAAAGGGTTCAAAGGAAGCTCTACGTCCCCAACCAAGCAGGGAGGGGCCGGGGAGTCTGCATTACTTCATCGGCATCGGATAAAAAGGCCCAGTGAGATTGTGTGACGCAATAGGCCACACAGAGGGGAAAGAACCTGATGTTTTCTTATCTTTCACAGCCTAGATCAGCGCTAACCTCCTGGGTGGAGAAGAGGATGGAGGGCTAGGGTCCCACAGGTCATGCACACAGCCACTCTTCCACTCACATGCTCAGTGCTGCCCAGTGTCTCCCAGCGTGGCAACTGGGACCATCTCTGTTCCAGAGATGAGCCTCCAGGCTGGACCACCAGGTCAGTACTGAGAGCTGGGTCATCCGAGGCTTGCTCAGAGGCCCTGATGAAATACAAAAGGAACATAGCTCTGTGTTCTTATTCAGGATCAGACTTGGCAAGGCCTGACTGGAGCTGGGACCAGGACCTTGAAGAAGGTACAGTTTGGGTTACTGGAAACTTGGCTCCCCCATCCCCGTCAAAGACATCCCAGAAGGAATAGAAGATGTGTATGTAACACAAATACCAGAGGCCTGGGTCCCAGAAGGTACATACACTACCTGTTTGCCAAGTAGCACAATAGTTCTGCTGGGAACGTCTTTAAGAACCTGATAAAGTCCTTGGTCAACAAACCTAGGCTCAGAACTTTATGCTTCAGGAGGAAGTTCTGAATTTATCTGCTAAGTGTAGGATAAACCAATACTATGCAGCCATATGCTCCCAGGGGAGACCCCCACATACAAAGGGTTACTTACCTTAGGGCTACTCCACACTCACATCAGGACAGCCTTGATATTATTATCTATAATAATGTTATCTACTATATCTATATAGAGAGATAGAATAGATATATTACATGTATAATATATAGATCTATAGATATAGATATAATATCTGTATCTATAACCACTCTAAACGCCTCTTTGAACCCTTCTTCCTACTTAAGATGCCCCGCCCTAGCCCTCCACTGGTCCTTCCCATCTTTCCCATAAAAAAGCATCTTTCTGGGTGGCAAAGCAGTCGTTTTCCAGGAGGTCTGGAGCACCAGGTAGCGCGAATCAACCTGCTGGGCTGCTGGGAAGAAAGAGCAGCTTCCGCTCCAAGAGCAAAGCCATTTGGTTTAAAATTCTCATAAAAGCAGCAATGTTCATTTCCTATATTAGGTTGTATTTCCTAATTACTGTCCCCAAGGAGAACCTAGGGAGGAGGAGAGGGGAAGGAGCCTTCCCCTTCGAAGCCACAGCCTTCGTGTGTACATTTAAATAAAGTGTGATTAAAAAGCACACTCTTCGCGCTTCCTGAAGTACTTACCTTCCATTGGCGGCCATTGCTTGTGAACGCAAAATGGAATGGCTTGAAAAAAAAATTATTCGTTCATCTTGAAAGTAATTGCCACTTATTTTGTTTATAAGACAAACTCTGCTGGTGACACCGGATTAGACTTAACTGCATCCTGTTTTGATGGTAACTAATATTTGCCCTAATACTAAGCATAAATAAGTAGGAATTTCTCCTGAGACGCCACAGATAATACATCTTTAATGGGACCTAATAGTCAGAGGCAAGCCAATTGCCCTGCTGTGGGATTATAATTATGTGCGCTCTTTTCCCCCCTTTTAAATTTCACGAACAGAAAGGAGTACTTGAAGCCATTAAGCTTTCTCCAGAAATACGGGGTAAAAATAAAACCGGCCGTGTGCGAACGCCAGCGTCATCCATTCCGGAAGGTGGAGGCGGACATTTGAATGTGCCCTCAAATGCATTGCCTTTGCCGAGGCTTCCCGGTATGAGGCTGGTGCCACCACCCCTGGAAGGAGGTGGCAGCTAGACGTGTGCCCTCCCGACTGAGGCTGGCAGTTTGAGCTTTCCTTCAAAATGTGTTCCGTAACCTCACTGGTGTCCCTGTCTTGGCCCACTGTGTGCAGGAAAGGGTCCCCCACTTGTGTTAACAGTTGCACAATTGTTCTTCTGTATGAGGGTGCCCGAGGGGAGGCCCCCGAAGTCCTGGCTCAAAAGGCAGTCAAACTACCTGAATAAATAGGGCAAAGCCCTTATGCACATGTGCTCAGGGTCCTCACCTAGAATCTGCCCTTCAGTCCTGCCCTCCCAAGCCACTAAGAGCCTGGGGTCCAGGGACCAGCAACAGGATGATCCCTTGAGAAACCGACAAGCACATAAACCAGTGGCTCTCGACATTCCTACTGCCACGACCCTTTAACACAGTCCCTCATGTTATGGTGATCCCTCCCCCCAGTCGCAAAATTATTTTCGTTCCTACTTCATAAGTGAAATTTTGCACTGCTGTGGATTGTAATATAAATATCTGATATGCCTATAAGACCGTGGGGGCTCGTGACCCACAGGTTGAGAATCAGTGCCATAAATACAGCTGAGAGCCGGCAGATGTCACCTCAAGGCAATGGAAGCAGATGAAATGATGGACAGAAGCGCTGGACCCTTGGCCCCCGAGGACCTCGCTCCCCTCAAACCTGAGAAGCTGTGTACTGGGTGGGGGGGGGGGGAGGAATAGTATCTGCCAGCCTGAGAGACTGGAACTGGGGCGGGAGGGCCAGCGTCAGGCAGCTCCGCCCTGTAACACCTTGCTTGCGGCCCTGTTCCACAGAGACAGTGTCCAGGGACAGTGAGCAGCCCTGGGATGAGTCAACAGGGAGAGTAGAGGATGCTGCTGGTGTCTGCTCCTCCTTTCCCTCCATGGCGAGAGTCCCCGGGTCAGCTTGGAAGTGGCTCTGGAGGGGACTGTTTTTACAGTCAGGAGCATGCTTTCATTTGCCTTACTAAAGAGTCCTGAAGAAAATGGCCTCTCGTCCTATACTCTGCTCCACCCGAGAAGCCCAGATAGTCCTCCGTACCTCACTGTTTGGGTCCACGGGAATCTGCAAGCCAAGGAAACCCATTTCCAACCAGGGCCAGTAGATAGGAGCTGGCTAGCCTTTGTCTGGCTTCTCTTTCCTCTGGGCCTCCATCAAACTAGGCTCTGGTTAATACTTCAACTCTGTCTGTACCTGACATCGAGGAGTTTGGTAGACAGTAACTACTGCTAAATTATCACTTAATACCAGCTCTGGAAGCTGTGTGGACACATGGAGGATCACACATGACACATGTTCATTCAGAAGGCAGACAGGTTCAGAGTAGAGCAAAGGGAGGAGACAGCATTCCAGATGAAGAGTTTGTCAAGAACAAAGACCAGGGCTTGGAGTGGGGGTAAATAATAAAGCCCAGTATGCATGGGGCTCTGAGCTCCATCTCCAGCATTGCAAAAAGCAAGTAAATAAGAACAGCAAAGACAAAAAGAGAACCGGTAATAAGAGCAAGGTGGATTGGGGAATCTCCCTGTAAGTGATCTGGCTCTCCAAAGCGGTTCTTGTTAGGAAGGTAACAGGAGAGGAAGAACAGTGGAGAGAAAGGTGGTAGAGGGAAAAGGGTCAGAGAAGACACAAATGCTAGGCTCGTTGAAGTTTGGCCTCGTCCTAGAAAGTGATCACAAAAGCTTGCTTGCGCTGACGGGAATAGACAGCTTGCTATTTAGGGGGCTGACTAGAATCTCCTACGGTGTAGAATGGAGAGATGGCACCGGCGGTGGAGAAAAGGTGGCCAGTGAGCAAAGAAACAGGTGCTGCCAGGTTGCAAGCCCTGTCAGGGCCTGGGTTTTGCTGTTGAATAAAGAACAGTTAAGATTGGATCAAAGGACAAGATCTCCTGAGTAAACTGGGAGTGTGGGGGACAGAGGGAGGGTAGAATGGGAGAGGGGATGAAGGAAGCAGAGTGGAAACAAAATGTATAGGTCAGTAAAAACAATAAAAAAGAACACAAATATAAAAAAGGAGTTAAAGGCTATTGTAGCCAAACACCCTGGATGTGGTGGCTCAGGCCTTTAATCCCAGCACTTGGCAGGCAAGAAGCGCTTGGATCTCTGTGAGTTAGAGGCCAGCCTAGTCTACATTAACAATTTCCAGCCCTGCCAGGGTTACAAAAGGAAAAAAAAATTGGATCACCCAGAGATGGCTTTTCATCAGCTCAGGCTGAGGCTGCCAGTGCTGCGGAGGGACCTACCAGCAAACACTGCTCTCCTCGAGCCGCCCCCACCCAGTGAGATCAGTGACTGCTGCCAGCCCCCAACAGGCTGCTGAAGCTGCTGTCCTCTGTGGAGCCTGGTACACACACTATCTTGATATTTTGCTGTAAGCAAAGTATAATCCCTATTTTTTTTCAATGCTCTGGGTTTTAAAACACTGCAAATTCCTAGGGAAATCACTCCCAGTTCAGACCCTGGAACTGACCTCTGCTGTATATTCCCCCATCTGATTTTGTGCTGAAATAACTTTTTAAAAATTTGTACAATTAACATTTTAAGTCAACAATAGAAAGTTTGAGCTAAAATGAAGTTCCCTTATCCTCACCTCCACTCAGATGCCATCTCTCTGAGCACCGTTCTGCCATTACTTGTGTTTATAGTTATACAATAACTAAGGGCTTCACATCCATTCAACCAACCACAGCTGGGAACTAACTGAATACACAGAGACCTGTTTCCTTGTTGCTATTCCCTAAACAGTGCAGTAGAGCAGTTATTTCCATAGCTGACACAGTGCTGGGCATACAGGTCCTGCAGGCCAGGCAAAGAGTTTGGGAAGATGCTCACAGGCCGGTGCACACTCTGCACTATTTTATACAAGGAACTTAAACCACAAGGGACCTGGAAACCAATCCCCCATGGATACGGAAAGATAACTGTATAGTCAGGTGCACACACATTCATGGAAAACTGAAGTATCAGTTAGCACATTTACATATTTATAACTGATCTGAAAATGAGTTTGCTGCGCCTGCGTATTTATTTTTCACTTAACATTAGACTTTTCATATGTATGCGTTGACTCTGACAGACTCGGATCCTTGCCTTTCTCTGTTCCACAGTGTGTCCGTGCGCTGCTTCTTCCCTCTCCACCCAGGCTGCCTGCAGGCTATTGCAGGACATCGTCACAAGAGTCGCTGCTATGAATGCCCTGAGCACCCCTCCAGCCTAATATGCCCAACCAGTTCTGCTTTCAAGGCTATGAAGGCCACTACCCTGAAAAAAAAAAAAACTGTTCCGTGGGAGCTGATACCTAAAGTGAAGTTGTTGTGTGACGGGATACATGCTTTTAAATCCCTTCTGTCCTGTGAGGAGATTAAAGTGGCCACACACATTCCCAAAAATAACCCCCTCAGAGTTTAGGAACTTCAACGGTGCTCTCAAGTGGAGTTAGTCGAGGGCTAGCTGGGAAACTAGATAAAAAATCGTCCACAAGGATAAAGCCATTTGGCTTCCGCTTACTGCTGGGGTGGGCATGAGGTTCCACACGTACACAATTATGCTTTTAATTGCAGATACAGTGTAATAGTTTATCAACTACGAGAAGAGATGGAACATTAAACACATGGAACTGGAAAATCATAGTTTTGTTGTATCAAGACAATGAGCCTTTTTTAAAAACTAACTTGTTTAAAATTGACACACAGAAATCTCCCGCGGTTATGGGGTACAGTGTGGCATTTTGACTCAAGCACATCCCATGTAATGATCAGTCTGGCACATCTGTCATCTCTTTATGTTACCACATTGAAAAGTCTCACTGTGAGCTCTGTTCAACATACTCAGTCAGCCATAGTCATCCTATCAAAGAGGAAGGTGAAGAGTTGACAGAAAAAAAAAACATGAAATGTGTTTGAATCCCGATTAAAACAAGCCAACGGTATAGAAAACGAGGGAAATTTGAACACAGAGTGTTCACAATGGTCTTGATATCCTTGTACTGACCAGCATCATGATTATGACTAAATACAAATTTCAACACAACTTGAAAAGAAAGGAAGGAAGGAAGGAAGGAAGGAAGGAAGGAAGGAAGGAAGGAAGGAAGGAAGGAAGGGAAGGGAAGGGAAGGGAAGGGAAGGGAAGGGAAGGGAAGGGAAGGGAAGGGAAGGGAAGGGAAGGGAAGGGAAGGGAAGGGAAGGGAAGGGAAGGGAAACCTGATGAGTTGATTGAGCGAGTTGATAATAACTCAACAGGTTATTATCTACTAGTGCTGCTGTTTATTTGGGTATTTAATCCTTTCATATTATGACATCAGTAGAACAAATAAATTACACAGGACACGTGTCTCTTAAAATAAGAAGAAAATACCCACAGCTAAATGGCAGGCTAGAACAACAAAACAAACGCACTCTGGGTAACAAAGCTACATGCGTTGCGGCCAGAGAAGAGAATGCTACAAAGACAGAAGGGGAGAAGGGTACTGAGCCCTACAGTGTGAACTGGAAATAGAGGCACCAGCATAGCTTAGGGTTATATATTTCCTTTATAGATACAAGAGCGAAGGAAATATATAGACATGCACGTCTGTAAGTGGGTGTGTACACAAGCATGTGAAGCTGGAAGCAATACCATCCTCAGAGCAATGAGTACACCCAGACCCGGACCCTAATACCCGCATACCGTCACTGTTTATAGAACAAAGGAGCCCTGCTTAGTAAGTGAGTTGATTCCAAGCCCAGCCCAGCACGTGGAAAGCACAAGATGAGAGTGGAGCATCGTTGGCTTGAAAGGACAGCAAGTACTATGTGGTGCTGTGTCTCAGAGACCTTGGCTTAGGTGTGCCAGGCTCTTACTGCTGTCATAACTTGAAATGATTAAACACCCAGGTAAATAACCTGTTGACTCATAGCCCATTAGCTGAAAGAGAAAGCTCTTAAAGAAGAGAGGCAACAAACGTAATGATCAGAGTAGCCATCACAAAGAACTGAAAGACAATTGACAAAAGTAGGAAACATTTTGAAATTAGAAACGACATTAATTGTCGATCATCATAATTCATCAGGCAGAATTCATCAACTGATGCTGGAAACTAGTGGGTGAAATGGGAATTACAAGGTCTTTAGATACTCAGTGTATCTCGGGGCGGGGGCAAATAATATCTGACAAATTCCCAGCTGATCAAAGTTGACTTTGCTCTTAATGATACGAGTCCAGATTGTGTGGTTCCTGATACGAAGCACTAAGAAAAACACACAAGCCAC
Organism: Myodes glareolus; assembly: GCF_982192425.1. Lineage (NCBI taxonomy): Eukaryota > Metazoa > Chordata > Mammalia > Rodentia > Cricetidae > Myodes > Myodes glareolus. The sequence goes on along the minus strand of NC_142030.1, from coordinate 34,041,857 downwards.
TTCTATAATATTCCTATGAAATCTGATGTTTCCTCATTACTGGACTTAAGCAAAGCGTTAAGTCCCAAACAGAGGAACATTCTCCTGTAATCTTCAAAATTGTCAATAATGTCACAGAAGACACAGGGAACTTGAGAAAGTATTACTAGCTAGAGATAGTTGAATAGACCTAATAATTGAATGCAATTATTGTGATTTCAATGTAAAATATGATTTTGAATTTCTTTCTAAAATAAATACAGAGTCAGAAGGTCAGACACCTTTGGGGATCAGTAGGGAAAGTCCTCAAAAAAAAAAAAATGAAGCCTGAGGAGATGGCTCTGGTACTTGCTGCACAAGCACAAGAATCTAAGTTCTGATTCCAGGCACCCACACAAACCACGAGGCACAGTAATACTCTAGTAATCCCAGTATTGGGAGGCAGATACAAGATGTTCCCTAGAGCTTGCTGGCCTGGTTGGCTATCCAGTCAGTGAGCTCTAGGCTCACTGAGAAGCTGTCTCTCAAAAATTAACATAGTAAGCAATTGAGAAACACAGCTGTTGTCACCCTGGCCTCCACCTTCATGCACACATATGAATCCCTGCACACACACACAACACACACAAATAAAAATGGAACTTCTATGTTACCCAGCTATACCACTTCTGGGTGATTCCTGAAGGAATCTAAGTACAATACAGCCGTGCCTGCACACCCGTGTTTTTATTCAACTACGTAGAAAAGTCAAGATAAGGGTTAATTCTAGATCCTATCCTACAGATGAATGGATCTAAAACGTGGATGTGTTGTGATGGCTAATCTTGATGTAAACTGATGGTACGTAGAATCCCTTAGGGAACATGCCTCCAGGTAAGAGCTTCTCCAGACAGGCTGAACTGAAGAGAAAGCTCCCCCATGAATATGTAGTGACACCATCCAGAAGCTGTGGTCCTGCACTGAACAGAAAGGAGAAGGCGAGTTAGCACCCGCATCTGTCCCTCTCTGCCTCTTGGCTGCAGATGCCATGTGACCAGCTGCCTCCCACTGCCATAGTTATAGCTGCCCTGCCTCGTGCTCCCCTGCCTGATGGACTACACACTCACACTGAGCCAAAAGAGACCTTTCCTTTTTGGGCTTATGCCAACAACACTAAAATTAACTAATATATATTTATAATGAATTTCTATTTATCTATAAAAAGAAGGAAACTGTGGGAGTTTTGCAGGAAAGTAGAATGAACTAGAAATCATTATATTAAATGAAATAAGCCAAGCTTACAAAGACAGAGATCACATGCTTTTTTCTCATATGTGGAATCTAGGAGCAGGGAAGAACATGAAATTAGAAGTAGGCTATTAGGGGCAAAGGGAAGTGGGGACAAATGACAGTAAGGGATGACAAAGGAGGTGAGTGTGACTAAAATACCAACACATAGGCATGTATAACGTGTCATAGTGAAGCACAGCGTGATGGTTCAGCATAGAAAGACACTTACTGCCAAACCCGACAACCACAGATAGAGACCTGGAGTGGTATCCACACAACAGAAGGAGAGAACTGACTCCCATAGGCTGCCCTCCACATCCATGCCACAGTGTATGTGTGCCTACACACACATAAATACACACTAAATAAGTATAAAGAAAAAGAAATGTCATTAATGAGACCCTTTACTTTGCATAACTTTTGTTTTAATTATTTTAGATTTCTTTATTGTGTGTGTATGAGTGTGTTCCTGCATGTATGTAAGTGTATCACATGTGTGTCTGGCACCTAGGGAAATCAGAATACTTAGATCCCTTGGAATTAAAGTTAAAGATGATTGTGAGCAGTAATGTGGATGCTGGGAGTTAAACCTGGGTCCTCTGAAAGGACAGAAAATATCTCACTACTGCTTGTTTGTTCTTTGAGACAGGGTCTCACTGGAAACCCTGACTGGTTTAGAACTCAATCTGTGGCTCAGACTGGCATCCAAACTTGCAGTAATTCTCCCACCTCTGCCTCCCAAGTGTTGAGGTTACAGATGTACACCACTATGCCAGGTCTTAAGGGTACCAAATCTGGAGTTTCTTGCAGTCTACAGACACTCTTCCAACCAAGCTACACCCCAGCCCCCAAGTGGTTTTTTTTTTACACACATAAACACACACAATGCCATCAAGCGAAGTCTGATCAAAGACATATTAAATAACTGTATTGTATCCAGGTCAGTTATATAATTTGTGGCCCCAGGGTGAGATGAAAATATGAACCGCTTCTTTCAAAATTATTAAGAATTTCAAAGTGTCTACAACAGAGCATTAAGTCAGACAGGGAGTCCTTCTGAGTGCCTAGGTATGTGTGACTGTGCAGGTCACATGACTGTGATTGTATGGCATTAACTTCCTGGTTGCAACCTATAGACTGAAGCTATGCAAGGGAATGGCTTCATTTTGAGGAAACATTTGATGTCGAATTTAGAGACTTAGGACTAGCACGGAAGAAACTTATTTCCAAATGTTGCAAATAAAAGTAACATGCATGAGGTGAACAGGGATGAGTAAACAATGAGATGTCACATGACCTTCTGGGATCCTAGAGCAAGAAGGAAGAGGAACTCATTCCACTAGTCTCCAACTTTTCTGCAGGTCTAGGATCACAGGAAGCATTTTCAGAAGATACATCCTTGAAACAGTATTCACTTTGCTGATTGCGACTGCTTGCTGATTATGAGTTTTTAAATGTCAATAGCTATTAGGTCCCTCTCTCACACATACACACATATAGAGCAAACGTTACGAAGTTGTTGATTCTGCAATCTCATTCATGGTGGTTTGTGGGGGTCACTTATCTTCTTCATTCTGTCCGAGTTTGAAATTTTTCGTAATAAAAAACGTCTTCGGCTGTTCTTCATCCCATCTGGCTATCGTTTCGTAGATTCTGTTCCAGTCCTGGGAGTGACGTGCATATTTTATGTTGTATACACCATTTAAATCTTGCCTGATCTGCTTTTGATATTCCAGTCTTGGAAATTGACTCTTCAAAGCCTGCATATTAGTTCATTAACCAGTGTCCCAAAACATTCTTTCACTCTGGCAACTGCAGCCCAGGCTCCCAATGCTTTCCCCTCTGCACAGTCTCCTCTCAGGAAGGATTACCAGGTGTCAAATCTCCGGGATCACAGACACCATCCTCTTTGTGAATCTTGAAGCATTTGCCAAATCGCTTTCCAGAAAGTGGTACCAGCGCATGTCATACGAGACGAACTGTTAGGAGTCGGCATTAATTTTTCAACTCGCGCTGGGGTTTGCAGTGTTCATCATCCTCATTTCTCTTTTGTGCATTGTTCTGTCTCTCTGCCCCTGTTGGGGAGCTGATGCACTTCCAAATATCTGCAAGCTCTTTGAGTGATAAAGATACTATGCCATCATGCAGCATTCGCCTCCCACATTTATCCCGAAACTCACCTCGGATGGAAGGAGAATGCAGGGGAAATATAAGAAGCCCTATGCACACCACCTCTCTCAGACTAAGAAGAGCTTCATAGCCTGGTGAGGCAATCATGTGTTTAGAAATCATGACATTTATTGAGAACATAAAATATTATAAAAGACCCTCTCAAGGTTATTTTTCCAGAGATGAAAAAGACAGACTAGAATCCCTGGCTATGTCTTCATTCACCAAAATAACCAGCTTTGCAAGTGGTCGATCTGATCTTCTCACTGCCTTATTTTGATCAAGTCAAAAAGCATCATGACCAGAGAAGAGTCACATGGTAGCCAAATATGGTGAATCCCTAGGGGGAAACGACCTACCATCTATTTCTACAGAGGAAAACAACATAGCTGTGCTTCTCTGGCCTGGATACCTGGCAGAAAAGAGTGCAGACATGGGCTCGGGCATCCATATCAGTCCCGGCAAGTAGTGAATACTGGTTAAGTATGCAATACAAGCCTAAGCCATAGAACATGATGAGCGTCCCTCCCCTGACACAGAGGTCTCCACTCGGAGGACCCTCTTCTTCTTCATCTCTTCTCTCCACAGTGCTTCCTAGGAAACTGGGTACCAGTGTGTGGCAAAATCGGTGCTGGTGGGAGAGGCAGAGCTTTTCATCTGTCTGGAGCATCCTGATGAGCAGATGAAGGCTTCCTCAAGACCAACAATCCCTATGCCCTCAGCTGCATCCCAAGAGACTTGGAGCACAATGCTGCTCCTGTCTAGTCAGATGACTGTTGTATGAGGAGCTGCCTGAATGTCAATGATGAGGTTGTACTGGGAACTCTCTCACTGGCTGCTCAAGGGGTCTCTCTGCCACGAGGAGCACAAAGCACATCCTCATACTCACCAGAAAGAGACTATTCATACCGGAAGTGTTTTCGCAAAGTGCATGGAAGCAGCTCGTATCATACATGGAACAGGCCAAGTGAAACCTCTGTCCTTCAGGAGGACTCTTTCCTCCCAATCCATTTCACGTTCAACCTTCCAGAGTCAGCAAATGCTGTTACCTGTTTTACTGGATACAGTCACACCCATATATTACATGTTATCTAGGGTTACTGTTGCGATACAACCTAGAGATGAGTGTAGAGATAGTCTACACCTTAAAAGATGTATCACGTGACCCCTTGAGATAATGTGTCAACCTTGGTTCTAAATGCCCTTTGACCTAAATTCTACTTCTAGATTTTCCTCCAGATCACCTGTTTCCACTCTCTTACTAAGAAAAGCCATTGATGATTTTCCAGTTTCTGCCTTTAAACTTACACCCTCAAAGTCAGTCCTGTATTCAGACTTGGGGAAGTCCTTACACTGAGCAGGATAACTGCCCACTCATCAAGCAATGACCTGTGTCAGCAAACCCACCCTTCTTAGAAGGCAGCACAGAGGGGACAAATAGAATAAATGACACTTTAATTGATGGTCACATATAGTATTGTATGCCATCTGTTAAGAGGCAGATTTGCCATATTTGGAGGACTTTTAAGGTCTGATGCAAGGAGATTTTAACCTCTAGACTCCCTTCCCTCAGCCTTCTAGATATCAGCAGAGGGACTCTAGCTTCTCTTACTTGGAAGGAGAGAAGAAGAGGCCACACTGGAAGGCAGAAGAGACAAAGTCCCAGAACTAGTAGAAGAAAGAACCAGAGCTGTGAGTAACTGTGTGGCTCCTGCAAGCTCAGAGGGGTCCAGGGAGGTGAGTAAAAGTTTCAGATGCCAGATCTCTAGGTAGAAACTGTAAAGAGAAAGCTATATCTTATACGCTGCAGAGTTTGACCACGGCCAAATGTTCCTTCCCAGATTTTATCAGTCAAAAGATGCCCAAAAGGATGCTTGACATCACTAGCCATCATGGAAATGAAAGTCCACAATGAGACACTGCGTCAAGCTCACTGGGATGGCTGCAGGTCAGATAAAGGCAAGATCTGATGTGAGTAGGAGAATGTAAGAACGCCAGAACTCTACTGGCAGGAATGGTAAGTGTGCGGCCACCCTGGAGAACAGGCTGGAAATTTCCCAAATAATCAAACATGCAGTGATGATGTGAATCAGCAATTCCACTCCAAATTACCTATCAATGAAAAATGAAAAGTGTATTCACCTATACACACACACACACACACACACACACAAGCCTTGTACAAAAACATTCAAAGAAACATTTACAATAACCCAGATTGGAAAAAAGCTAAAATATCCAACAATGAATGAATAAACAAACAAAAACTGGTATATCCATTCAATGGACTATTATTCAGCCATGAAATACTGAAACCTGTTGCTGCAAGACATGCTATGCTCAACCTTATGAGCAGGTTCCAGGGTGACTTCCTTCTCACTAGACTAGGGTACTTTGGGGAGTCCCATGAGCCAGAAACTGTATTTCCTACGCTCTTTTGTAGATGAGGTTTCACATGTGACTCAGTTGTCCCCAAACTGGCTCAGTTCTCCAAGATTTGAGAAAAGAAGGGAACAGAGTCCCTGGCCACACAGAAAGCAGCACATATTGTTATCCGGAAGGCCTGTGGGCTCTTCCCAGCAGCCAGTGTGGGTTCTGAGTCCCTTGGTGACCTGTGTGTGGAGCAGTGGGTGGTCACACTAGTGGCATTTGGCTAGAAAAGCCATGTATTGCTTGAGCAATCTTCCTGGCTGTGTAGCAGCCAAGGCTTGTTCCCAGTTTCCCCGGAGATCCTGGAAGCAAACAAATATGATTTTTAAATCTGCTTTCTGATTAAACTAACTAGTATGGATTCTGCCGTCTGCTCGTAAAAAGTCCATCCAAACAGGTGGGGAGCCCAGGGCATGAAGAGATCCTAGAGATGAAAATACCTCAGAAATATTATCCCCTTCAAGAACACTCCCTGAATCTAAGCCAAGTCAATTCATAGGCATCTTGCTGAGACTGTGAGAAAAAGACACTTAAAAGTTTCCAGAGGAGACAGAATGGTAAATGAAATTAATTATAAGCTTCCTGCTATCACAAATGTGTGATGTGCAAGAGGCCAATGACTTTGTCTCTGTTTTACTGTATTGAAGGTTTTTTTATGTATAAACAGGCAAGTGCCTCATAAGTTTGTTTATAACCTCATCCCTCACCCTGATTTTTCTTAAAGGCTTCTCAACAAGGGGGTTTCAAAAAAAACAATTCCAGGACTGCGCACAGACTCCGAGCTCTATATTGTTAAGATGGCATGCCCAGCTATTGAGCTGCACATGGCGTGGTGATTGCAACGTTGTCTTGAGCCACGGTGAGAGAGAATCTGGAGATGGAAAACTTCTTCCAGACAACATTTTGCCACTCTATAAATAAACATTATATGCTCTGCCTTGAAATGTTATTTTTCCACCAGACTCCCACTCTTTCCCAGCCAGGATGCCCCACTTAGAGAGCCCCCGGATTCACATACACTGTCTACCATCCAGGATCTGATAGGAGCGAAGGAAGGGGATCTAGGACCCAGAGGAACTGATTTCGTTCTGGGATGAGTTCACACAATATGAATGGCTTTCCCAGAGAGCAGGTGGATGAGAAAGGGGGCTAGCCCTCCACCACTACTCCATGAGTAAATTCCATGAAAAAGGTAAGGAAATAATGACCTGCTCGATGGGAGAAGCCCGTGGCCTACTGCAGTTTCAACAGGCAAAGCTGGTTTCCGGCACTGATGTCTGGCCCCTGAATCCCTCGCTGGTTGCTCCCTTTCACCGTGTTGGGTTCATGAGTATAGTGACCATTAGAGAGTGGATGTGAGACTCTGGACAGGCCATCCAGAAGCTGACAGCCATTTCATAGTTACATAGGTCTGAGTGAGAAGCTGCCCACCTGGAAGCTTCCCTGAGCATCCTCGCTGGTGCTGCACACTACGCTACAGACAACATACATACCTAGTAAAAGGCATTTTGATTTCTTAAAGCCAGGACCAGAATGTGCCAACATAGCTAGTTCTCAAACTCTCAGCTCCTGTGGGGTCTGATGACATACAGGGCAGCAGGAGAAACCACATCACAGCACCTGCGAGGGCAAAGCAATCCTCCACCCTCACACGGACTGCTCTAGGCATCGCGACCCAACTCACTGTTTTGACATTTCCTCCCTCACTCCAGCTACCATAGTGTGGTCTCCCCTCAGCTCCCCCCATAATCTAAAGCCTCTCCTCCCATCTCTCCTCTGCCCGTCATCTTACCAGCTGCGTTACTCTTTAAACTTCTGCTCATGAGACCCCCAAATTATTACCTCTCTTGTTCACTACCAAATCTGTTGCTCTTGAAGTTGTGCCTGCACCATGGCAGTTCCCCAGGGTAGCTACCTGTCAGTTAAGAAAACTAGGAAAAGGAAACCATGGAAACATATCAGAGCAGAGTGGATTCCAACAACGTGGCTCATTGACACCTTCATTAGTCTCAACTGTGTCCTTGTGACCCAAATACCTGACGAAAACAACTTATGGGAGCAAAGATTTACTGACTCTGATTCCCAGTTCCGTCATGGGGTGGTTGGCAGAGACAGGGCAGAATCCATGAGGTGGGGGAGTGTGGAAGGCTCCTCGGGTCCCTTACATCACAGCAAACCAGGATCAGGCACCATGCTATCATATTCATAGCGCCCCCCCCCCAGGCCTCAGGACCAGCTACCCGCCTCTTAAAGGTTCCACAGCTTGCCCGAAAGGTGTCATCAGCACACAAAATACGAGGATGTGGGGAATGTTTCAGATTCAAGCCATGGCACCACTTAAGAGAAACTGTGGTAGGTGTAGCCCTTTTCTCTTGCATTTCATCCGACTGACCACAGGCCTGCTCAGGTCGTCTCTGAAGCTAGAGGATCGGGCCATACAGTAATTAGAGTTCAGGGTGTTGAGCCAAACTGGCTCCTTTTGATTTTTTTCAAGGCCTTCATGGCAGCCATGCTCACGGCTGTCTTCCCAATGCACAGCCGAGGAGCAGGGCTTCAGGATGTTAGCAGATCTGCTTAGCGTCTATTCTTGTAAATTGCACAGCTAGGTTTGGACTCTAAAACCAGTGCTCTATCCTTTATGTCCCAGCAGCTTATAACTCTAGGGTGCCCCTGGAATGTCACCCAGGCACTGGTGACACAGTCCCTCATAGGGTGCCCTCCTGGAAGACTCACAGGTTGATGACAAGCCTGTGTGAAATGAACTATGAAGCTAGTTCCAACGTCCAGGCAGAGCCAGCAGCAATTCAGGCCCATAGCTGAGCCGGGTCAGCGGGTCAGCAGTGGGTCACCTTGGGCTACACCCCCACCTCCCCTGATCCCAGCAGCTTCATTTCCAGGCGGGAGAGGATGGCAACTGAAGTCTGCTGACAGTTCCAGAGTGCTGGGAGAATTAACTAATAAATGATTGGGAAGCACTCGGCAATGTAAAGTGCTATATAAATGCTTAATAGTAACAACCACCCTGTCAGGCATCCAGGGCTGCTTCGGAGCTCTGTGGTCCCTGTGTAATGATACCGAACCCTATAAAGTGCTTTTCAAATAGTGAATAATTCATTCTCAGGGCACCCCAGGGAATGAGAAAGTACTCCTCTTACTTCAGAGGAGTTCAGATCCAATATTTTCTGGGGATGCTCAGCTAGGAGGCTTACTAAGCCAAGTTTGGATCTCTGTAACCTCTGGGTTAGGCCAGACTGGGCTCAGCTGCTTCAAGCTGGGAAGGCCAAGCTCAAACCTGCGAGCAAACCTGGGGCTCTGGTCAGGCCTTGGAGATGATGGTTGTGGCTTGGAAGAAGGAGAAGCTTGAGAAATGAATGAATGTAGCCTGGAAACGGCACAAGAACTCTGGCCTCCTGCTGGCCAGGTACACAGCCCCTAGGCAAGATGGGGGCGTCCAGGGCCTTGTGGTAGACACCAATCAAGGTGAAATGACTTAAGAATGAGATGGCCAGAGAGAGACTACAAAGACTTTAGCCACCTCATCGAAGGCCTGGTGGTTTCTTTCTTATCAAGGACAGACATGTCCCTGGCTTAACATACAGTCTAACTTCGATCAGAGCGACAGAGCTGAGGTCAACAGGAGAAGTTCAGCAACCCAGACCCAGGGCAGAAACTCAGACTACAAAAAGACTGCCCAAGAGAAGCCAGATCTCAGAGTCTGATATCAATGACACCTTGGACGCAGAAGCAGAAGAACAAACGCGCCCTAGAGGCTGATCTGGGAACCCAAGAAACTTGAGGCTCCAGGTCTTTTTGTCTCAGAAAGGCCCAGAACTCGGTTTGCATTCCTTTTTCCTGAAACTGGGCGTCAGAACCCCTACACACCACTGCCTCCAGAAGCAGAAAGACAATTGTAGCTGTGGGGTCATGGGTGGACTGATGTCTCTGCAGCATCCTTGATGCTGAAGATGCGGACAAAGGGTCTTAGAGCAGAAGACACCCAGCTTCTCTGAAACGGGACCCTGAGTTAGTTGGAGCTATGAAGAACTGTTACCTTACCAGCTCCCCGCAGCACATGGGCAGGAGAGCTTCTCAGCCTCCCTCTCAGCAGTAACACAAGAATAAGTTCTGCTGTCATGTTGCCACCTCTGCAGGAGGCAGATGCCCTGACACGCTAAGGGGCAGCGATCACAGTGTCCCGGTGTCTGATCAGCCCCTTGTTCTGGGGCAGCAGTCACATCCCTCTTCCCAGGCCCAGGGTGTGTCACATAACAATCCTTAGCCCTCAGACCCACCCGCAGCCCATTGTGAACCTTCTAGCAGGTGACATTCTTGTTGTCCTTCCCTTTGGGGCAGGATTATAAAGCAGCCACGGGGATGTGACATGGGTTCGGTCTCACATGTGTGACGTCACTTTCCTGACAAATACAGGGAAGCAGAAGATGAGTGAACTGCTAGACCAAGGGTTGTTCGGCTGGCCAAGCTGGCTGGACACACTTCCAAGTCCAAGGCTGCTTCTGGTTTGCCCTACGCCTGCAAGGGCAGAAATAAAACGAAAGAATGGGCCAGCCAGAAGTGAGTGCAAGAGAAGGTGAACTGCCTTGCTGCAAATGGAAGGCAAGAAGAAACTGGAGTTCTCAGGCCCTCTCCTCTGTCAGGAACCAAAGGGGGCAGAGTCCTCCCTTCTTATAGGTCAAATGCAAACTCAAAGCCAGGTGGGGTGGTACAGACCTGTAATCTAAGCCCTCCTGAGTTTAATCCAGCCTGGGCTATGCAGTAAGTTCCTGTCTCAAAAAGTATAACAAGACAATAAAGATAAAAAATTACTTAGCCTGCTCAAGAAATGCTGACTGTATTGATTATGTATTCATTGAAGGCTGTGTATGTGTCAAGGGCTGGACCTGATACTCGACAGGCACACAGGAGAGAATGGTGATCAAGCAAACAGAATCTGCTCCAGAGAGAAAGGGATAACATTAAAGAACTAGATCAGAAGAGGCCGTTCCAGCCACAGGAACAGGGAGACTAACTGCAGGTCTTCACTCTCCCTCCTCTCCTCCAAATCTGAACCCCCCCCATCTCATTCTGAGCTCTATAGCAGACTACCTGTTGGAGCCTCTCCTCACTCCCTGCCCCATTCCCAGATGACTAAGCAGATCCTGCTGAAACACCCTGCTTTTCTCTCTTCTGTGGACCCGCTTAGCCCCACCTTTTATTCCTAGCTCATCCCCATTCCTAAGTGTCAGCTCCCAACACTTTTTATCAGAATGTTCAGAGCCCACACCTAGTATAGTGCCCATACCTAGCAGGATCCCAGAAGAATTTCCTACCAGACAGCAAACAACCACGACACTCTCCTTAGAACCAGAGAGGGCAAAGGAAACCAAGGAATGAAACACCCACACAACAAAGACAAGACCAGATATTAGCACCTAGAATTACAATCTTCCCAAACCTAGATGCTTAGATCCACTGTAAAAACACAATCAATAACTCCCAGGACAACATATCTTCACTAGAGGCCAGAAACTCTACCAGAGTAGGCCCTAAGTATTGCAACATAGCTGAACACAAGACAAAGACCTTAAAATAACTTTTATAAATTTCCTTAAGAGAAAATGAATAAATCCTTTAAAGAAATTTATAAAAACACGAACAGCAGAAGGAATGAATAAAAACAGTTCAAGACTTGAAAGTGAAAATAAATATAATCAATTAAAAAAGACCCAAACTAGTAAATCTGGAAATGAAAATTATAGGAACTCAAACAGGAACCTTAAAGACAAGCTTCACCAACAGAATACAAGAGATAAAAGGGAGAAACTCGGACATTGAAGACATAATTGAAAAATGGATACCTTGATCAAAGAAAATTTTAAATCTAAAAAATCCTGACACAAAACATTCAAGATATCTGTGACTCTATTAAAGACCAAACCTAAGAATAAAAGGAACAAAGGATGAAGAAGAAACTTAGTTTAACAGCACAGAAAATTTTCTTTAAAATCATAGAAGAAAAATTCTTTAACATAAAGAAGGAGATGCCTATCAGAGTACAACAGCACACAGAGCACCAAATATACTGTTCAGGAAAAGAAATTCCCATAAGCATATAATAATCAAAACACAAAACATAAATTAACAAAGAAAGATTATTAAAAGCTGCAAAGGAAAAAGACTAAGTAACATATAAAACAGATCAATTAGAGTAACACCTGACTTCTCAATGGGGAATCTAAAAGTCAGAAGGGCCTGAATATATGTGCTGCAAAAAATCTAAGAGACCACAGATGCCAACCTAGACTACTATACCCAGCAAAATTGTCAATCACAATAGATGGAGAAGCCAAGACATTCCACAATAAAAATAAATTCAAGCAATGTCTATCTACAAGTTCAGCCCTATAGAAAATACTAAAAGGAAAACTCAAAATATAGAGGTTAACAATACCCAAGAAAACATAAGGAATAAACAATTCCAGGCCAGTAGATCAAAAGAGGAGACACACACACACACACACATACACACACACATACACACACACACATACACACATACACACACACATACACACACACACATACACACACACATACACACACACATACACACACACACATACACACACACACACACCGTCACCACCAAAACAACAACAATAACAAAATAACAGGCATCAACAAATACTGCTTATTGAGATCTCTCAATATCAATGGTCTCTATTCCCCAATAAAAGAAGATAGACTATAAAAGATGGGTTATGAAAAAAGATCCATCCATCTGCGGCAACCAAGAAACACACCTTAACATCAAAAATAAATATCACCTCAAGGTAAAAGGATGAAAAAATATATTATAAGAAAATGGACCTAAGAAGCAAGCTTGTGTAGCCATTTTAATATCTGGCAAATTAGATTTTAAAACATAATTAATCAAAAGAGATAGGGAAGGACACTACCTACTCATCAAGTGAAAAATCCACTAAGATTATATTGGAATTCTTAACATCGATGCACCAGATACAAAGGCACTGAAGTTCATAAAAGAAACACTACTAAAATTTAAATCACATACTAAACCTCACAAACTGATGATGAGAGAGTACGATACCCCACTCTTATCAACAGACAGGTCATTCAGACAAAAACTAAACAGAGAAATGCAGGAGGAAACAGATGATATAAACCAAATGGCATATCTGATGATTACAGAACATTTCACCCAAACACAAAAGAATATACCTTCCTCTCAGAACCTCATGGAACTTTCTCCAACATTGGTGACTGTTGACTGAACTTTCTGTCCTGCCCGGTTCTTGCAGTCATTAAGTCCCAAAGAAATCACCCAGAGGTCTACATTAATTATAAACTGATTGGCCTAGTATCTCAGGCTTATTATTAACTCTTATAACTTATATTAGCCCATATACTTGCCTGCGTTAGCCCCGTGGCTTGGTACCTTTTTCGGCAAGGCAGTCACATCTTGTGTCCTCTGCATCTGGGTCACGACTAGAAACTGAAACTTCCCTCTTCCCAGAATTCTCATTGCTCCACCTCTACTTCCTGCCTGGTTGCCTCACCTACACTTCCTGCCTGGCTACTGGCCAATCAGCATTTTATTAAACAAGTACAAGAAACAAATCTTTACAGGGTAAAACCCTTGTCCCACAGCAGGCGACATACTCAAAGTGAATCTCAACAGACACAAGAAATCTCGCATAACATTCTACATCCTTTCTGAGCACCACAGACTAAAGTCGGATATCAACAACAGAAAGTCTACAAACTCATGAAAACCAAACAACTCTCTACAGAATGAAAAATGTGCGAAGAGAGAAATTAAGAAAGAAATTAAACTTTCTAGAATCAAAAAAAAAAATTAGCACACAACATATCCAAACTTACGAACACGTGAAGGTGGTTCTAAGAGGCAAACTCATAGCACTACATGTCTGTATTTAAAAACTGGAGGAATCTCACATTAGTGACTTAACATCATACCTGAAAGCAGCATGACAAAAGGAGGAAATCACACCCCAAAAGGATGTGGCAAGAAATAATCAAACAAACTCAATAAAATAGAAACAAGCAAACAAAAAACAATACAAAGAATCAATTAAAGAAATAATAGGTTCTTTGAGAAACTCAGTAAGAATGACAAGCCCTTAGCCAAATTAACTAAAAGGTGAATGTGATGATATTTTGTTTGTGCTCTAACAAATAAAACTTGCCTGAAGATCAGCGTGAGGAGCTAGCCACACAGGCCATGCAGTGGTGGCACACACCTTTGATCCCAGCACTCAGGAGGCAGGAGCAGGGGGATCTCTGTGATTTCAAGGCCACCTTGGGTTACGTGAGATTGATACAGTCTATAAAAGAAACAGAGCTAAAAGGTGGCAACTCACACCTTTAATCCCAGTATTTGGGAGTCACACCTTTAATCACAGCACTAGAGAGGGGGAGACAGGAGTGGTATGGCTGGGTGGAGAAAGGATATAGGAACTCAGAGCGTTCAGTCTGTGGATTCCTAGGGACAGAATTGCTCATTCGGTTTGAGGATGCAGTAGAGGTAAGAACTAGAGGCCGACTGCTCTGCTGTTCTGGTCTTCCAGCAGGCTTTATGTCTTATAACACAAACAAGATATCACCACAGTTGAAGAGAGAATATCCAAATCAACAAAACTATAAAATGAAAAGGAGACACAATATCAAACACTGAGAAATCCAGAGAATCAGAAGGACATATTTTTAAACCCTATACTCCAGCAAATTGGAAAATCTAAAGAAATGGATAATTTATACACACCACTTACCAAGTTAAAACAAGTTCAGGTAAGCAATTTAAACAGAACTATAGCTTGTAGTGAAATAGAAGAAATGACTAAAAGTCTCCCAACAAAAAAGTCCAGTGCCAGATATTAATGCAGAATTCTATTTAGTACAGAATTCTACCAGAATTTCAAATAAGAATTAATACCAATACTCCTCAAATTATTCCATAAACTGGAAACAGAAGAAACATTGCCAAACTCCTTTTATAAGACCACAGTTACCCTGGCACCCAAACCACATAAACTTCACTGTGAAACTCTTACAGCTACTAAATACTTTCAGCAATATAACTGGATACAAAATTAACCCACAAGAAAATCGGTACCCCTCCCACATAAAAACAGCATCTTTCACAATAACTTCATAGAATATGAAGGATCTTGGGGTAACTCTCACCAAGCAAGTGAAGAAATAAGTGATAAAAACTTTAAGACATTGAAGGAAAAAATTGAAAAGATATCATATCAAACAATGGAAAAAATGCTCGTGTATCAGTAGGATTAACATAGAAAAATGGTCATCTTATTAAAAACAATCCACATCAATGCGATCTACATCAAAATTCTAACACAATTCTTTACAGACCTTGAAAGAACAATCTTCAGTTTTATGTGGAAACACATGTTCTGGGTAGCTAAAAACAATCCTGAATTATAAAACAGCTGCTGGAAGCATCACCATCCCTGATTCCAAGTTGTACTACAGAGCTATAGTCATAGAAACAGCATGATACTGGGACAAAAACAGACACAGCGACCAATGAAATAGATTTGAAGACCCAGATATTAGCTACTAAGTCAATGACAACCAAGCTACAATCCATAGCACCACAGAGGGTTGGTATAGAATAGGGGAACAGATAGATCTCCAAAAAAAGGAAGATGGAATATATGGAGAGACACTAAGAATTAAAATTAAGAGCCATTGAGAGGTAGGATGGAAACCTAATGTAGTAGAAACTTCCTAAACATAAATATATGAAGGCAATCTAAATTAAATTGCTTTAAAAAAAAGGGGGGAGTCAGAGCCCCAAATGACCATCTCCTGTCAGAAAATGAAGCTTTTAGTACCAGGATTGGGCTATCTTGAGTTGTTGGCTAATGGGGTCTCATATGAATCCCCAAACAATCCAGGCTGTTGCCAAGACTATAGGTTGCTCTCCACAGACATCAAGGTCCCATTGCTGAAGACAATACCCACACAATTCGTTGTGGAGAAGAACTCGTTGTGGAGAAACTGAGCTGGTGCCCACATAGAGCCTTTACCCCTACCAGCTAGTGTCTTTGGTATAGGAAGCTACCCTGCATACTACCAAAGGAGAAAAATAAACCTCAAACTGGCCAAACCCTGTGACCCACAATGGTGTCCTGCCTTCAAGGCAGGCTAGCGCAATGGCGGTGCAGAGTTTATGGGAACCACCAACCAATATCTGATTCTACCGAAGGCCTACTCCACAAGATGGACCCCATACCTGTTGCTACTTCAGTGACCAAGAACCTTAAACTAGATAACCCAGAGACCTAGGGTAAAACCAAATGCTACTGTTCTTTAAAAAAACAAAAAAACAAAAAAACAAAAC
The DNA here is from genome assembly GCF_982192425.1 of Myodes glareolus. Lineage (NCBI taxonomy): Eukaryota > Metazoa > Chordata > Mammalia > Rodentia > Cricetidae > Myodes > Myodes glareolus. Next base: position 34,025,602 of record NC_142030.1, on the reverse strand, counting down.
AAAAAAACAAAAAAAACCAACAAAAAAAAAACATGTTGCAATAAAAAGATATTTTGCTATACTTACAGACCAGTGCCTTACCCAGTCATTATCAGAGGAACTTCCTCCCTCAGCAATGGGAACAAAATGAGACCCACAGCCAGACATTAGGCCCAGAGTGAGAGACCTTGGAACAGTCGATCCTAAAGGCATGTCTCCATCAAATCCCCCCCTTCAGGGAACCTGGAGGAAGAAGAGGTAGGAAGAGTGTAAGAGCCATGTATGGAGCGAGAGAAAGACTTTTGGAGTAGGATCTCTTAGCAGTCTCCTCTGCTGTTTCTGTCAGGCTCGGTGCTCTGGGATGCTGCCCTCTGAGCTCCCAGGCAGTTCTCCTGTTTCTCTCTGCCTTGAGTTCCAGGGACTGAAATCAGGTCATTGGGCTGTTTCAGCAAGCACTTTATCCTCTGAGCCATCCCGAAAGATTTTCAACAATCCTTTTATATAAGTGCTTTAATTATACTTTTAAAACGAGAGCCAGGGAGGCAGAGAGATGGCTGAGCAGCTAAAAGCTCTAGCAAACAACCTGAGTTCAACTCCCAGGATACACCTGGATGGCTCACAAACACCTGTAACTCCAGGTCTGGGAGGCTGGTACTTCTAGGCTCTGGGAGTACCTGCACTCATGTGCACACACACACACACACACACACACACACACACACACACACACAATTTTAAACATTAAAGATCAATGCTAATCATAAACATGTTAATCAAAAGCAATGTCAATCAAAAAACAAAAATCACAGGAGGCAGTACATAAAAATTACCGAAATAAAAGCAGACATTCATGCCACAAGCAAAACAAATAAGCAGAAAAGAACCTGCTAAGATGGAATAGGCGACAGATCTGCCTCCAGAAATCTTTGGGAAGTCTGGGGAAGGAAAGAGAGAGGCACGAGTGGACTGATCAGCTTCCTGCAGTGAAATGTGTTGAGGAAGGGCCACTGTAGCTGTGATATTCCACAAGGAAACTAACTACAGCATGGAAAACCATGTGTATGAAACCAGAAAGTTTTCTGGGAGTAAAGATCAGATTATTAAAATCAACTTTAGAAAATTAAGAACCCCAAGTAGTAATGATATTCATATTGTTTTTTTAAGATTTTTTTAGAATAACTTTTCAAGAATGTCATGTTCAGATGGCCATGCCTATATGCCCTTGCATATTCCCAGAAATAGCTAGTCCCCTGACAGATAAACTCCATTAGAGGGTGGGAAAGGAGCTGTGTTCATGTTTTTAAAATTAACGTAAGCTTGAAATTAAAACTTGACCGATAGCATCCCTGGAATAACTTCAAAGTTGTGTTTAAATATTAAAAAAAAAAATGGGAACCACTTCCTTCTACTGGTCGTGTGCAGAAACATAGGAAGGACTGATTCTATGCTTGGTTGTATCTCTGCTGTTACAACCTCGAATTTTTTAATAATATTTAAACAGGGTTCCCATCTATTGATGTTGTACAGGGCCCTAAAAATTATGTAGCCAGTCTTGTTGGGTACTAGAAAATCAAATCATAATACAATATAATAATCTCTACCTTGATTGAAATCACAGTGTCTAAGAAATACAAGAGAGATTAAATACATAGTACATCATTAAATACATGTATAAACAGTAAATGAACAGTACATCAATAAATTGGATTGCTGTGGGAGTACCTTCCGCTCCTTCAGCCAATAGCTGCTGAAATACTAGCCCACTGGGGTGTGGTATATTTCTCTTTAAAAAAAGAGCAGCAAGCCTCAGCTCACTCTCTTGGTTCCAGCGCTTGGTTCCGGCTCCTGCTCCAGCGACTAGGCTCCTTTCCTGACGGTTTGTGTGTATGTAAGTTTTATCTCCCAAAATAAATACCCCTTTAAAACCTAACTGGTGTGGAATTGATACGACATTATTGGATTATATGCTGATATTAACAGTTACTAAAAAGGCATGATTGAAACTACACACAAAGTTGGCTCTCCTACAGATTTAAAGTTTGAGTAAGTGGGTAGGGTAACTATTCACTCAGTAAAAGTGCCTGTTTTGAGAGCATGAGGACCGTGATCTGTTGCCCAACACACACATAAAAAGCTGCACACGGTGGCATATTCTTGGAGTCCCAGCCCTGGGAGACAGAGAGGCAGGGCCTTAGAGCTTACAGGTCATCCAGCCTGGCCTAATCAGTGAGCCCCAAGTAGCAGCTAAAACCCCAGCCTCCTAAAACAAGGTATGGCAAAGCATGATGGCACATGCCTTTAATCCCAGCAATTCATAAGCAGAGCCAGGTAGCAGTCTCTGGATTTGAGACCATTCTGCTCTACATAGTGAGTTCCAGGATAGCCACCACTGTGTAGAGAATCCTGTATCAAAACTTCAATCAATCAATCAATAAATAAAGGTGAGTAGCTCCTCTGACCTTCATATACCTGCACATAAACACTTACACACACACACACACACACACACACACACACGCGCACACACATATCAGAATGAAACATTCTGGACTGGGGAAAAAAATTAAACTTTAAGACAAAACAATTCAGTAGCAGATAGCTTTTCTACCTTTTAAATGAAACATTAAAAGAAGACCGCAGGGGCATGGTGGTACACAGCATTGCGGTGCTCGCCTCTAATCCCAGTCATGGGGAGGTTGGGCAGGAAGATCATGTGCGTCCAAATGTTGAAGGAAGCTTGAGCAACATAGTAAAACCCAGTCTCAAAAAATAAAATGGAGGGCAGGGAAAAATGGTTCAGTTGGTAAAGAGCCTCCCAAGCAAGGGTGAGGCCCTGAGTGCAGTTCTCCAGAACCTACATACAAAATTGGGCATCTGTAACCCTAACATTGGGGGTTGGGGTAAGAAAGAGACAGATACCCGCAGTTCATTGGACAGCCAGACAAACTGATGAGTGTCAGAGCAAAAGGTTCTGTCTCAAAAATAAAAGAGGGAAGTAACTGAGGACAGGCAGTGGATGTTGCCCTTTCATCTCCACATGCAGGCATGCACGCGTGCACACGATCACACTAACAAATACATACAACTCACACAACACATATCCACATATAAAAAAGAAAAATGAAGGAGAGTGAAAAGAAGCCATTACTGCCATGGTAACAGAACACAGTGTGTGGTCCAGGCTGGCACAGTATGGCATGGGGAATAGACACAGGGTGATTCCGAAGGATAAGCTAAGCATTATGTCATTACAGTCAACATAATTATAAACTACCAAGATTCAACACAATGAGCCAATAAATTATAAGTCAGTAGATTGTTGAGTTCAGGAGGAATAAACAAATTGAGAATATCATTAAACACAAACAATGATTATTTAAAAGGCATGCATATTAGAGTTTTCATAGCTGTGACAGAATTTATAAGGGAAACAACTGAAAGGGAAGACTGATCAGTTTCGGAGGCTTCATGGTGCCATTTACTTTGTACATTGGTGACCATGAGAGTATATGGCAGAGACTTTGCGTTGTATAATGAATGAGAGCCATAAAGCCAGCACAGTAACACAATGACTCCCTCATACTAGATTAATAGAGTTCTGCTTTGGTTTTGGTTTTCCATTTGGGTTTTGATTTTTGTCTGTCTTGTTTTGATTTTTGCTACCAACTCATGTCCAGCTTCAGTCTCCTGACTGCTCAGACACTGACTTGTGCCATCCTTGCTAGTTTCAGAATAGGTTTATAAAGCAGGAAAAATTGCCTTGTCTCATATGTGTCAGCAACACAAATAATTGACAAAAGTCAGCAGAATCTATAAAATAATATTTTAATATATAAGGAAATTTCAAGTATATTGCAAAGTTGCCATAGAGTCTCATTACTAAGCACCAATAGATAAAAACGTGAGTGAGTGCTCACTGTCTCCAATTACACGGTTAGTAGAATTTCGGCCAAATACCAGTGGAATATTTTAATGAAACAATATTTATAAAACCAAAAAAAATTAAACAAATAAGGAAGGTTGGAAGCATTTTTCAAAAGCAGAAGGAGTTGCTTTGCCAAATTTCAAAGTGTGCTGTGCAGTTTCAGCATTGGAGTGTTTTATTGGCAGGAAAATGTGCAAACAGATCAATGGAACAGGCTAAGTGTACACAGAAGGAATGTCAGAAATATGTAAGACTCGGAAGATGATAAAGAGAACATCACACCCAAGAGGGAGGGAGTGGATGAATCATCAAATAGTATTTTTATCCATAAAGGAAACCTTAGGAAAAAAATAAGCACATGTCAATGATGACTGCTATTGGGTGTGACCATGTTTGCAGAATCAACAACAGAAACCACACATGAAAAAACACTGGTGTACTAACCATGGATCTATATAGATCATGGACATAGCATATCAAAACTATCTCACTTCAAGTAAAGATGAGAACATGGGTCCCAGGATGCAGGCCAGTGGTATAGCAGGTACTTAGCACCCAGAAGACCTTGGGTTCAATTTCTAACACCAAAACCATAAAAATGGAAGTGAAATTTCAGTTATGACCTGTTGGAAAGAAATATTTTCAACAAACCTTTCAAAAAGAGTAAATTGTCTTAAAATTTAAAGAACTCTCCCAAGTCAGACAAGAATGAACCAAGGGAGCCAGCAACCTAGGCCAAAGCAGGCCTGAGGCAGTGACCTGGGCTGGAGTAAGCCTGGGATGGCCAAACTCCACAGGGACAGGATTAAGCCAGCAACCTAGGTTAGAGCAGGACTGAGGCAACAAATTCCACAGGAGTAGGACTGAGCCAGAAACCTAGGCAGAGTAGGCCTGAAGCAATGGACTCCACAGGATTAGGGTTGAGCCAGCAACCTAGGCTGGAGCAGGCCTGGGACAGTGAACTCCATGGGAACAGGAATGGATCCAGACCAGGGACATTCACAGAGCAGGACTGGGTCAGTGACCTAGGCCAGAACAGGTCTGAGGCAGCAAGCTCATTGGGAGCAGGACACAGCCAGTGACCTAGGCCATTGGAGACTTGAGACGGTGAACTCCACAGGAGCAGGTATAGGAGAGCAACTGCTGAACAAGTAGACCAGAGCTAGAAAATGCTGCAGATATGGGCATGAATCTGAGATTTTCCAGGGAGTAGATCAGAACCAGGACCCCTGAGGGTCTGGGCATGAGTCTGGGACCTCTGAGGGAGTAGGCCTGAACCAGGATATCTGCAGGTCTAGGCTTCGACCTGGGACCTCTGAGGGAATAGGCATGAACCAGAAACCTCTGCAGGTCATGGTGTGAGTCTGTGACCTCTGAGGAAGTAGGTGTGAGCCAGGTCCTCTGCAGGTCTGGGCACACCTGAGTCTGGGACCTCTGAGGAAGAAGGGAGAAAATCAGAGACAGAGACCTCTGCAAGACCAACCCCAAGCCAGGGACCTCCACAGGAGAAGATCTAGACCAGGGACATTTACAGAAGCAGGTCTGAGATGGCAACCTAGACCAGAGCAGGCCTGAGACAGCAAACTCCATGAAAGCAGAGCAAACCCCAGGGGTGCTGAGCTACCTCCAGAAACAGTGGCCGATGGGGTAACTAAAACACCATGGCACTGACTGAACCACGAGGAACAACCATCTGAGCCTTGGAACCACTGGTACCTAGAAGATTAATCACCAGAGTCACAGATAGTCCTATCCATACCAATTAAAGAAAAAGATGAGTAGACAAGGTAGGAACACACACAACACCACAAAGAGCAACATGACACCAGTAAAATCTAGAGACCTTACAACAGCAAGAGTTAACAACCAAGTATAAATTAAGCAGAAGAAAATGACCTAAAAACATAACTTCAGGGGAATATTTGAGACTCTTAAAGAGAAAATGAGAAATTCTCTTAGAGAAATGGAGAAAAAGACAAACAAAAAAAAATGGAAGACAACAGTAAATCCCTTAAGGAAAACCAAGAAAAAAAAGCAATCAAATATATTAAAGAAATTATTTAAGACTTGAAAACCAAAATAGAGACAATAAAGAAAACACAAGCCGAGGAAATTATAGAAACAAAAATCATGAGAAAATGATCAGGAACCACAAATGCAAACATAAACAGCAGAATACAAGAGATGGAAGAGAGAATCTCAAGTGCTGAAGATACAATAGAGGAAATAGACTCATCAGTCAAAAAAAAAAACATTAAATCTAACAAAAGCTTAACACAAAATATTCAGGAAATATAGAACACCATGAAAAGACCAAACCTAATAATAATAGGTATAGAAGAAGTTCAACTCAAAAGCACAGAAAATATATTTAACACAATCATAGGAGAAAACTTTCCCAACCTAAAGAAAAATATGCCTATGAAGATACAAGAAGCTTACAAAACACCAAATAGACTGGATCCAAAAAGAAAGTCCCCTCATCACACAATAATCAAAACACTAAACATACAGAATAAAGAAAAAACATTAAGAGTTGCAAAGGAAAAAGGCCAAGTAACATATAAAGATAGACCTATCAAAATTATATCTGACTTCTCGTTGGAGACCATGAAAGCCAGAAGGTCATGGTCAAGTGTTATGCAGACATTAAGAGACCATTGATGCCAGCCCAGACTACTATACCCAGAAACACTTTCTATCATCATAGAAGGACAAAACAAGATATTGCATGACAATCAGATTTAACCAATACCTAGCCACAAACCCAGCCCTACACAAAGTACTAGAAGGAAAACTCCGACCCAAGGAAGTTGGCTACCTCAACAAAAACACAGACAATTGATGGTCTCATAGCAGCAAATCCCAAAGAAGGGAAAAATGCACAAATTAACATCACCAACAATGAAAACTAAATTAACAGGAGATAACAATCACTTGTCATTAATATCCCTTAATATAAATGGACTCAACTCACCTATAAAAAGGCACAGGTATTTAGCCTTAGATGAAGTTGACCACCTGCGTTGGGCTGCATTCCCAAGCAACTCAACTCCAGGAAGACCCAGGCCTGGTGCACTGGTAAACAGAAAAAAGGAAATGGTGTGGGAGGTCCTTCTGTCTATGTGTTGTTTGTTTGGTTTGTGAATAAAGAACTGCTTTGAGCCTATGGCAGGGAAGAACAGAACTGGCTAGGGAAAACTAAACTGAATGCTTGGGAAAAGGGTAGTAGAGTCAGAGAGAAGCCATGGAAGCCACCACCAGAGTCAGACATGACAAAACTTTGCTGGTAAGCCACTGTTATGTGGCAATACACAGATTAATAGAAATAGGTTAAATTAATATGTAAGGGTTAGCCAATAAGAAGCTAGAGCTAATGGGCCATTATTATACACTTAATGTTTTAAATAATACAGGTTCTGTGTGATTATTTCTGGTCTAAGCTAGCCAGGCGGCTGGGAACCAACAAGCAGCCCCACTTCTGCAACACTTAGCCAGCAGAGAAAAATACAAATCAAAACAACTCTGAGATTCCATCTTACACCTGTAAGAATGGCCAAGATCATAAACACTGATGACAACTTATGCTGGAGATGTGGGGAAAAGGGGACATTACTGCATTGCTGATGGGAGTGCAAGCTGGTACAGCCCCTTTGAATATCAGTGTGGTGATTTCTCAGAAAATTAAGAAACAACCTTCCTCAAGACCCAGTAATACCATTTTGGGTATATACCCAAAGAATGCTCAACCATGCCACAAGGACATGGGCTCCAACCATGTTCATAGCAGCATTGTTTGTCATAACCAGAGCCTAGAAACAACCTAAATGCCCCTCAGAAGAAGAATGGATAAGGAATATGTGGTACATTTACACAATGGAGTACAACACAGCAGAAAAAATAACGACATCTTGAATTTTGCAGGCAAACAGATGGAGCTAGAAAACATCATTTTGAGTGAGGTAACCCAGATTCAGAAAGACAATTATCATATGTACTCACTCATAAGTGGTTTTTAAACATAAAGCAAAGAAACCAAGCCTACAAATCACAATCCCAGTGAACCTAGACAACAATGAAGACCCTAAGAGAGACATGCATCAATCTAATCTACATAGGAAGCAGAAAAAGACAAGATCTCCTGAGTAAATTAGGAGCATGGGGACCTTGGGAGAGTGTTGAAGGGGAGGGGAGAGTCAGGAAGGGGAGCAGAGAAAAATGTAGAGCACAATAAAAATCAATTTAAAAAAAACCCGAACGAACCAAGAATCAACACGGATAGAAATACAGTTAGATATGAAGGCAAGTCTAGAATGCCATGAGTAGATCACAAAATGCCTCTGCCCCACCTGTACCACAGTAGCAATGAGGATGGGGTTATCTTTTTCTTGTTTTTGAGGTTGGACATGACAATTCAATAAGACAAGTTCTTGTAGGAAGTGGTGGCACATGCCTTTTGATCCCAGATCTCAGGAGGCAGAGGCAGACAGAGTTCTAGGAGTTTGGAGCCATAGAATATTCCAGGACAGTCAGGGTTACATAATGAGACCCTGTCTAAAAAAAAAAATTCTAATGAGTGCACAAATGTGGGAGCCTCAGAACATGCCCCTCAACTTTCTAATTCCATTTCTTCCCATCTAAGTTTAAAAATACAGGTGCAGCCCCAAAAGGTGAGAATCTGGCCCAGACAACACCTCACTATCATGCTTCAAATACCTTCACTGTCAATGACTTAACACAGTCTACACTGACTGAGACCTCTGGACAAAGGCTTGGTTTTTGTTATTTTATTTTAATGTTTAGGAAGTTGGGGTTCCCGTGCAATGACAAGATATAATACAGAGAGATCTCTGGGCCCTTTACTTCCCCCCAAAGTGTCATCTCATGTGACTCGACTAATTGGACGGTGGATTTGTGACAGATTAAAGAGCTTGGGAGAGAACTGCCGCGACACAGACTCTAACACTGTGGTGGTGGCGATCAGCTTCCCTGGAGAGCAAAGGACAATCATGTTTTGGAGCTTTCCCACCAGGGCCCCATCCCTCTGGAGAGTGAGTGGGCGGGGACTCTTCTGATGCCACAGTCCACGAGCAAGATGGAGCCAGGTGCTACCCTCTGGGAGTGAGGCTGCTGTGTGGGTGTGGTCCCCTAGGCTGTCAGATGAACCGCCGGTTCCCTTCCTGGCTGACAGGACTGCAAGTCTTCACAAAAGAGCCCGGCAAAGCTGGGGTGCACAGGATCCTAGAGGAGCTCAGATCTCCATGGACTAAAGAATCAGCAGGAAGGTTGAGAAAATGCAGATTCCAAACCAAAATGAAATGAAAACAAAAAAATCCCACAACCAAACAAACAATAACAAAAACCAAAACATGGAGTTCATTTTGTGCTGGCCAACTACTCTTGGCACGGAGCCTACCCTGGAGTGTAGTTGATATACCCAGTGACGGTCCATATTGAAAGAATGTGAAGGGTGTGGGGAGGGTCATGATGGAGAGGGGGAGAGGGGAGAACATGGTCAAAATACATAGTTTGAAAAAAATTATTTAAAAATGCAGATTACCAGACCTGGCTTCTGAAGGTGTGATTCCCATGTCCTTGCCCCAGGCAAGTCCACTGGAGTCTGTTTCATGACCCCACTCAAAAGCACTGCTTGGGATCTAGAAAGACACCCCTACCCCAGCCCCACTTCTAGAGACACACCCCACTCAGGTAAACTGTTTCAACCCTGGAAGAGTTTACGTATTTCACAAAAATGGTGGACCCACTCGCTGACAAAGTCAATCTCTCATGTTTTCAGTGCTCTGGTGCAAGCGGTTCACTGGGATCCAAAGGCCTGCTAAGTACTGCCGCTTGGACCATTCCACCTATGCCCTCCACCTCCACCAGGAAGCAGCCACTCAGGAATCCCCCTTCATAGGAGAGAGACTCACCCAGAGTCTCGCACCCTCAGGAACCAGGCCCTTTAGCCAAACTAGAAAATGAAGCCATGGTAGACCCAAGGGACCAACAGAACCTAGAAGATGCATGGGGGAAAGTGGACCTGGAAGATGCATAGCAAGGGGCAGTGAGGAGGTAGGGAAGACTCATCTCACCCCCTAGCTTTCTCTAGGATTGAGTCTGCACGTCTAAAGATGTGAATACCACTGTTTGAAGGTCTAATTAGATTTTATTTATGATTCTTTGTGAAAGTAAAATGGATATCTGGCTGAGTATGGCAGGAAAAATGGTGAAGGCAAAGAAATCAAATAATTTTAAACTTTAAAATTAGATTGCCAGGTTCCCAACAGGCCATTTATTCTTTTCTTGAGACGGGGATGACAGATGGGGCCTTTCTTTTCAGGCTCAGTCAGGTAGAACATGCTCATTCTGAAGAATTGCTGTGGACCTTGTGTTTGGAGAAAACCTGGTATATCAAGGGATCTGGCAACTCCTTGAAGTTTCATCTCAGCTATATTGAAGTTGGCATGGGGAACTCCATGTTGATCTGGCCCTCTGGGGGTCTGGCTCAGAAGCTCTGTTCGCAATAATATGCCCATAACTTGTTCAGCACTGGTGTGAAGTAGCGCTGAAAAGTCCTTTGGCATCACAGGTACCTCGCTGTTCTTGGTGAGCCACTGGGCAGATGGGTTCTGCCCGAAGGGGAACAGGTACAGACAACATTTTCTGGGAGCTCGCTTTCCCAGTCTATGACAACTCTGAGCCAAGGCCGCAAAGTGCAGTCCCACTAGGCCTGCTGGAGATCACGGTAATAGCAGAACCTCCACAGGTCATGCTGGTCACTAATTCTCACAACAGTCTTGCAGGGCAAATGCTGCCATCCCCACTGGGCAGATGAAGAAACTGAGCTAACATCATTCTTCGGGGCTTAAAACCAGGACTCAACTTGTGCCTCTTGCAAAAGCCCCACCCACCCCACCCCAACTTTGTTATAATCACCAGCGCCAGCAGACTCAGTTACAGCAGGACACAACTGAATGCATCAGGGACTCCACTCTTTGAAAGCCACAAAGCTGCAGAGGTCGGAAGCAGATGGCCCCAGAGGTGCTGAGTCCACTCAGCAGAATGCTGAGTCCTAGAGGAAGACTCCCTGAGAGCGGACCCACCTCTGCCTGGGGCCCCCGCCACCACAGTGTCATCCTTTTGTAAGTAATTGCTGCTTGAAAAAGAGCTCAGCTTCTGCCAGGAGTTTCGTGTAAGACTAGGCATGGCTCGTCATCCTGTGGCAGAGACAGTGACTGTCTCCACACAGCATCATTGTCCTTTTCTTCCTGGTCACAGAGCTCTGCCTTGTTCAGTCGGGAGAAAAGGGACTTGCACTTCAATGGTAATCATGTAACTGACGCTGGCAGACTGAACTGAAGCAAAACGACTATTGGAAAATTTTGTATCCGCCCAGAAGAGCAGCCACGCCATCTCCCTCCTTCCTTCTGTCAAATCCATAAGGCAGACGTGATGGCTGGGGATTTGTCACCCAACTTGGAACATAGTGTGACCCTGGAGAAAGCTACTTGAGGGTGCAAAGAAAGAAGAGGAGAGGCTGTTCCGTGATGCTATCTTCAGACTGTTTTCCTGTGACTGGGCTTCCTGAACCAAGCTTGTTCAAACCCCTAAAATACTCAGTTTCTCTCTTCTGTTGTAGAGGAGGCAGGCCTCAAATGATCTGGCCTGACGGTCACCCAGGAAGTGGTGTAAGTTGTGGAACTTCCTACTCCCATGAAAATGTAACTGTGGGGGACTTTGGTCAAGTAGGGAGAATCTGCTTCAGGTGCTGCAAACCATCCCCCAAATGTCCTGGACATGCGGTCTTCCCTCAGGCAGTGAGAATGGCGGCTGATGTTTGATGCCCCGCGAACCTGTTCTTCACCTCCCTCCATCCGCTGCCCTGGAAATAAAAAGGCGAGAGCTATTATGTTTTGTGAGTGTGTGTATCTGTGTGTGTATATGTCTGTGTGACTCTGTGCGTGTGTGTGTGTGTGTGTGTGTCTGTGCCTGTGTCTGTGTCTGTGTGTGTCTATGTATGTGATACTTGCAAGGCCAATGCTCTCCCTCTGAACTACATTCCCCTCCTCTGAACTTAATCTTGAAGTAAAACAGAGCAGATACTTAATTCATCCTTCCACCACTGCATTCAGTTACAGAAAAATTATCCACCATTAATTACAATAGTGATAATTACACAATACATAAAATATACTATGTCGATCAAACACGCCACTAAATAATGGCCATTTTTATAAGCTCTTATGAGATAAGGAGCAAGGTTAACTGCACAGGGAGATGGAAGCTGGTGTCGCAAACTTTCTCTGTTTTATTTGGGTCTATGGGCTACACCCTCAGCCTTGCCAGGTCTTCCCGACTCAGACCTTTCTGAAAGCATCCTTCCAGACACGCCCCAGGTCTGTTTCCTAGGTGATTTTATAGCCCCTCAAGTTGCAAATGTGTATTAATCATCTGTGCTACTTAGTTTTTATTAGTTTTTGTTTGTTTTTAAGTTTTGAAACCAGAACATTTGTTTTATGACTAATTGAAATCCTCAGAAATGAACTGGATATTGCAATGGCTGCCCTCTTGGGTTTAGGTGTTGTTCCTTCATGGAATCCATGTCTAGATCTGCAACAGACAATTTTTAGGTGCCTTATTTGCCCAGTCATGGTAGTGTTTCATCTCTTAGCCTGGACACTCCAGTTATACTTTCTCTTGCCTTGGCAGGGTAGCCACATTTGCCACAGGTAGACTTCTGAAGGTGGTAGGTCTTAAAGCCACAGGGGAGGCACAACACGGGTGTCTCATTGTGATGCTTTCCAAAGCATGATTCTCTTTTGCCATCTTGCTTCTGCCACAGAGATCAAAGAGACCAGAAAAGCTGTGCTGCTTAGTTTTTGGTCAACTTGACACAAACCAGAATTATCTGGGAAGAGGGAACCTTCATAGAGAAAATATCTCAATCAAATTGGATGGTTGACAGGGGAGGTCACAGTCTGCTGTGTGTGGGCAGGGGTGGGGAGTTCTGGGTTGTATGCTAAAGCAGGCTGAGCAAGCCATGGAAGCAAACCAATAAGCAGTGTTCCTCCATGGCCTCGGCGTCAGTTCTTGCCTTCAGTTCCTACCTTGAGTTCCTTCCCTGGCTTCTCTTCATTGGGCACTGTGATCAAGACATATATACTAAAATAAACCCTTCCCCCCTGTGTTTTTGATCATAGGCTTTAGAAAGTAAACTAAGACACAGTCAGTTTTCCATTACTGTAGCAAGTACCTGAGATGAGTCAATTTATAAAAAGGAAAGAGGAAAGAGGTTTTCCAGGATAGGACAGATTCATTGGTTTCAGGCCTCCAATGGGAGAATGGGATCCGCACAGGATGCTGGGATAATGAGGTGTTGTAAAACTATACATCTTGTGTGTAGGAGGCAAAAAGGGGGTGGAGCATGAGGTCTGGGGTAAGACAGACTCCAAGGACTAGAAGTCCTCTCACTGGGCTTCATATCCTAGAGTTTCCACTCATACACCCCGCAAGTACCAAGCTAGAGACCGAGACACAGGCCTTTGGGAAGTATTCCAGACCCAAGCAGAGCATGCGCTCAAAAGAGGGAGTCTCCAGAGCCTCTGCTTCCAAGATCCTGCAGTGCTGTTTGGCAAAAATGAAGTCATTTCTTCTAGGAGATGGGATTCGACTTGGACATCTGAGAAGATATTTTCCCCAGGACAAAAGTGCCCCTGCCGAAGTATATATCTCAACTAAGGGAGCCATTTTAGGGTTTGCAAGAGATTTGATTCTGGAGTTGTTCCCAGGCCCAAGGAGAGGTCCCCAGATTGTTCCCTGGGCAGCAGAGGAGAGGGTGCCTGAACTGGCCTTGGCCCATAACCATACTGATGAATATTTTGCATATCATCATAGAACCTTCATCTGGCAAAGGATGGAGATAGAGACAGAGACACATATTGGAGCACTGGACTTAACCCCCTAGGTCCAAATGAGAAGCAGGAGGGAGAACGTGAGCAAGGAAGGCAGGACCAGAGGGAACCTTCATCCGACGATGGATGGAGATAGAGACGGAGACCCACATTGAAGCACTGGACTGAGCCCCCCAAGGTCCAAATGAGGAGCAGAAGGAGGGAGAACATGAAAAAGGAAGTCAGGACCGCCAGGGGTGCATTCACCCACTGATACAAGGGGACTGATCGAATGAGAGCTCACCAAGGCCAGCTGGACTGGGACTGAACAAGCATGTGATCAAACCGGATTCTCTGAATGTGGCTGACATGGGGGCTGACTGAGAAGCCATTGACAATGGCACTGGGTCTTGTTTCGTCTGCATGTACTGGCTTTTTGGGATCCTGGTCTGTTTGGATGCTCACCTTCCTGGACCTGGAGGGAGGGGGGAGGAACTTGGACTTCCCACAGGGCAGGAAACCCTGACTGCTCTTAGGACTGGAGAGGGAGGAGGGGAGGGAGTGGGAGGAATGGGAGGGTATGGGGAGGAGGGGAGGAAGAGGACATTTTTATAAATAAATAAATAAGTAAATTGTAAAAAAAAAAAAAAAGTGCCTCTTTTTTGAGCTGCCTGGTCGGTGCTCATTTCTTACCTCTCAAAGAAACTTAAGCATATGTCCAACATTTCATAGGTCATGACACACATTATGGCATGCCACTGAACAGAGGGGCTGCCTATGGCTCGAGCTGACCAACTACCTTTCCTGGCCAGTGTTGTCCTTCAGGACCGAAGAGAATAACATACTGTGATTCCTGCAAACCATTGTCACCTAGGACCTCCCACACTGGGAAGTGCTGGATTTGATGATCATCAAAAACAAAATGATATCCAAGCATGAAGGCACACCTTTAATCCTAACACTGGGAAACAGAGTCAGGTGGATCTCTGTGAGTTCAACACCAGCCTGATCTACATAGTGAGTTCTAGGCCAGTCCAAGGTATATAGTAAGATCCTGTCTCAAAGGGAGAAGGAGGAGGAGAAGGAGGAGGAGGAGGAGGAGGAGGAAGAGGAGGAAGAGGAGGGGGAGAAGGAGGAGGAGGAGGAGGAGGAGAAGGAAGAGGAAGAAGAAGAAGAAGAAGAAGAAGAAGAAGAAGAAGAAGAAGAAGAAGAAGAAGAAGAAGAAGAAGAAGAAGAAGAAGTCCTTTTTGTCTTATTTATCTGATTGTTTATCTGCCATGATAAGGAGACATCCAAGGTCTCAGGGAAACTGTCCTGAGACCATAGATGTGGGTATCTGCAGGTTCACAGTCAAAGGCTGGTATGTACAGCAGACCACTTCACTGGGACATTTTCAAGCTCAAGGCCAAGTATGGTCAGCCTGATGGAAAATCTAGTTCTTCCTCCCTCCTGTGACAATCTCCTATCAGAGTGACTACATGAGTTGGGAATTTGGAATAGACTTGAAAGAAACAAAACCATGCTGGTTTCTGTGGGTATGGGTGGGATAGCTGTGGTTTATAGCAGGGACTGCATGGCTGTCACCAGATCTATTTTCCCGTTGTTTAGGTACCAAGAAAGAGATAAGAGAAGCCAGGCGGTGATGGCGCACACTTTTAATCCCAACACTCGGGAGGCAGAGGCAGGTGGATCTCTGTAAATTCGAGGCCAGCCTGGTCTACTAGAACTAGTTTCAGTACAACTTTAAATGCTACAGAGAAATCCTGTCTCAAAAATAAAAAAAATAAAAAGTAAAAATCAGAGAGAGAGAGAGAGAGAGAGAGAGGGGTAAGGACGAGGGAGGGAATAACTCTTCTAACTCTAGTTGTGTGCTGCTTACTTCACATTCACATTCCAGGTCTTAATTACTTCTTCCTGTGTCAAATGGGAATAGTCCATCACCATTAAAAATATATTAAGAATAAATATTAAAAAGTCAACTGCCAGCACTATGACAACGCTTCCCACCAGCCCAGCCCTGAAGTGGAGGGTCACATCCATACCATACATCGTCACTTTCCCAGGGACTTCCGGGCCACGTATGCCCCGGACATTAGAGAGGATCGAAACTAAAGCCAAACTTGGAAATTCCTCTGCTATGCCAACACAAAGGAACTTAGAGAACCCTAAGGTGTCAGTCCCAGACTTGTATTTAGCTCAGCACTCAAGGCCATTATCTAATGGTCACCACAACCATTCTCTAGATGCTCATTCTAAGGTGGGACTGTTCATCACGGTGCCATTCTTCATGGTTCTGGAGCTGGGTGCCCTCCAAGACTCTGAGAGCTACGAGAAGAAAGACTACAGGTATATGGATGCCCTGAACAAGAGCATGCACACAGGCTCAGAGATGTGAGGTTCTTAGGAGGTCCTGGGAGGCCTTGGGGGGTCAGTCTCTCCCACAGCCTTTTGTTTTATCTCTGAGACCAAAACAAGTACTTTCAGATCCTTTGGGTGTAATTTCAGAATGACACCAGTGCCCCAGACACATTTAATCACTGTCAGATCAACTCCACAATCATGGAAGCTTTGCTGATCTTCCATATTTGTTTCTGTAAATGATCATGAACTGATGTGAGATGTCCTGCTGTATATTGTTGCTCTTATTGCTTAATGAATAAAGCTGTTTTGGCCTATGGCAGGGCAGAATATAGCCAGGCTGGAAGAGATATAGAGAGAGATTAGGTCAAAGAGATGCCATGTAGCTGTCAAAGGAGACAGACGCCGTACCCATACCAGTAAGCCACAGGCCCGTGCTGTTACATAGATTAATAGAAATAGGTTAATTTAAGATGTAAGAGTTAGTTATTAAGAAGCCTGAGATAATAGGCCAAGCATTGTTGTAATTAATATTATTTCCGTTTGATTACTTGGGTCTGGGCGGCTGGGAACAAAAGAGCAGTCTCTGTTTACATAATGGTGCCAAGGTAGGGCAACTACATTCACATAAAACTTGAGAGAGCTTAGGTTTGTGCTGCCAACATGGACAGGGAAGACATCTCTTAAAGAAATCATGCAGGTTTTGCTGCTGATGCTTAGTCAGGAAGTCTTCTCTCAAAGGAGTTATACCTTTGCTTGCTGCCAGCAAACAGAGCCTATCTGAAAAAATGTGGCTACCAAGAAGCTGCATTTGGCTCAGGCTTCTTATTAACTAACTCTTACACCTTAAAGTAACCCATTGCTATTAATTTGTGTATCAGCACAAGGCTGTGGCTTACTGGTAAGGGCCTGGCATCTGTCTCTTTTGGCAGCTCTTTTGGCAGTCTCTTTGACTCTGCCTACTCTCTCTATATATTTCTTCCAGCCTGGCTATATTCTGCCCTGCCATAAGCCAAAGCAACTTCATTCATTAACCAATAAGAGCAACATACACAGAAAGACATCCCACATCAATGCATGCAAGAGCAGCTAGTGATTCTGCCAGGGATGTAGCAGAGTGAGTGGTGGGCCCTGGCCCACTTGGCCCTTTCAATCCTAACCAGAATTAAAGCAATGACTTCTCTCAAGAACAAACAAGCGAACAAAACAAAACAAAAAAAAAAAAAACAAGAATTTCGTCATGGTCAAGGAAGAATGTAGTGACCAAAACTTCAGGGGATGCTGCAGTGTGCCATCAAGAGCCCCCTTTTGTGGAAGGACCTGCTGATGAGGTACTGGGGTTGCTATTGGTGAGCAGCCTTTAAGCTGCCAAGGCTTTGCCCTTTTTGAAGGCATCTTCATCCAGTGACTGATGTAAGTTCAAGAATGAAGAATTGTTGACTCCCACCCAACCAAGACACTCTGCAGACCACTCCACCACATCTCTCACCGGTATCAGCAGAGTCTCCACTGGTTAAGAATGACTGACTTCTCCCTCTGTCCACATCTTCCCCTTGCCCTTCTTGCTACAGAGTGGGAGTGTGGTTCCAAGGGCCTTCCTTACTAAATATCTGTCCACTAAGTCCACCTCAGCTTCCAAAGTCAGGGGTGCATAATAAAGCATTTAAAATTTTTTCTCATAGAAGTAGAAAACTCCTGGAGTATATTTTATTTTTTTAACTGATTGGGGATTGTATGTATGCATGTAATATGTCTTGATCAACCACCCCCTATTCCCTCTCCTCCCTCTCCTGCCCTACACCAACTACCACCATTCCACTCCCAACTTCATGTGTTCTCAGGACCCCCGAGAAAGCAAATGAAACTCAGCGCTTGGCAGGATGAGAAAAGCACAAAGGGATGGGTCTCTTCCACTGTACGTGGTTCAGAGAGAGTCATGTTGCTTGGAAAGCAGCCTGCTGGCCCTCTTCCTTCCCCGGCCACAAAGTGTATTCTCAGCAGTCTGCAAAGGGTGCCCACCCCAGACAGAAGCCTGGGTCCTTTTGGGGACTAAGGGTAAAAGAACTTAGGTGCCCAAAGGACCTCAGGGCCCCTGTCTATGTGAGTGTCTGTCACTAGTGCAACAGCAGGAAATCTCATGTATCCCAGGCCCAGCTGACAACACCCCAAGTTTCTCTGAGCTCTCCCAGACTCTGCAGTAGAACCCTTCACTCCAAACCACTAATGAACTCCTTCCAGCTCCAGGTTTAATTAGTTTTCATTGCAATATTAATGAGCCCAACAAACCATTTCAACTTTGCTGGTTCACAGCTGGAATTCCTTTATTTGGCATTTGGTCTCTTTATAAGAGAGTCCCAGGCGCCTCCTCCTCCCCGTTTGCCCCAGTGAGGGGGAGCAAGATCACACTCATACTTTGCTTATCCCTTGGCCAGCCCAGGGACAGTAGCTTTAATAATTTTGAAGCTGGGGGCATTAAGCACATCACAAACTGCAATACAAATAACATATAATATAACTCCAGGATTTTAATTACAGTGACTAATATATGTACCAACCCTGAAATCTCTGTGGTACCATTAGGCCACACGCATGGATATTATTGGGAGGCTTAAAGTGTGCACAAGGTGCGCCAATAGTTGATCCACGGCCTTCCAGGTCCAGAGTTCTCACTTGGGACTAGGAATTCATTTCTTGGGCAGTTTGAGCCACCCACCGAAGGCAGTGTTTCTTTCATTAGTGGCGATGAAAAATGATTAAACTTGGCCTCCAGCTCGGGTCAGCGCATGTTGAACGTTGAGCCTGTGTGGGCTGCATGGCGGAGCAGTGAGGCATTCTCGATAGGTTCCTCTGGCTCGGTTTCCTCTGGGGGAGAAAAGCAGTAGCAAGCTGGCATGGAACTGTGGTCCTCCTGGAACGTGCCAGCCTGGTCCTGATGAAAAGTGACCTGGATCTATGAGAATCCACCCCATGTTCTGTGTGGCATTCTTCCAGCCAGCCAGGCGTGTGGATGGAGATACTGGATGACACCAGCCAGGACATGAACTAGTCCATTTGGTATTGCTGGAACAAGATGCCTGAGGCTGGGTATCTTGTAAAACAAAGGAGTTCATTCAGCTCATGCTTTCGAATCTGGATATCCAAGATAGAATGACTCCATGTTTGGGCTCTGGAGAGGGCCCCTCTGGGTACAGTGTGGTATGGCAGAACTACTGTCCATCGAGAGAAGCGGCAGTATGCAGAAGGGACAAAGAACACAGGTGTCCTCACTAGTAACCATGAACTCCCGTGAAAACCGACTTACTTCTTGAAACTCGAGCCAGTCTTTCCAAGGGTGAAGCCCTATAGTATAGTGACCACCCACTAGACCCAGCTCTTAAGGATGCTTCTTAGCACCACCACCCTGGGGACCAAGTATCCAGCACAGACACAGTATCCAAACCGTAACAACCCCCACCGAGCCTTCCCAGCAGGAGGCCAGCTCAGAGTCTGAAAAGCTTAGGGAGCCCTGGTTCAGCATGGCCAACACCAGCAGCCAGCACCCATGCTGTGGAGTCAGCAGTAAGAAGATCACAGAGGCAATACAAGTCCAGAGGTGTAATCAGTGTAAGTAGATCCTGGCCAGTGCCTGAAAAGGGAGCAGAGCAAGGGAGGAAAACTGGCCACACATAAGGGAACATGGAAGTGGGTTGTCACAGCTCACACTGGGGGCAGGGAAAACCAGCAATGAAAGAGTTTCTTTCTCTCTCCCAGCAGCAGGAAAGCTTATTGCCCACAACTCGAGGTACAACTCCAGTCCTACCATTGCTGTGGTGACCATTGACATGGTGACCATTGACATGGTGACCATTGACATGGTCTTCATAGTAAGATACTTCCATGCCTGTTGTCCACGAAGGGACCATAGCCATGACAAGTCTCCAAGCCAGTGCCTCTACCTTGCAGGCTTTTACACGCCCCATCCTTGGAGCACACACTCGCTGTAGCCAGAAGGTTCTTCCTTAAATAGGACCCTTCCCTGCCACCTCTCCGACCCACTAGAAGGGGCAGCCTGACTCCAGAAACCATAGCAAGAACTGTTTATCTTACTTCCCATGGGCTTGGAAATGGCCTCATAGCTCCTGGCAAGCTCCCAGCAACAGGTCAGAAAGTGGAAGAGAATTAAAGGACCCATGTACAAAATCTTATAAAATATTTATAAATAAAATAACATGAAATGTGTAAGACTTGCATTATTAAGTTACCATTTTGATAATAAAATTATTAAAATATTTATGTGTTTTATGTGTATGGGTGTTTTACTTGTGTATATATCTAAGCACCATGTGTATGCCTGGTGCCTGTGGAGGCCAGAAATGGATGTTTGATTATGTGGAACTGGAGTTACAGATAATTGTGAGCCACCACCATGTGGTTGCTGGAAATTGAACCTGGGCCCTCTGGAACAGCCGCCAGCACTCTTAACCACAGACATTTAAGGAAAAAGAACCCTTTTTGACATCATGGAGAAACAAGTCAAAGCTGATTAGAGACTTAAATGGTGAACCAAAACCATAAACATCCTTAGAATAAGACTAATCACTCCAATTTAAACCTTTTGATCCCTAAAGCACCATTTATATGAAATAAAAAAATGATACCATAAGCAACATCAAAATTAAAAACTGCCCATAAATATCCTTAAAAGAATAAATGGATCTACATGCAGCTTTCACATGCATAAGAAAGAACTTAAAGCTTATATATAAATAGATTTCAACAAGAAGCAAGTAACACAGTCAAAGATGGGCCAAGGTGTGCACAGTTACTTTACCAAGAAGAATGCACCCATAGGCCTGCAAATCAGGCCATTGATTTCAGAGTCCTGAGGGATGTGCAAAGAGAAACCACTACACATTGTCTGAGTGACGAAGACAGTTGTCTGTAAAAAGTGATGGAGGGGATTGGTCCCTCACTTGTCACCAGGGGGCATAGGAAATGGTGCAGTCGCTGTGAAGCTTCTCCAAAAACTAACTGTCCTCTATGAATATTTATAAAGAATATAAACTTACATCCACACAGAGCCTTGTGTACAAGACAACCTGATAGAAGGCTTGGGGAGGGTGTCAATAATTGGTGTAGGGGGTTCTTCTGTCTATGTGTTGCTTTCATTGGTTGAATAAAAAAACTGCCTTGGCCTTTTGATAGGGTAGCAGCTTAGGTAGGCGGGGAAACAGAATTCGATGCTGGGAAAAGGCAGACAGAGTGCCACCATGCAGTTGCCAGAGTCAGACGTGTTAAATCGTTCCCAGTACGTCATGACCTCATGGTGACATACAGATTAATAGAAATGGGTTAAACCAAGATGTGAGAGTTAGCCAATAAGAGGCTAGAGCTAATGGCCAGACAGTGTTTAAATGAATACAATTTCTGTGTGATTATTTCGGGGGTTAAGCTAGCTGGGCAGTGGGACGCAGCCCGCCGCTCAACCTACAACAAGTAATATAGAAACTGAGCAGTCCCAAGGGGGAGTGACTGAAGAGGCATTCCAGGCTCTGTTGAGAAGGAAGGAACCAGCTTGACTCCCATCTCATTTATTTTCTCGGCTCATCTCGGTCCATGCCCAGGAATGTCTGTACACGTGTCACTGACAATTGGTGTGTTTGTTTCCACTGCTCAGGTCACTGCTACCCTCAGTCTGTGACAGTTAAGCTCTACTTACTCCAGGGACTGTGGGTGCTTCTGTTGGGCCCCTCCCAGCTGCCTCCTCTCCCTGTCTGAGACATTTTCCGGTTCCAGGACACCTGACCACATCTATGGCTTACACCTAGGGCCACCCTTGCCCTGCAAAAGGATGAAATCCAAATGATGAACTAGCCCCAGTGGGTGATTGGAAATGGTACTTCAAGAAGCTGTTAGGAGATTTGTGCCAGACTGGCACATTAGCAATGGGAACCCCCCAGCCACAACCTTGAAGTGACCTTCACTGTCTTCCTACCCACCCTCATCTTAAACTCTCTGTGGACTGTCAAATGCACTACTTGTCTCTGGATTTATCTTAGGCCCTGATGAAGGTACCCAGAAAAAGATGCCGCAAAAGATGAGGATGCTAGAGGAAGTCCCTTTGGAGCCACTGATATAAGGAAATAATGATGGATCGGGTATGGTGGGGAGGTGGGGACTGGGCTCTAAGCTTGGCCAAGGTGAATGTAAAATCCAGGTCAGAGATCAGAGACATCAAGTCTGGATGGGAATGGCAAGGTGTCACTTCCAAGAGCCAAGACCAGGTCAGACTAACAAATGGGTGGCAAATAAAATAACAGAATCAAGCAACTTGCGGGAACACTTCTCTGGAAACCAGGATATGACTAGTTTCCTATCAAAGATCTTGATAAGCTGGCGCACCCCAGAGCCTAAAACGACTGGCATTAGTCTTAAATGGCTGGCACCTGACATTCAGGGGCCCTGTAACCCATATAAGAAATACAGCTGGCACTTGGGCTTTGAGAGAAAGAGAAGAAACCGAGGTCATAACAGTTGGCTTTGTACTTGAGGGTATGAGCTGGCCTGAAGGCTTTAAGCTACTGTCAGTAACTCCAGGGCCAGAGGGACCACTCACAAGGGTTTAGTAAGGCTGTGGCCTTCCTAATCTAACAGGCTGGAAATTCACTTTAGGTGGAAAAGAAACTTCTAAAACCCTTGTATGTCCAGTAGCAGAAGCTGAAACACTGCATGGAAAAGTGTCAGTGCTAACAACAGCAGCAGACACCTCACCCAGGGGCATGAATAGAGACAGGAAGCTTCTATCAGATTGTATGAGCAACACCGAGAGTCTGAATGAAGCTCAAGTTCAGAAATGACTAGTCCATCCAGCCATCCTTCTGCCCATTCAACTGTCTGTTCTTCCATTTGCCCATCAGCCTCTCTGTCTATCCATCTGCCCATTCACTTGCCTCCATTCAAATGTTCATATACCCATCCCATCATTCAGCAGGCCCTTGTAGAGTTTCCTATTCATCCATCCATCCATCCATCCATCCATCCATGCATCCATCTATCCATCCATTCCTCTGTCCATCCACTTATATACTCATCCATCTTCATTTGACAGGCCCTTGCAGACTTCCCCATCTATTCATCCATTCATCCATCCATCCATCCATCCATTCATGCATCCATGCATCCATGCATCCATGCATCCATGCATCCATCCATCCATCCATCCATCCATCCATCCATCCATCCATCCCTCTGTCCATCCATTTATATACTCATCCCCTCAAGCCTTTGCCGAGTTCTGGGAGTCCACATGGTGCTAGGCCCTGAAAGATATCCATGACTGACACATCCTCACTCAACTCATGGCCTCAGAGGAAATGGTCTGATGTACCCCAGGCCCCTAGACAGTAAAGTGGTCCCATTTGCCTCATTGATCAGTGCCACAACCGTTTATTCTGGAGCCTACAAACTCCATGATGAGTTAACGCACATAGTACCATCTTAGAACTCTGCATGGATTAATGCACAGCCACCTGAATAAGTAGGGACTACAGAGCTGAGGAAAAAGAAGACCAGAGAGGTGAGGCAGTTTACCTGAGATCACACAGGAAACCCAACCTAACTACTTATGCACTCCATCATGGCCTTTGTTGCCTAGCGGGAGAGCAGGCTGGGGCTCTGTTTACTGGGAAGAAAGGTCTCAGAAGCTAGAGTGGTGTCAGGTCATCCAGAGCCTCAGCAATGAAGTTATAGGAATCCAGTCAGATCTTTAAAAAATCAGTGCAAGGAGCTTCAGGAGGAGGCACTATCAACAGACTGACATTAAAGCCAGGGAAGACAGAGGCAAGGTGAAGGGCGAGAAGGGAAGAGGAGAGTGAGCAGGGACAGGGGAGGGAGGGCCTGAAGCTCGTGCACAGTCAGAAAGAGGAGCAGCAAGGCCCAGGCTTCTAGGCCCAATTCACCAACAACGGGGCAAAATCAACACATCCAGGGAAGCTGGCAGCTCTAGAGCTTCCAGATGCTACAAGGCCTGGGTGAGGCCACAGGTAGGGAAAAGAAAAGTCAATAAAGACAACTTTGAGAGCGCGGGGGGATTAGGGAGTGAGAAGATGCCATCTGAGATGAGTAAATGTTGTTGCCCCCACCCGAAGCCAGAGCAACCACTGCGTAAGTCCCTCCTGCGTGCAGACACTGCATACTTCACTGGCCCCGGGAGTACAGCCTATCACCCCCAACCCCTGCCAGGTGGGTATACTCCTCTGTTTTGCTGAGAAGGAAGTTGAGCCCTTCCACGTGTCCACAGGCAACAGTGATGGAGGAGCTAGAACAAGCTCCAGGCACCATGTGAGGACACCTGAGTCACCTGCAGTCAGCAATGAACAGGACACGGTGACAGCTGATCAACTTTGTGAGCTTCACGGTGGCAGAGTGCCAAGCTACAAATCACACCACATCATCAAGAGAGCCACAGTAGCCAGCAGGCGTCTCTGTGTGGCCTGCCGACTCCAGCTGTCTTAGCTCAACCGGATCTATTGACGATTCACTAATCCAGCCGATAGGGGGGCAGCTGACCCACCAGCTCCACTACTGCCCAGCCCAAGGTGACACCCAACCTCCTCCCTAGCCCTCGGATTAGATGGTGTTAGCCACCATTAAAGAGCTGTCTTCAGAACTGGCACTACCTAGGCAGCCTGGGGCATCCCCAGACAACATGGCAGAGGCAGTCTGTGCTCTGGATGCATCTGTATCTTGTGCTGAATTTCTCAGCTTTCCTGACGCGATTCGCCTGTCAGTGACTGTCTTAGCAAATTTCGTTTCTGAGAGGTTGCAGATGGTGAACCCTGCCCCTTCCCAAGAACAAGTCCACAGCCTTAGGCCCAGACTTGGGGACTGTGACCTTATTCGGAGAAAGGTGTGATTAAGATACGGAGGCGATACCATCATCTGGGACAGCCCTGACCCCATCAGCATGTGCGCTTTCATAAGCAGGAGCTAGGGGCATTAGAGAGAGGCAGAGGTTGAAGGGACAGTGGGACCTCCAGCATTGGGATAGGTGAGAAGGGTTCTTTGCATGGAGTCATGCGACCTTGCCTGATTTCCAGCTTCCACCCTCCATAATGCAAGAGAATACCTCTGAGTTGGGGCGTGTGGTCATTTACAGCAGCCACGGGGGGTTGGCTGGCAGTGTCTGACCCAGAGTGTGCTGCTATTTGCAGAAGGAATTGCAGGAGTTGGCCGGGTCCTGCTCTGTCTGTCCTTGGCTGGGAAGGGAATCCTGACATTGCATCTGCCAGGGCGTGGAGCTCAGGGCAGGGGCAGGATGAGAAATGGACCTATTTATAACTGCACGGAGCCACAGGGAGGGCACAGGGTCAGGAAAGGGCTTCACCAAGGTCAGAGGCCTGGCCCCAGGAGATAGGGGACTATGTAGGGAAGAACCATGCCTGAGAGCAAATCAGGGTACTTTATGCCTCTCACAGTGCTGGGCCATGGTCCCATTCTGAACAAGAATGTCCAGCCTGCTTCCAAGTCATATCTGGTGTTGGGCAAAGGGCAGGCTCCACTGGGCTGGGCATGACCAGATTCCTTCCTGCTATCTCATTGCCTCTCCGAGACAGGAAACAAGAGTATCCCGGAGGAGGGCACCCCTCTACGCCCAGTCTGTGGACCCTTGTGCCTGCCCTGCTTCTGTCAATTTGAAGGAGTCACCATCACGGTAAGTGGGCCACTGTGCCCTTAGGCTTGAGGGATTTAGTGACAATGGTGGTGTTCAGTTTGGGGCCATCTCACAAAGGATGCGGTGCCAGGCAGCTTTGCTCAGCCCCAGGCAAATGTGGGCCAGGAGACGCTCTGCCTTAGGACTCCAGGCTTCCTGAGAGCCGGCTGCTGCTGTCCTCCACAGCACCAGCAGCCTGGTCAGCAAGGAGGCCTGGATTGACTTCCAGAAAGAGCCTTCTCTCCTGGAGGCTCTTCTGCCAATAGCAGCCCAGGTAGGAGGTATTGTGGTACAGTCTTTCCTGCTCAGATTCGGGGATGAAGGGGTTAATTAATGAATCTCAAATTCTAACTTGAATCACTTCTTGGCTGTGCTGCTCAGAGTGAGTCTCTCAGTCTCTCTGAGTCTAGTTTCCTTGTCTGCAAAATGAGGCTAATGGGCCGACTTCACTGAGGTCGAGGGGCAACATTAGATGGGACGGCATGTATGACCAAAGCTTTTATGTCATTAGAGGACACCTTTGAGCAATTTATTTTCTGTTTATTTTTTCTCCCCGAGAAAGCATGCTAGGGCTGCTGAGATCCACTCCACTGAGCCCTCAGCAACACAAAGGGTACCTCTGGGGTTGGCCTCTATAGTTGGAGGAGGTTTTTGGGATACTCAGACACCTGAAGCTCCTCCCTGTGACTCTGGACCCTGCCCTGGCTAGTCATAGTCAAAAGACCGGGATTCTGGACGTGAAATAAAATTGTGCTTTCATTTATCCATGGGCAAAACATCTCCTGCAGAAGCTCCTGGTGAAGCAGACACAGAGTGCATGTGTGGTAGTGGTCACCTAGGACAGGGCCAGCCTCCGTCACCAGGAGACATGGGTGCTGCTTCCAGCCTCACCCCATCACCAAGAACCATCACGTCACCACACACCCCATACAATCCTGAGCCAGCAGTGGTCCCTTCCCAATATACACACAGACAGGCAGAGGCACACACACAGACTCACACACTCAGACAGCCCCTCTCACACATCTATATAGACTTACATACACGCACACATGTCCACACAGTGGCTCATGCACCGGAACACACAGACATCACCACAGCCACTGGAAGAACAAGCAGAAGGAAGGGCCTGTGTCACCCAGGTGTGTAGCTTGACCAGCGGATTGACTGAAGAGCGTCATCCCCCAACAGAGAGAGAGAGAGAGAGAGAGAGAGAGAGAGAGAGAGAGAGAGAGAACCATGTGCCCATGTGCTCCTCCACACCACAGCCCCACAAGGCTGCCCAGACAAAACATCCAAGAATGAACTTACTTCTAGGAGGGGTTGAGGGTGATCACCTGTATGCATTGTGTTCTACTGAGTAGGGCAACTTTTGTATATGAGGAAGGACTGAGAGGAATAGCCTGTGCATACTGGGAGGGGTTGAGTGGGATAGCCTGTGCATACTGGGAGGGGTTGAGTGGGATAGCCTGTGCATTCTGGGAGGGGTTGAGTGGGATAGCCTGTGTATCCTGGGAGGGGTTGAGTGGGATAGCCTGTGCATTCTGGGAGGGGTTGAGTGGAATATCCTGTGCATACTGGGAGGGGTTGAGTGGGATAGCCTGTGCATTCTGGGAGGGGTTGAGTGGGATAGCCTGTGCATACTGGGAGGGGTTAAGGGGGATAGCCTGTGCATACTGGAAGGGGTTGAGTGGGATAGCCTGTGTATCCTGGGAGGGGTTGAGTGGGATAGCCTGTGCATACTGAGAGGGGTTAAGTGGGATAGCCTGTGCATATTAGGAGGGGCTGAGGAAGGAAGTGGCTGAACTTTGTGGCTAGTTCAGTCTTCCACTGCTGTGCCCAGCACCTGAGAGTGTGTCTGGGGCCCGTGCAAGCTAGGTAAGATGTGGCGAAGGTCTGCTCCTTAAGTTAGCCTTGAAATGTTGCCTAAGTGCTGCACAACATGGGATAAAACATCCCACGGAGACTCTCGGAATCTTGCCACCAAGGAGGAGTTGGAATAGACACGGCACTGGGCAGGAAGGGAGAATGCCCAGTCTGAGCCCCGCCCACACTTTTCACTCGGTGGACCAATAGTGAGAGGACCTTAGGCCTTACTCTGAGTGAACCCATCGCTAACTCCAACAAATCAAAGCTCCATGTTTACAAGCCTTTCTTCTTCACAACGGATGCTGTTCAAGGTGAAAGCCCTGCCTGTCTGCCACCATCGCTCCTGGTCCTGATGCTGTTCAAGGTGAAAGCCCTGCCTGTCTGTAACCATCACACCCGGCCCTAAAGGCAACACTCTGTCATCTGTGAACTGAGCCTTGGCATTGAAAGCAGAATCTTGCAGTGCTGCTGCCCACGAGACAGAGCTTGGGGTCAGGTCTCATTGTCACCCACCGGACCTCCATATTTCTGACTCTGACCCCGAAATTTTAGGATCTGAACCTGGACACTGACGCAGATGCACACAGCCATAAAGCACAATGAGCTGAGAATGGCTGGGAGCTGTGAAGGAAACCCCAGTCCAACAGTCAGACAGACCTTGCCACGTCCACCTCCAGGAGAAGCAGCAACTATCCTGCTGAGCTCTTTCTTCGGATATGCAGAGCAGCGGACAGAGCACATCACTCCAGGGAGTGGAGCTGTCAGGATACACAGAGCACTGTCTCTCTGACACCCTGTACCTCTCAGAAGTTCTGGTCTCAATGGCAGATCTGCAGGGACTATGAGACTGTAGGGACGATGGCCATGATGGGTGAGGAGGCAGGCAGCCCTGCTCAGGAGCTGAAGGACCTTCTTTAACAAAGAGAAGCCTGAAGTGGGCAGGGCAAGGCTGTGGGAAGTGGACAGTGGACAGGACTGGTAGGAATTGGGGGGCTGGAAGTATCAGCACCCCGTTAGAACTGAATCGGCTGGTTCAATGTGAGGACTGCAGAGCCAGCCTCCAATGGTGACCAGGTCTGGAAGAACAAGCAGGGGAGAACCAGAGCCCTCCAACATGTGATGGAGCCAGTCATGACCAGAGATGCCCATGAATGTGTAAGACTTTGGACAAGTTAGCACTCTAAGGCCTGGCTGGGCATCACCACCTGCATCCTTCTGAGCTTGATCAAACAGTCCACCTTCCTGGTAGATGTGGGTCAAACTGTGGCCAAAAGATGTACACCAATCATGCACTATGACCTGGGTGGGCACTTATGTGGGAAAGGGAGTACTCAGATCTTATTA
This sequence comes from Myodes glareolus, assembly GCF_982192425.1. NCBI lineage: Eukaryota > Metazoa > Chordata > Mammalia > Rodentia > Cricetidae > Myodes > Myodes glareolus. The sequence goes on along the minus strand of NC_142030.1, from coordinate 33,996,546 downwards.
CGTCAGGAAACTTGAAATGGGTAACTCCCCATTACCAGGGAGTGTGGAGTGTGCTGGATCCTAAATCCAGTGACAAAGGCCTTATGAAATATGCACAAAGGAGGATTACACCAGGAAGAAGCCACATGCAGACGGATGTCCCCGTGGTGCGAGTCTGGAGAAGCCACATGCAGACGGACGTCCCCATGGTGTGAGTCTGGTCCTTCCTGCCTCAGACAGGAAGCACAGCCATGCTGACAGTCAGATTGCAGACCTGGCCTCCAGGGCTGTGAGAGAATAAAGTGCAGTTGCTTTAAGCCCACTGGCTTTGGCCATTGTTATAGCAGCCACCAAAGACAGAAATAGGCTCAGATCTGCCCGTTAGGATTACAGGCGAGGGTTTTATGGGGTTTTGTGAAGTGTTGTGTTTTGTTTTTGCATCGTTACGTGGAAAAGGACGTGTAAACACCTCCATGGAAACTGGAATGTGTGCTGCACATCAGAGAAGCGGACAGTCGTCAGCAACGGAGAACCAAACATTTTTCACCTTGCTTGTTCTTTTCTGTTTCCAAGTTCTTCCCAATGAGTATGTTACTTTTATTATGAGAAATTAAAAAAAAAAAAGAACTGTTCTTAAAAACAACATCTTTCTGTGGTTGTCACAAGCGTAGAAGCTGAAGAGCCCAATTTTGGATCTCTATCCTCACAACACCCCCCGGCCCCCCGGGAGGTCCTGCTGCCCTCCCATCTCGTAGGTGAATCAGAGGGCTCCATGCAGCAGCTAGCTCATCTAAGAACAGGCCTGGAAACAGAGTACAGCCCGTCTGACCTGGAGCCCAGAGGAGGAGGTCATGTCTTCCCACCAGCAGACAGGCTTCTCTGCAGAGGCCACCACCACCCTCCTCCTCCCTGACCGCACCCAGTGCCTGGCCATGTCCTTCAAGTCAGGTGGTGGGTGAACGTCTCAAGTGCCCTCCAGGCAGAGATAAATATCAGACAGCAACAGGATCCTGGAATTCGGTTTCTGATCTTCAAATGGAATGAAAGATAAATCATTTCTGCTGTCTTTACCTGGCTGCGGGAGATGATGCATCACCATTTTTTAAAAGAAAATTAAGCCTTTAATTCCATGACATGTGTAATAAAATGGTACTTCAGCTCTCTGCACTGAATATATGGCCCATCGTGTCCTAATTTACTATTCTGACACTACCTAAAATGTTCTGGAGCTTTTAATGTGGCAATATATTCAAGCACCAAATTCAGCCTTCATACACTGTTGAAGCACTTAATTAACACAACGGATGGCTGTGGGAGCAGAACGGGGTGGCAGCAAGAGGTGCTGGGTACATTCTAGCCTTGCCATTGAAGCTGAGGTCAGCTGGTGGCTGCATTTCTTATTCTGGAAGGCAGAGATGACCGCACCCAGCTGTCCTCATTAGGCCCAAGGTACTATCATCTCTCTTTCTCCACTAAGAAATCCCTCATGCCATTTCCTTATTCTGACAAGGAATGCCATGGGTGTTTACACACACACACACACACACACACACACACACACACACACACACACACAAAGAGAGAGAGAGAGAGAGAGAGAGAGAGAAATACCTAGCACGTGCACAAATACACACACATACGCACAATCCTGGAGCGGTTCATCCCAAGGCTCTGAGCTGTCATATGTAATGTGTTTTGGATTCCAGGCCTTTATGGCCACAGATATGACCTGATGATCTATACAAAGGCACTAAGGCCAATGTCGTCATAAGATGAAGGGCAGGGACGAGGGGATTCTAGACCCATGCTTATCACATGCAGCTTTCTCTTCTCCTGCTTGCTTATAACATCGACTAGTATGACCAGAGCCAATGTATCAGCGGCCTCCCAACCCTCCCACCCCTGGGCAATGGGAACAACCACTGCATGGGTACCTTTGGATGTACAAATGGGATCATTTGGAGTGGCAGCCCTTCTCTTCTGCCAAACCGTCCGAATGAACTCACAAAGTCAGTGTCTCTAGCTCAGTCCCCAGACAAAGCAAAGTCCCATCTCATCCTAGTCAAAGGGTCAAGTAATTGGAATAGTTGATTTAACTTCTAGAAGACTTACACAGACATTTGGAAGCATGTACATCTTACAACAGGCATGAGCAAGGCTCCTGCTGGAGACAAGAGTCAGCTGAGACGAAGACAATAGCTGTGCTGAGACTAACTTTCTGAAGGAGACACGTTGTTATTAGCCAAACGACCTCACACAAATTCTGTCGCTAACAGAAGCACCTTCCTCATAGGGGTATTTGGCTATTCAAATTCTCCCACAGACTCAGACCCACACCTGACACACCATCACAGTCACTATGTGTTAGCTGCCGACTATCCCCACACATTACAGTGGCTTCATGAACTTGAGTGACTTCCCAGATCCTGCACAGTGAGTGTCCAGCATGATAAGGCTCACGTGTGCCTGTGGTTCCTCGTCCCTCGCATTCAGGCCTTAGCAAGTGCGTGCACACTCCCTGAGAAGGGCACTTCGACTCCCAGGGCCTCCTTCACTCCCCTTCCTATGCCCCTCTCTCACCCAGCTTCTCAATAGCTGCCTCACCCTGCTTTTAGAGCTTTCCATTCAAGGACAGGAGTTTGCGTGTGCTTGTGTGTGCACGCGCACACTTACATGCGTGTATGCATGTGTGTTAATGCACGGTAGGTTCTATAGGCCCTTGTTTAAACCTGCCATTTGCTTCCTATAAAACTGAGTAAATGCCTTGACCTTTAAGCCTGTGGAGATCTGGTCTTATCTGTCCTGAGCTCTCCTCACAATGATTTCTGACACTAAGTTTAAGTCCCGTGCAATGAAGGACTCTGACTATCTCCTTTGCGGTCTGTGGTAGTTAGAAAACAAACACTCTTTGGAAATAAAGAAATAATGAACAATCGAATCCCTGCAAACTACACGTCGAACCCACACACCCCTGAACAGCAGGAAAATATGCTAACAAAATGCATCACTTTAATTATAACCTCTTTTCAATCCCTACACAAAGCCTGGGAAGAAGTGGAAGTTACAAGGAGTTGGTACAAGCCCAGGCTTCATCTCTAAGAATCAAAATGGTCCTGGAAAAACCACTGCATTCAGCTGCAGAGGCTCCAGACTGTATAAATGTAGGAGATTTTAGACAGGTCAGTGCGGCAGGCCTGGGTCCCCAGACTGGTCCATCAGAGTGAACCCCCCACTGAGCCCCTTTCCTGGGTCCTGCCCAGACGCAGCTGTGTTTCTAAACCATCAACTGCTTTCTGAAGATTCCCAAACCAATAGCCAGAAAGCATAACTTGAGCGTTAGGTGAGGATGGAGCGCAGACCAGAAGAGGAGACACATTGTGCCTTAAACCCTGTCTTCTGCTGCTGCTTTGAACCATTTTTTAGTGTCTTGGGCTTCCAGCACCTAGAGACCCTAGGCCGTTTGGCCTTAATTCCACTGGCTAACTGCATGGGTAGCTGATAGGGAGACCCTTAAGCAGACCCTTGTGCTGACCATGTGTGGATTCTGCCTGCAGGAGGCTCTCCTCTTCACCTAGAGAACAGCATGCCCCGGCTTCCCTTACTTTGCCACAGTGGAAGCATAAGATATGGCCGCATGTAAGACCAACGAGGTACAATGGCTGCCTACCTACGACCCTATGCCAGTGTGTGGCAGTGGGAAGATGGACAGACCGCAACTATGGCCCTACTGCCAAATCCTGCAGCTCCCACTAAGCAGGGCTACTGCCTGAGGCTGGTAGAGGCAGACGAGTCAGACAGTCACAGCCTTGTGACCCATGTTCAAATCAGTTTCCACTCCCTCATCTCCGTCTCTCTCCCTAGTCTCCCTGGCCTTCACGGGGCCTAAGGAGACAGGATTCCTAAGAACAAATCCCCACCCCATCCATGGCTGAGTTTGGCTGTTAAGTCAAAGGCTGCCATAGCACTAAGACCAAAACCTGGGGACAGTGCTGCTGACAGCCCCGATGACAGCCCAGCTGGGAGGACAGCTATATTTAGCGCATGCTTGACCTAAGATGCTGTCTACCAGGAGCAGAAGCACAGCGAGGGGGCAGAGAGGAGTGGAGGAGAGGCCCCCGCGCACCCACAGGGCCCCAGCCTCGTAGCCTCAATTAGCTACTCAGGCAAGTGTCGGCTTTCCAAACACAATTTTGTTTGCAGTGTTAGGGAGGCCTCATGGCTCGCCAGGAGGCCTGATAGAAGTCACGGAGCATAGCGACCTTGTTGGGAGTGGAAGCTAAAAGCAGCTGCCTCTGTCTACACCAGGAAGAATTGCACAAAGGAGTTGATCCATGTGCTGGCTCCAGGTCACAAAATCAGTTTCCTGGGAGAACACAGAGTTTGTGTAGGGGTGTGGGGGAGGATGTGCCGGTGAACTGGGAGATCACAGTGTGACGGGGTTCCAGGTGACCTTAGAGATCGCAGTGAGGAGGGACAGATGAACTGGGAGATTGCAGTGGGGGTCCAGGTGAGCTTGAAGATCGCAGTCGGGGAGGGGGGCTGGCAGGTGAACTGGGAGATTGCAGTGAGTGGGGGAAGTCCAGGTAAACTGGCCATGACCAAGTTCTTTGTAAGGAAATTGTAAGATCCACAAATCAGCTCAGTGGTGGTGGCGCACACCTTTAATCCCAGCACTCAGGAGGCAGAGGCAGGCGGATCTTTGCGAGTTCAAGGCCAGCATGATCTGTAAAGTGAGTCCCAGTACAGGCAGGGCTGTTACACTGAGAGACCCTGTCTCAGGTGGGAAGAGGTAAACAAAAACAAACAAAAAACAGCTACCAAGCCTTCATGTGGTGATTTGGGGTTCAGCCCCATTCAATAAAGGTTCAGAAGGTGTTTTCCAAAAGTTTCATCATGGGCCTCAACAATACTTGGGCTGCAGGCATACTATTGTTATCTCCCACCTCTGGAGGTGACCCAAGAAAATCAAAACTGGGGTGGGGGCCTAACTTCCCAGAAGCAATCTTAACCTCTGCCCTTTGAAGTGCCTGAAATTGGCCTGAGCCTGCCCTGTCAGCACCTTGGGGGAGGTTCTGAAGAACAGAGCCCAATTACACAGGAGGCGTCTCTTCCTGCAGCTCCTGAGCTCATCCCAAAAAACAAGGAGTCCTGGGCAGTTCACTCTGGACCCTCACCCCCAGAAAGAGCCCGGTGGAGAGAAGTGTCTTAATGGAGGATTTGTTCTGGTGATGACTTCAGAGAGTTGAGTCCATAGTCAGTTGACATTCAAGGGACACATGGGACCATTGGTAGCCTTTACTTATCAGGCCGAGAAGATGGCTTAGCTAATAAAGTGTTTGCTGTCAAGCATGAGGACCCAAGTTCGATCCCTTGCACATACATAAAAAGCCTTCTCTGCCTGCTTCTCCGTGGATACCGTCAGTGCCGCTGTCACGGAGCTGGGGAGTGGAAATGAGGAAGAAGCTAATAGTCCCAAAAGTCGCCACTCCGAGTCTCTGTGCGTTTCCAGCCCAGTTACTTGCTCTACTCAAAGAGGTCTGCTATGTACTCTGGACTGACCCGCTATTTCTACAGTCATAGCTATTAAAATTGTTCTCCAGGGTGTGACCTGACCTTTGTGGCTTTATCTTGTTCCAAATAAAACTATGGTCACTGGCCGTCCATTTTCTCATGGACATCATTCTCACAGATGCCCTTGGTGCTGGTGACATCAGATCTATATCTGAACTGCCTTCTTGTGCAAGTCCTTTGCCTTAAAGCCTTCTAGAATCCTCTGCACCATCACTAAGAACTTGGCACCCCAGCCAGTGGAGCCTTCTTGGGGACACAGGTGTCTTTAGGTGGGGGTTGTCTATGAGTCTGCATGGAATGTCTTCACTCTCATTCCTGGGTCTCCACTTGCCTTCCAGCAAAGTCAGAACCAGGGTCAAGGGTCAAGATTCTTATATTCTCAACCTCAAGCCTCTGTCTACAGTGTGTTCATTGGAGAGGAGGTCTTAGAAGCATTCTTCCTTGGAGGTGTTCTATCTAGACTTGACTTCCAGTTCTGTCCCTCACTTGCTGTCTAGCTTTGGTAGGTCATAGTGTTCTAGATATCAGTTTCCCCATCATGAGCGTCAAAGGAAATAATGTGTAAGAATGCTTGATTCAGTACAGTGCTTCCAGGACAAACGGTCCCCTGCAGGGCTTGTTGAAGCAGGGGGTCTCTGACACACTGACCCTAAGAGCCAACATTTCCAGTAAGCTCCAAACTCCTGTAGAGAATTGGTTGAGTGCACACAGCGCGTTGTGCCGAGAGACATCCTTCTTGTAGTGCAGAACAGTGAGCAACCAGCCAGCCAGCGGAAACCACCCAAACATCCCACTTCACCCAGGTTGTGTTTCCTGACCCCAGATAAGCACCAGCTCCAGCGCTTGCTTAAAAACAAACCGGAGCCTCTGTCCAGGCTCCAGCAACTGGACATCCCGGGGGAGAGAGCTGGTAATCCTCACGGTGATGGGCCTCTCAGATAGAGTGCTCCTCAGCTGGGCAGAGGAACACTGCAGGCCCACAGCTCGTTCTGTTGGCAACAACTGTGTGTGGGCGGAAGCAACCCGTGTCCTTCCCACATAGGAATGTGACTACGGAGCCACTGCAGGGTTTCCCTGAGGAAGAGGCCTCCTTCAGCCTGCGAATTAAGACCTCCTGAGGCTGGAAGCGAGACTTCTCTGAAATGTGTATGTGGAGCTGGGGAAAGTATCTCAGAAACAGGCAGGCTAAGGGGAACTTCCTAGGGGGACCTCGCTGCTGGCATAGAACAAACTGCTCAAAGCAAGGCTTATTCACAGTAGCCCTCACAGAAAAAAAAACAGGAACATATATCAGAGTCACCTCTAACTCCTCTACCTAAGGCTGAGCATCAGCCCTCACCTATTGCCCAGAAACACAAAGGTGGACACATCTGCGGAGGCCCAATGCTGCATGGACAATCACTATGCACAGCACTGGCTAAGAAACCAGGCTAAAATGAGGGACTCACACCCCAGCTCACCTGATGCCTCCCATCAGCACAGGGTAAGACAAGTCCCATTTCCGCAAGAACTCTCACTTTAAGTGAAACTATGAAGTCATGTTTGGCTGCATCTTTAAAATCTGTTTTGGAAAAGTTGCTCAATGCCACTAATGATTAGAAAGATGCAAATCCAAACCACAGGGAGATGCCACCTCACACCCATTAGGATGGCCGCAGCCAAACAAATGAAGAAGGAAGTGGGAAGTAACAGAGGTGGGAAAACATCAGCCCCCATGCAGTGTTGGCAGAATGGAAAGTGGGGCCACGTCTATGGAAAATAGTTAGGCAGTGTGTCCAAAATTAAACAGACTCGACATATGCGTTCACAATTTCTTCATTCATTTTTCCGTGGGGGGGGGGGGGGCGGGGGAGAGAGAGAGAGAGAGAGAGAGAGAGAGAGAGAGAGAGAGAGAGAGAGAGAGAGAGGACAGCAGGCTCTCGGGTATTTGTATCAACAAAGGTATCCCATCCACAGATGGGTGGATGAACAGTAAGTATGCAGTAGGCACGGGCAATGAAGCACTCTTCTGCTTGTAAGCTGGGGGAAATTCTGGCACATTCTATGATGTGAACAAATTTTAAGGACGTTATGTAAATGAAATATACTAGACACACAAAGGCATTGTATTATTATACTTATAGGAAGAAAAAAACCAACCGAAATGGGAGTCAAATCCATAAAAAAGGAAGAGGAATAGACGTTTCCCAGACACTGAGGAAGGAAGTGAAGGAATGGAGAGATGTTGTCGAATGAATTAGTAGTTCAGTTTTGCAAGCTGAGAAACTCTGGAGACCAGCTCCACAACTTTGGGAGTGTGTGTAACATCACACCACAGCACAGTGTGGAACTAAGACGGTACATCTTATGCTGAGTGTGTTTTATCAGAATTCACGAAGAGAAACACCGCACTGAAAGAAAACCTTGACACAGAGTGGAAATGATGAGATTTGCTCGCAGTGCGGGGCTTTTTGTTGTTTTGTTTTGTTTTTCTGAACCAAATGTTTAAGTCAGGGCTGGCAAGCAGAGACACCGAGCCTTTGTGTGTCGGTTTTCAAAACATCTCCAACAAAGGTGCAGAACACTCAGAGGACGTGAGTGTTCCTTTCCCAAACACAGAAAGAACCCACTAGGGAACCGTTGCGAGGGAGGAAAGTGGGCCACAGAACTCCCAGGTGCTTACCTGACACAGCTCATGTGGTGCTTTCAACTCCGATGAATGTCGTTTGTTCCCTTTTCTCCTCTCCTCATAGTGACCAGGTGCTCGGTTATGGAAGCACAGAGCAGGCAGGGGTCCAGGAGGCAGAAGACGTAAGACTAGAAAGAGAAAACCCGGGGCAGAAATGGCTGCACATCCCCAGGGCTGGCAAAAGAGACTCTAAATGGACAAACTTCATCTGGGCCTGGGGCTGGGAGCCACTTACAGGAGACCCTGACTGCAACTGCTTCTCCTTTATAGCCCTGGCCAAAGCACAGTAGGGAATGAACGAATGACAGTTTGCACCATACCACAGTGGGGCTACTTTTCCAAGAAGGATATCGCTACCCCGACTGGTCTTTGCCCAGCTGGCCTCCAGTGAAGTCTAGCTCCCTGTCTGAGGCCACTTTGGGAGGCTGTATCTACCCATTTGTAAGCCTCTTCTAAGCAACTATGGACCTTTTCTGTTATGGAAAAACTAAACCAGGTCAAATTCTGATCAACTTCACTTTTCAGGCTCACTCAGGGAAGACAAAATCCATTAAATGCCCCTGCTCTCCTGTGAGAGGCACCGAACCCCCATCGCAGTGAGACAGGACTTCTTGAGGGGACAGACACGTTTATGCGGATCAGTGTCTGGCTTATTGACGGTGCTTAATAAATATTCGATCACAGCAATCTTAATTACTGGATTACATCATGTCTGTCTTAGGGTAGGATATAAATAAATAATGCCACCATAATAACGAGGGACTCATGGAAGGCTGCTCAGTTTCAGCTCCCACCACTACACAGGAGGTTTTTAATAAATTTGGGTGGATTTCATATTTTATAAAGAGGTATCTATCTGCTCACTGCAGGTGAACATTTCTGAAGATAAGACTTATTTGGTATTAATAAGTGCAGAGCTTTCTGGTTGTCTGTTTTACATACTCATGTTCAACTCAACATAGGTCATAGGAGTTTGCAGCCAATGCCAATGAGGGTGATTAAAGTGTGCTACAGTATCTGTACTGCAGGGGGCGAAAGTGAGCAAATGACATTGCAGCCTAAGCCAGGTCCTCTTCACACAGAGCCCCAAACTCAGACATCTTCCAGCAATGTTCCAGAAGGTTCTATATGGGAAGGAAAAGAGCAATGGTCAGCAGTAGGGACAGACCCTGCCCAGTCTGAAGAAGTGGCCTCACAAAACTCCCATGGCCCTCTGCAGAAATAACACCCAGAGGTGTTCAGTCTCCCCTGTTAAAAAGCCAGTAGTACGGCTATAGCCATACGAATGGCTTCAATTCTAAAGGCTACTCATCAATCCATGTCCCTCTAAAGCCCACTGCCTGTGGCTTTACGGACCTCATCTGGCCCTGCACTGGAGGTGAGATCAGAGGCTAGTGCTGAGAACCAGCGCTGCTCCTTCTGTGAACACCTAGACAGACAAGGGCAAGAAAGATCTCGGCCTAGCGTCACCCACTGCAGGGTGCAATGGCACTGGTCCTTACCTGCCACACACCCCATAGAATTCCCCGTAGTCTCTCCTGCTCCTCTGCTTCAGGTGGGGAGGCTGATGAGACTGTGGGTCTCTGCTGGGCACCAGGGCCTGCGACAACAACAGGAAGCCATCTGCGTGCTTGCCAGCACCACGCTGTACCCGAAAGCCTCACACTGTGGACAGAACTGATTTCAAAGTTGTATGGAAAACTCTGGAAGGTTCCAGAAGAAGAACTAGTTTTCAGGAGCATGCCAGATATCAGCCTGGGAGGCAAGATGGTAACCTGCAAAATCACTTCTTCTAAGAACACACATTCTAACTTTACCCAACTTCATACTGCAGTTAAGCCAAGTCTGGTCTTCTGGGCACTGAACCAATCAGCAGAATGAGAAGGAAACTTCTCTAGTGGCAATCATGGGGTGGGGACAGCCCTGGTGTCCTCCATGTCCCTAAAGGAAGTCCTGCATCTCTGAGAGCAAGGTGGATGCTCTGAGCAGTTGTCCATGAACCTGAGTACTCCTTTCCCTCCTGGAATCCCAGGACCCATAATGCAAAGGATCCTACTCTGGAGGAATCCTTGACTGGCCCTTGAGAACAAGCAGACAGCACAGGGCTCTTTCACGACACCCACCCTGCCATGCCTCCATTCTATCACAGGGACGTTAGCCACTAACCCTATGTGGTTTTAGTACAGGGACGCCCTTGGGGTAAAGATTGCAAAAAGCCTCTTGTTAAGAGTAGGATATGTCTTAATCACTATGCTTAAAGTCACCAGCATGGCATATACAGCATTAAACACACACACACACACACGAACACACATGCATGCACAGCTTACAGAACAGTATCTGCTGGTTTGGTTTCAGGTTATTTTTGTATTTAACACAAGACAGCAGAGTACTTGTGTGTGTGTGTGTGTGTGTTTTCTTTCTTTACATGTATATGTAGAGTTTTATATTGGCATATGCAGTCCATTTTTACATGGTTACCTAACAGTCCACACTAATGATTTTCTCCCATTCCAGTTTTCTAATTTGGAAGGGCAGCCTCAGACAGCCGCACTCTCAGCTTGGACGTTTAACTGTTTCTGATGTTTGTGGGCTTGCCAATATTCGTAGAGATGTTGGACTCCCTGAAGCCACTTAGTATCAGATAACCCTAAGTGAGGTTACCAGACAGCCTGGAGTCTGCGGGACGGGCCAGGCTGGCCCAGGTGCCACCGTCTCTGCCACGTGGGGAGAGGAACAGACACAACTCTGCCCCATCATGGTCTGCCTGTGTTTCTGGTTCCCTGGTTGCCTCTCCTTCACTGAGCCCTCAGCCCCCACCCATTCACACAGATCATCTCTTTTCTGTCCTCCCCACTTGGGGAATTTTTCTTTTCTTCTTAACTTCTGGCATTTCATACAAATGCATACAAATCTCAGAAGACAGGCAAATGACTGACCAAATTCAGATCTCCTGTAGCCCAGACCCTGACTATTATAGATGATTATCTATTAACCTATATTTCTTAAGTATACATTAAATTTTTAAATTAACTGAACAAGCACAATACCTTAATCAAGAGAAGAAATATATATATAAATAAATATATATAATATATAAATTATATATATTATTATATATAATATATAAATAAATATATATTTCTTCTCTTTAGTTCAAAATTGAACTAAAATTTGTATCAATAGACCAAGATCCATACCAATGCAAATTATTAATCTCTATAGCATATCCCCCTTCAAATGTAAACAAACATTTATAAACAATCCTTTGGGGAATTTGGGCAGAGTTCTCTCCAAACTGCTTTGTTCTTTTTGTTGGGTGAAGCAACTGGGGATTCACAGAGACCTTTTGAGGGGTCTTGGTTTATCAAACCACTTTAGTCTGGAAGGATTCCACAGATTCTCATCCTCTGTGGACACAAAAGAAGAACCATTTTTCCAAAGCAACAAATCCTTAGACCCAAAGATTAAAGTCATAATACTTTTAAAATACATATGTTGATTTAGCTTAGCAGCCCATACAATGAAATGTCTCTCTGTACTTAGCTCATTCACAGTCAAGAAATTCAAAGAAAACACAATAATATACATAATCTAGACTCTCTGTGTGTATATTCTATCTTTACGTGGCTTATTTTTCTTACTCTATTACTTTTTCTACAAGTTTAATATTTATTTTATTATCTTTACTCCTTTAATCTATGACTGTATTATTTTATATTTAATTTACTGTCTCTATACTCTTTTTCTTCTCTCTACCAAGTCTACATATATTTTTTTAAACACATTATGTCTTGTTTAGAGGTCTTTTCTGTCTGACTCTATTCTATTGTGCATCTGAAACCCTTTTCTGACCAGGAGTGCTTCTTAAAATGCTAAGTGGTGTTGCTAGAACTAAGGCTGCTTTGCCTTTTGGCTCCACCCAGTCCAACATGGCAGAGGTTTATTCAGTGAGAGCCATGTTCACAGCCCCATTTTCAGGCACACAGTGGGTCTGTGTTGCCATTGGGCAAATTGTAGCACTCTGCTCACAAAAATGCTCCATAGCTGGACCTCCTGAAGGAGTCAGAGTTGTGCGTGCAACTAGCACAAATAAGGAAACCTTCTTATAAAAACTTTTTTTTCTTATAAAAATCTTCTTTAAAAACTTCTTAGCAGCAGTTTTTGCTGCTACCGCTGAGTCAGGAAACCTTCTCTTAAAAGAATCGTGCCTCTGCTTGTTTTTAGCAAACAGAGCCACCAGAAAAAATTCTGCTACCAAAAGCCATGCTTAACGCTGTTCTTTTGTGTCTAGAATTCCTTTTTAAGATTTCTCAGGTTTTTTGTGAATTTAGCTGGCACATGTTGGCATGTCAATATATAAAAATATAATTTAGTGTATAATTCCATAAAGCATTTTCATGGCTCCAAACTAAAGGTACCCAAGAAAGGGCAGCTTCTGAGAGATCTAACTTCCATCCCTCTCCCCACACCCTGCCCCATTCCTTCCCCACTGGTAACCATTTCTGGTTGTTGTCTATTTATGATGTCCTTTTAGAACAACAACGACAAAAGTGGCATTCATTCACAGCCCCCTCCCTGAATTGATAGTAAACCACATTTCTCTCCCTTGTCCTCAGAATTAGAAGTTACAAAGACAGAGAAGAGGTCTTTATCTCCCTCTTTATAGTTTGTGTAGTACTCCAAGGCAAAGAGGCATGCAGCTTCTTGATAATTCCTCAGCGCCAACTCCTAAGGTTGCCATTCACAGCAGATCTGTTGTCACCCTAACTAGGACACAGCCAGAGCAGTCTTATTATGACAAAATAATGTCATGACCTGACTTTCCTAGCCATGACTTAATGCCAGTGTAAACTCATGTTCTGTCTCATTAGATCCTTGCAGGGGTCTGGAGGCACCAAGTGAAGAAGGAATCAAAGCAGGCGCCTAGGTTTGTCAGTGATTGATGGCCTAGAAAGAAATGCCTTAAACCTCTGAAGTCAAAACCTACAATGCAGGTAACTCGGCTATGAAGAGCCCTGGAAGCTTCCCAAGGGCTCTGTAAAGACTATAAAGGTGAGAAGTGGAAAGACCAGGGCTAAGTGCTCTAAGCAGAGAACCTACTGGGCACAAAGGATCCGAGGCAGGAGAGAGGTTAAAAACAATCCTGTCGCCATAGAAATGAGTGAGGGGCAGTTAGACAGTGGCTTTTCTCTCCCTATAGTTATTCTGCAGAACAGAGCCTGTGGGGACAGCCAGCGCTCACCTATGCTTTGTGGTCCACGGCTCATGTACAGGCAGCCTTGGATGCTATAAGATCAGATTTGTACCGACTGCATGGAAGCAAGGTCTAATGATAGGTTTTTGTTTTTAAATACAATATCCCAAGCATGATGCTCCCCAACATACAATGACCTTATGGTCCAACAAGCACATGGTAAGCCAAAGATTCACCAGCTGCAAAACAACAAGTTTCAACGTGCACGGTCATGTGGGTTGCTCCCTTCATGACTGGCTGAGAAGTACAGCTTCTTGTCCCTGCCCAGCGCTTCCAGAATAGTGAGACCAGATGCTACTAACCTGGAGCAGATCAGCATTCATACCATCAGATACATGCCTTATTGTCACAGATACAAACTGGAAAATTCCAAGCAGGGTCATTGTACATTGTAGATCACATATACTAGCATCACAATGTGATCAACACAGAACATGACTGAAGTGTTTATGTGTCACGGGAATATCTCTCTCTCTCTCTCTCTCTCTCTCTCTCTCTCTCTCTCTCTCTCTCTCTCACACACACACACACACACACACACACACACACACACACACACTTACAAACTTTCATTGTACCAAGGAACCCTGGAGGGTAAGCCTCGGAGAGGCTGTCTCACCCTCGAGCCAACATGTCCCTCCAGCAGTGATGACAAGCCCCAGTGTGTCCAGGCAGGAAGAACAGCAGCCCCGTGGAAGAGTCCTTAGCTCCTTAGCTACATGGGTCTACTGTTTTCAGACTGGGAGATACTAACGGAGCACTCTTTCTGAGTTTAGTAAACAGTCAGCATCCCTCTACATCCACACAGACTATTAGAGTCTGACTCTGAAATGAGCCACATGAGCTTATGTTTTGAGCATTCTAGCCCAGCTGTTTGGTGTGTCTTGACCCCGTCCCCAGTCCTGTGCTAGGATCAAACCTAGGGCCTCATACAGGCTAGGTACTGCCTTTCTTCATCTTTTTGTTTTAATTTTGAGAGAGCAGCTCACTAAGTTGCCTAAGCTAGCCTTGAACTCACTCTGTAACCCAGGCAGGCCTTAAACTTGTGAACCTGTTGCCTAGGCTTCACAGGCTTGCACCAGCAAGCCCAGTAGTGGCACAACTCAAAAGGCTATGGAGCCTTTAGGTGGTGTGACCCAACTGTACTTCACTACGGGCAGGGTGAGTGTCTCTTCTTCTTATCTCCTCCTCCTGAAGCTCTGGGATTGCGAACTCACTAGTGTAAGAACATTGAATGGTACAAGGCACAATGCAAGTGTTCTGTGTGGGCTGGCTAGCTTTTCATTTTATTACCAAGCCAGGAAGATGCCCCAGGCTCCTGAAGACAATGACAGAAATGATGCCTAAAGAAAGATGGGTGCTGGCAAAGAAATGTCTCCTATGTTCAGGTCACAGGGGTAGAAGAATCGGGTGAGTTACCTCCTGATCTTTGCAGGGATGTGAGCTTCAAATAACCAGAGCCAGGAGCCAGCTGCAGGAGCCACCCTGCACTGCCCTCGGCCCCGCTTTTGAACATGTCTAGTTGTACAGGTAGAGCACAGGTTTAAACTGATGTCAAGTGAAGCTAGTGATCACCATACGCATCAAGGCCACAGCTCGGCCATTTTTCCTCCTGCCATTAAGCTGGCACTCTGTCCTGCTGTGTTCCTGAGGCCTGCTGAGGACCGTCCTTGCAGGGACGGGACTTGGTAGCACACTGCTTGAGGACAGCTTTATTTATGTTCCCGCTGAACGGACAAGCAGGCCTTGTTTTTCTAGACCATTCAGAGCACGGTGGCTCACATAGCGCCCATGAGTCTACATTTAGAATGGTGTCTTCATCCACATTCTTTCCATGCAGCTCATGGCTCCTGGGCTGGAAGACAGTGGTCACTTCTTCTTAGCCAGGAACCATGCAGGCTCTGGGCTACGGAGACCCTGTGTTCTTGATCCAAAGCCTAACTCTTGCCTTTGCCGGGGGGTGGTCTGTGTCAATGTGCCCACAGTAACAAAAGCAGATGTGGGATCCATGGTTTGCCAAAGGTGGAACTTTCCTGGGGGCAACTGAGTTCTGGAGTGGAGCACGGTGGTCTGGTTAGCTTGCTAGGAGGTCCCGGCTAGGCAGATTCTCTATTGTTCTCTCCCAACACAGCTGACAAAGCTGCCCCTTCACTCCCCTGACCGCCAAAAATGCCCCTAGTCTCTTGTCAGTCAGTCAAGCAAACAGTATCAACTCTTGCCTGGGGGCACAGATCACCGTTTCCATGATCCCAAACCAGACATGAGGTCATGCTTGCCACCTGTGAGGCATTAAGAGTAAGCTGGGAAGAACGACACAGAGGACGACAGCGAAGAGCGCTGGGAAATCAGAAGCCCCACTGAACGGTTCCGTTCTTGTTACTCGTCCAAAACAAATTCTACATAGAATGAGGTCTCGCAGTGCACTTGCCTAAAGCTGGGATGAAGTGACTCTGGCCACACATAGATGACTCGGAACTGACTGGATTTGTTTGCATGTGTAATAGGAGAAAACAATCGCTAAAATATCAAATCTATGATTTCTTGAGTATTGTTTAAGAGAAAGCTCTATTTTAAAAAAAAAAGTAAGTTGGCTTAAGTTTTATTTTAAGAAAACTAATAAGTGATAATTTAGACGGTTGAGGCTCTCACAAAAAATTGTGTAACAATAATAAATAAGTAGCTAACATTTGGGAAACTTGACAGTGCAATTATATGTGCATCATCACTCCTCTTACAGAGCAATGGGTACTCTTTCCAGTTTAGGAAAAGGAAAACGGAGGTTTATCACGGAGGAGTGATTTGACTGGTGTTAGAGAGCCAGGAAGTAATGGACGCAGGGCTTCCCGGGTCTGTGCAATGCTTTCACTCCTGTTCCAAGTTGTGGTTTGTCTTGGTGGGATGGATAACATTGAAAGGTTCGTTTTGAGTCTTCTTCAAACCATCTCTAAATGCTGGACCAGGAAAAGTACAGCCTTGCCCACCTCCGGAGCCTGATAGTCACAGACTAAGGTTCAAGGCTGGACAGAGGTGACTGCCCTTGAGGTGGCCACAGAGTCAGGACAGGCAGTTCACAAATAGATCCAGAGGTATAGTGCTCTAGGGCTCCCCAGGGCATTGAGCGCTGCATGGAGCCAGCTATCTGGCTGGACAGGACAACTTGAAGCCTTCAGGCCACAGATCAAGGGAGCTTAGATGGGGGCTTTAGGCAAAAGAGAAGAAATTCTTGTATTGAATCGTGGCAGTAATTGAGCTTACACAGGATCTGCTTGGGGAGGACAAGGAGGGCAAGAGACTAGCATGGCAGAGGCTGAAGGAAGCAGGTGGTCGAGGGCCACTTAGAGGTAGAGCAGAAGACCCCAAGCCAATCTAGGATGCAGTCCATAGAGAAGGCAGGTGTGACCTCATCTCGGGACTTTGGAGTGGGGGGAGGGGTCCTTCCCAGAGAAGAAAAGGGGAGACCTGGGCTGACAGGAACGATTTGTCATTGGTCCTCAGGTCTTGCAAACACCAGGGCCAAGCTGTCAAGTGGACACTTACCTTCTTCTCCCCTGGTTAGTTCACATCCTTCTGCGCCTCTCCCCCTTGAAACCCAGCCCAGCCTTCCCCCAGCCTGCGGCGGGCCAGATTCTTTTGCTGCAAAAGCATGGCCGAGTACAGCTCCTTACTCGAGGAATGCAGGCCGTGGTTGTCCAGAGCGGATGATGAAACAGGCTATTTCTGCCCTAGGACATCAGCAGGCCTCCGCTGCTGACTCCAAGGCACACGCTATCATGTTCTTAACGTTTCTTGAGACAAGTGTTTTCCTTCCCACTTTGAGATACTTTTATTCGAATCTAGGTTCTGGGGTAGTTTTAGAAACCATTCCGAACTGAAGCTGGAATCGTGCTGAGGGTCCAACTGAAGCGGCAAACAATTTTCACTCCCCAAGTTATCTATTACTCGTGGCTGATCTGGATGTAAAAATAGCCTCTGAGGCTGTTTGTTTAATCTGACTGTTACTTGACACCACGCGGGTGTTGCAGAGCAGACTGTTTGCCTCTTCCCCACCAAGAACACCATTTGGTTTCCCCAGGCCAGTCTCTGTTTGGGTAAGCTACTGGGCTTTCCATATCTAGCAGCTTCTGGCCACTGATTTTGCTCAAGCGGGTAACTTGGTGAGACGCAGGCAGTCTGAGCATTGAATCCTCTTTCCTCTCCTCTCTGGGCAGTGTGGCTAAGAGGGAAGAAGTTTGGGCAACTGAGCAGCGCCGGGTACCCTCCAGATCCTGGGAAGGCCTGTGGAACAAGCAGCTGGGACGCAAGTGGAGAACGGAAGGTACAGTCTGCACACTCGCCTGCTCCTTGGCACAGTCAAGGGAGTCTTAAGCGGATCGTGGAAGGGGTGTCTGCTTGGGGAGGGCTGCAAGTGTTGAGATGTGCAGGATGGCATCTGCAGGGGAAGAGCACACTGAGTGCTCGGGCTCTCGGGGGCTGAGCGTGCTTTGTGGACCATGAACAGAAGATTTAGGGCATATGTGTGTGACTTTGTCCTCCCACGTCTCTGTCAGGGTACTCAGCTCCTCCTCGGCAGAGCGTGCACGTGCTCGCGGGTCTGTGTGATCCTTGCGCTGGCAAACGGGACCACCGGGGTCCCAGGTTTTACAGCGGAGTTGAAGGAGACGACTCCTTTGCCACTCCCAGCTATAACAGAGACAGACGCTGGCTTATGGGGACACTTTCTGGCACTCTGAGTGATAGGCTTTGAAAGCACGGTGGGTCTCCAACACAAAGCCCTCAGCAGACTGCCTGTCCTCATGGACCCCAGGGAGCCCAGCCAGATTCCCTAGGAGCCAGGCTTGCCCAATGGAAAGTCATCCTTTTTCTTTTCTTTCTTTTTGCTTTCATTTTTCCTTTCTTTCTTTCTTTCTTCCTTTCTTTCTTTCTTTCTTTTTTTTTGATGGAGAAGAATTAGTGAGTGATGAGAACACTTTTGAATATAAATATATGAAAATGTAATAGAATTAAGAAATATTACTCAGTACTTTAAACTGCCTCCGTAAACCCAGGAATCAGATGTGCATGTCCAGCATTGGGAAACAGTGCTGACTGAATGCCCTGTGACTGGGAGCCTGGATTTGTAAATAAAGCTCCACTGGCACACAGCCCGGCGCCTTCATTTGCATACAGCCAGGCTGCTTTTACACACCTGCCCAGGCCGTGCAGTGTGAAAACATGAAATCAACTGTGTGATCTTTTACAGAAAAAGGTTGCTGACTTGCCCGCGGGGCAAGTGCTCCTGGAGGCAAGCAGAATATTAACCCACGTACACCCACAACATCAAGGCAGCTCATGCAAGCGAGTCTAAATTCAGTGGCTCACCCCAAAACAAAACAAACAAAAAGACATGCAGGTAGGAAGTTTGAAGCATGAGGCTTGGAGGAAGGAGTCAGCTGGGATGGGAGAGGAACGAGAGAGGGCAGAGGGGTGGGAGTAGTCAAAATACACTATACCTTGTCAACGGATAAAAAACTAAAAACAAATTTAGGAAGAAAAAAGGAAAGTTTGAAAGCAAGGCAGTGAGGGCTAGCAACTGGCGGGTCATGAAATCTCCTTCCCTAGGCCTGTTTGTCAGGGTAACACCGGAAGTGTTCGATTTTGCCCTGCAGGGCTGAGGGTTACCCTAGCCTCAGAGTCACCACCAGTCGTGTGGCGCATCCGTGTGGCCAGCTGACCAGAGAGGACTGTGCTTATTGGGGATTTATAAATAGCCATCTTGGGGTGACTCGAGTCCAGCCTGTGTCTGCCCCTGCGTCTTTGGGCTGGGAGTAAGGGTTGCCCGTTTTTTGGTGACCAGAAGCTGGTAGGAATGGGAGCAAATGCTCACACTAAAGAGGAAGGGGCGTGGGGTGATGGGCGACTGGATCACTGAGGCAGAGGGAGCTGTGAGAAGGTGAGAGGAAAGGCAAGAGGCAGCCTTGTGGCCTCAGAGGAAGAGTCCATCTCTTTGGCTGACTGCCTCTTCTCAGCAAGTATCTGTGCTTCCTGCCTCTCTGCTCTTGTCCCTGACTAACAGGGGGAAACCCCGTGTTCTGAAATAGCATACTCCTCCAGTCATGGGCAGTCTCAGTAACTGAGCCCTGCCCGTGACGCCAAGGCTAGGCTGACTCGCTTGGTGCTTCTTGGGGTTTTAGTCTGTGTGTGCAGGGTTACTGGTGAGAAGTAGGGGAGCTCTAAGGGAATGTCCTGGGGGAAGGTGCACAGGGCTGGCATCCCCTAGGAAGATCCAAGCAGGCTAGAGTGTGTAAGCCTTGTTTCTGTTGGTGGATTTAACCCCATTTTACCAAATCTAGCCAATTCATAGACCTGTGATTCCATGGGTTTTCATTTGTTTGTGGTTCCTGCTTTTTTGTTTTTAAACATAGACTGTCCTTGAACTCCCAATCCTCTGTCTCTATCTCCAAAGTGCCAAATTCTGATGGTACTGGAATGTACCACCATACCCTGCCCATCTTGACTTTTGTTTAGTTAGGTAAAAAAGCTCCAAGTGCCTCTGGGCCTCTGCTTGGTTCCCAGGGGCTTGCATGACATGAGCTGGTATGAGTGGCTGGAGGGGGAAACCAAAAGATCAATGGAGGTCAGAGATCAGGACCCAACGGGGAACCTGTGGAGTACACACCAGTACCGAGACACATCACACAATGTAAGCCACAGGGTCAGTGTGGAGCATAGCTGTATGTAGTAGTAGCGCAGTATGAACATTTACGGCCTTCTGGAGTCAGGGGAAAGTGGAGCATGGTCTTGGCTTGAGGAGCAGCCTCAAGTGGCAGATGGAGCTGAGGTGAGCCAAAACACATTCTGATCTGGGCCTGTGTAAGCTGACCTTAGAGGAATCTGACAGCGAAAGAGTTTGAAGAACCCAACAAGTATCAGTGTGGCTTCCCTAAGGACTTGAGAGATAGTGTTCTCAGTCAGCTCTCCAGGGTCCAGCTCAGACAGGATGTGGACCTAGGAAGGGCTCCCAAAAATCAGTTCACAGTTCTCACACTAAGCTCCAACGGGAGTCCCAGGCTCTTGTCAGCCTCTTGCGGTCCATATTTTCTTTGAGAGGGCCCCTTCTTTAGAAACTCCCTGGCTGGGAGAGACAGATATCACCTCAGCCATTTCCCATCTTAAAGCCTTTGCCCAAAGGAAGGAGGGGGTGCTGGCACTCGGCTGATGCATCTACAAGCAGGGTTTCTGAAACAGCTCAGATCTTTCCCCAGCCTCTCCCTGTGGTTACTGTTTTCACACCTGGTGCTACTGAGCCCCACTTTTGAGGAGCAGGTGACATTGGAGTAGACCCTTGACTGGATCTGAGACAACCAAGGTGACAGGCAGCATTGTGTTTGGGGGGTCAAAACCTGGGCCTTGGCAGCTCTACCAAGATAGGCCTGACTGCCTGTCTTCTACGTGCTGTGAAGAGATTTAGTCCATGTGACCACATTGGAAAGAGCAACAAAGCTGTCTTGGGGGATGCTAACATGAAGTTTAAGTGTAAACATTATGTGCATGCCCAGCTAGCTCAGTTAGTGGAGCAAGAAACTCCTAAGTTAGACGGGCGGTTGTGGCACACACCTTTAATCCCAGAACTCAGGAGACAGAAGCAGGCGGATTTCTGTAAGTTCGAGACCAGCCTGGTCTACAAGAACTAGTTCCAGGACAGGCTCCAAAGCTACAGAGAATCCCTGTCTTGAAAAAAAAACCAAATAAAAAGAAAGAAAGAAAGAAAGCCCTAAGTTTAAAGATAAGAATTAAAATCATTGGCCAGTTATAGGCAGTCTATGTGGTCATAAATCTCCATGAGAGACCAGATCCTCCTTTAGCTGGCACCAGGCTTTAGTCCTTCCCTTCGACTCCCATGAGCTTTCTGGGGAAATTTCAACTCCCTAGAGACCTTTGTTTCACTCTCCTGATTGCCAAAGAAAGAGCAGAGGCACAGAGGCGTCTTTCTCTGTAGAACAGCTTCGCTCCTCCTAGTGTTATTACAGCACCGACAGCTAACGCCTGTTCCCAGTCTGGTCTTATCTGACTCTCACAGGACCGAGGGCCCAAGTACTCCAGAATTCAAAGACACAGGGCTACACCCTGTCCTCAGCTCCCACCGAACAGCCTTCATGCAGTGGCTAGCTACATGTTTCCAACAGATAAGGCCTTAGCATGTCTGGATTTATGGTTGAGGTCACCCAGCATGATGAGTCCTTCATAGATGCAAACACTGAGACTTAGAGAGGTTAAATAACTTGGCCAAGACTGTACAGCTACTGAAGCAATGACGCAATCAGACCAGAGAAAGCTGATGGAGGAGGTCCCCAAGACCAGGGAAGCCTCGGGAGCCCTGGTTGGCCCCAGGTCAGTGGCGGAGTTCTCAATCATTCTGTCTTGGTGTATTTAGGGGAAAAGCACAGCCATTCCAGTGACTCTAATGACTAAGAGTGAGCCTAGATTAACCAAGTTACCTGATAGTGATGACCGTGCCATCTCTGCTTCACAGACCCAAGAACTTCTTCATTTTCACATGAGGCAGGCATGTTCCATGCATCATGTATGAAGAAACTAAGGCACAGAAAAGGGGTTGTTTGTTTGTTTGTTTGTTTTGTCATCTGTTGAGGGCCACGCTCAGCTAGTTCAGCCAGGATCCAAGTCCAAGGGCATCTGGATTTCATTCCCATGTTCTTCCTATTGGGTTATTCTGGCCCTGTGTGGGGATTAGAAGCGTAGGGAGTGACACTGAATGAGCACCTACTGTGTGCTTTATGGGTGTGAGCTCCTCTGACACACTTGGTATTCCGTTGGCGAATGCGATTTCTACCACTGAATAGGGAATTTCTTCCTGACACTGTGCTCCAAGACCCCATGAACCCTGTCGTAGTTTACTCAGATTAGCCTCTGAAAAATACACAAATGGCTTATAAACAACACAGTCCTGGCAGCTGCAGAGTCTGAGTTGACGGCATCAGGCCTGCCCAAGAACCAAGTCCTCACGTATAGTTTACCCCAGGTCTCCCCGTGGTCCTGCAGTTCCCGCCAGGTCTCCCCGTGATTTTGTAGTTCCTGCCAGGTCTCCCCGAGGTCCTGCAGTTTCCCCCTTGTTCTCTCCCCAACCTCCCAGGGAGCTGACAATTACTGCGGTTGATCGGGCAAGTGCTCAGGGGGTGAGGAAGAGCAGCCAGGTAACTCGTCAAGCTCTCACAGGGCTGAGAGGTGGAAGCAAAAAGAGCTTTGAGTCTGACTCTTGACCTCTACTTCCTGTTCCTGACCTTAAGGTAGCCCTTCAACCTCTCTGAGCCTCAGTTTCTGCATCTGAAAAATTTTGACACCAAACCTACCTAACCTTCTAATTAGAACTCCGAACAAGGTCATATATTCGAAGTGTGTGGTGAGGATCAGGAGTCAAATCAAATTCAAGGACAAATGGCCCTAGAGTGTTGGTGTTCAGTGAGCATCCTGGGGTATGGGTAGTCGGTGATGGCTGCTCTCCCTCCTGTGCGTCTCTGCTGCATCACCCAGCCCGAAAGTACCATTTCCTGGGTGAAGCAATTGTCCTCCAAGAGGGTATGAAAGACTCTCTGGCTCCCCCTTTGCTTCCCTGAAGAGGTACTGCCTGAGCCAACTTCTCTATCTGACCTGGAACACTTTAGATTCTTTCAGGGGTTCCACCTCACCTTGTCTGGCTGTCTTCTGGGAGCTGGAGAGAGGATGATTGCTGGGTAGTGACCTATTCCCAATATAGCCACATGCCTCTCCTAAGGGACCATCGCTGTTTGCATCAACTGTGCTAGGAAAAGGCATCTGGGTGAACAAGGTTCTGTGATGTGGGACCCCCTCTGTACAACCTCTGTAGAGTCAGAAGTGGGTCCCATGAGTGCCATAGTGCTGGGGTTGCCAGCAAGCCAGTACCAAATAAGGATCGGAGAAGTAGCAGTTTGTGTAAAATATGTTGTATTCTGAAATGGTAATCCAGAGAGTTGGTGTCGCTGTCTTTTTAGTATACTACAGGGTTTCAGGGTCTTTGCATCTCATGCTTAAGAGTCTGGTGAGTGGGTGCAGGGAGCAGAAGGACATCCTGTAGCCAGAGGTCCAAGATCAGCTCTTAGGAAACTCAAGTGCGAAACCAGAGCGCGGAGCACGAGGGGCAGCACGGCACTGAGTCATGGTGCTTGGGCCAAGTGGGCATCCCAGAAGCTGCTGGAGATGTTCACATGCAATGTGCATGTGTCAGGAGCCTTCCCCTCAACCGCACCAGGTCTAAACCCCACACGGCCAGATGCTAAACCTCTCTAGACTCCACATTCCCTATCCATAAATAAGAGGAAGTCCTGTCACATGCTCTTGTTGTACTAAATAACAATAAATATTGATGATATTGGGCCGTACAGTGTTATTCTTATGCCAGGTGCACAGCCAGTGGGAATGTCCCCCATCCATCCATTCATTCCGTTGACAAGTAAGAGCCTTGTCTCTATGCTAGCACATGCACTGTGGGGACAGTGAGCACGCAAACCTGCCCGTAGACTACCAACCGGGGAAGCCTGCTCCTTCCCAGTGAAACGTGTCTGACCTTGCCAGTTACAGGGCTGGGAACTCAGGGTTCCAGTTCCCACTCAGATGAAAATCACTGTAAAGAGAGTTGGTGTGAACTGTTTTACAGTGACAGTTAGGAGCTATGTCCAGAATGACACTGTCATCGAGCCAGGCGGCTAGTCCTTCCTGTGGCCGAGAACCGCCTCTGCCGCTGCTTTCCAGTGTCAGTTCCTGAATTCTGTGAGTCCGGGGCAGGATGCCCGTGGAGAAGGTGGAAGGGGAGCATCGACGAATGTGGAAAGGGCCAGATACCACTCCCAGGGGACTGCAGTGTCTGCGGTGGCCAGGTCAAGCAGCCCCGCTAGGAGTGCCTCCACAGTGTACTCAGCATTAAGCCCACACCTCAGAGAGGAAGCTCCTGGTTCTAAGATAGTGATTCCCAACCTTCCTAATGCTGCAATACAGCTCCTCATGGTGTGGTGACCCCAACCATAAAATTATTTCGTTGCTGCTTCATAACTGTAATTTTGCTGCTTTTGTGAATCGTCATGTAAATATCTGTGTTTCCTGATGGTCTTAGGCGACCCCTGTAAATGGGTTATTTGACCCCAGAGGGGCTGAGACCCATGGGTTGAGAACCGCCGCTCTGAGGCTTGTCATTTCTTAGTCACAGTTACATTGATATGCAGAGTTATATAACACCAGGCTTGCATAACACGGAATCTTGATGCGAGCCAAGATCCCACATAGAGGGCTGTACCAGTGGACCTTGTATGTCTTAGAAGCTGTGTGGCCCTCCTCTGATGGCTTCCCTGGCGTCGGGCCTGGCCCTGAAGTTTGGGTGAGTGGCAAGGTGATCAGGTCTTTGGAAAATACTGGTTGATCAGCCCTCTCACCAGTTCCGACAAAAGCACAAGGAAGGGGGTCACAGAAAGTCCAGAGTGCTTCTGCTCCCACCTCTGGTACTAGTACCACTGCTCCTGTAAAGAGAGACCTCAGAATCTGAAGGGAATGGAGGCCCCTAAGGCTTGGCATCTGCATCTGCCAACACAGTGGCAAGGCCAGCGCAGGAGAAATACAGAAACTCTGCTCTGGCCAAGTCTACCAGGCACCCAGAGGAGTGTCATCTAGAGCTGCCCTGCCTGAGGTGGGTAAGAGCAGCGTAAGAGTGCAGCAGCCAGCCAGAGGGCAAGCTTCCGCAAGTGAGACTTTCCACTCCAGCGGCAAACACAGCTGGAGCCTACTGGGACTCAGAAGGTTTCCAGAGTCCCCTGCACCTTGCAAAGCCTGCTGTGCACACCTGGTCCCAACTCTGCTTTGGGAACATCAGGCTGGCATCAGGAAATGAGCCAGTGCCTACGCCCTAGAGAGCTAGTCAATAAACACCGTTCGGCCTGCCATGGTCATCAGGGATCCGGGACGGAAGCTGGAAAGGGACAGGCGGCTGGAAACCCCTCAAGCTCAATGCTCCCTTCTTTCCCCCAACCTCTCATTTCTCTTGAGACTATATCCTCCCTTAGGTCTGTGATGCCCAGAATCAGTGTTCTCAACTCCCAGTTAGATTCCGAGAGACTCAGCCCTGGGTCTAGGCAATGATCAGAAGTTTCTGGAAAACTGGTCCATCGAGACGTTGTAGCCTGGTAACCCAGACTGAATGAACTTGTGGCAGGTTGAGCTGCATGAAGAAGATGCCTCACAGGCCTCAGGTAGCAGGAGAGACCACACACTTAAAGTCAGTACCTAGTGTCTGTTAAGTTCTGGGCAACTGTTGTCTTCATCTGAAATCCCAGCAGTGTGTTGGGTGCTTAGCTGCTGTAGGGCTGAGAGATCCCTTCGTGGGTGATGTGGTTAGAGGAAGAGTCAAGCTTCAGCTAAGCCAGTTGGGACTGTTGGGACCTGGTACAAACACTGCCTTTCAGACTGGGGAAAGCAGCGGCGTACTCCACCAGAACACTGGGTCAGCTTGAAAGCTCCTGACTTCCATTACCAATCTCCTAGCTTGGGGATTACTCAAATCAGCCCAGGCCTTGAATAGTACAGTTAGTTTGATTTCTGTGGTTGTGATTAACACCATGATTAAAAGCAACTTGGAGAGGAAAGGGGCTGTTTCACCTTACAACTCTCAAGTCACAGCCTGTCAGTGGGGAAGTCAGGGCAAAAACCCATGGCAGGAGCCTGGAGGCAGGAGCTGAAGCACAGAGGGATGTTGCCCACTGGCTTGCTCAGTCTACTTTCTTATACAACTTAAGACCACCTACCTAGGGGTGGCACTGCCCATGCTCCTGCATAAATCATTATTCAAGTCAGTTTGAATTGAAGTTTCCTCCTCCCAGATGACTCTACCGTGTATCCAGTTGAAAAAAAAAAAAAAAAAAAAAAAACCACCTAACAAACGTCAGATTCAGGGAACCAAACTGGCAAATGCAGATATACAACGACTCTTCTACTAATCAAAGGTCTGTTGTTACACACATAAGTGATAACATCAGAAAGCAAGAGAGACCAAGAGACAGAGACCAGTCTAATGACATCCAGAGTACAAAGACACCCTCCCAGCATTCTCTATCCCACAGTGAGAGGACTCTGATCTCAGATCAGCCCTTCCCAGACTTTGCCTCCTGCACCAGTTACGAAGAACATAGTAAGTACTGAACCAGGACTAATGGGACTTACACATGGAAAAAAAAAAAAAAAAACTTGAGGCTCCACTCACGGCTTTTCTCGGCAGAGCCCAAATCTCTGGTTTTTGAAAGGGATGACAAGGACACAGCCATTGTGATGTTGTGACGTTAGGCTGATGGTGGAGGAGAATCACCGTGGCTCCAGAGAGGAGGACCCCTAAGGCTAAAGACAAGGTTCTATTCCACACCAAAACCCAGGTGCCTTGAGCAGGGACAAGCAAGAACCCTGGAAGCCTCTGTCTCCCCAGTATAAGGTGGAGAGGAAATCCACCCTACTGAATCCTGTCAGTGACTCAATAAAGACAGGTGTGTACAGGGACCTAGGTCTCCCGTCCTGGGAACACCCTGCTTGCCCCTATCTTCTCCCCTTGCCTGAAGGAGCCAACCTAAAGAAAGAATTCAATTTGGCCGTTTCATTTTTCTCTGCTATAGGCTGGATGCTTGTGTACCCCAAAATTTGCATGTTGAAATTTCAATTCCCTATGGACTAGTGTTCCGAGGCAGGCCCGGGAGAGACAATTTAGTTCGGAGGATAGAGTCCTTATGAGTGCCCAGTCCTTAGGAGAGGAGTCCAGAGGGACCTTTCCAATGCCATTGCCTTCCCTGTGTGTGTATTCAAAAGCCAGGAATGAAGCCTTACCAGAGAACATGTCTTCCAGCACCTTCAACCTGAACTTCCCAGATGTAAGAGCATCAGTGTTGGTGCTTAAAGAACCCATGTGGTTCTTCTATCATAACAGCCAAG
The DNA here is from genome assembly GCF_982192425.1 of Myodes glareolus. Taxonomy (NCBI): domain Eukaryota; kingdom Metazoa; phylum Chordata; class Mammalia; order Rodentia; family Cricetidae; genus Myodes; species Myodes glareolus. Next base: position 33,969,106 of record NC_142030.1, on the reverse strand, counting down.
TCAACAGAGACAGTCCCCTCCAACTGTGTAGAACATAAACAAAGGCCTCTAAAGAGCAGGGATGTCAAGTGTTGCAGAGCCCAAGGGCCTCGCCAAAGGCTGAGCAGCAACTTTTGGCCCAGAGTGAGGGGCTGGGAGAGGATGGTGGGGGGTGCGTATTCATTTACGGCTGGAACGAGGCTTTGGGCCTGGGCACCGACGAGGGAAATGTCATTTCTCCGCTCTAAATGGCTTCTTGTGGTGTGTGCGAGCTGATACCTCCAAACACCACCCCAAAGCCCAGCAAGAGGCATCAGTTCCAATTTCCTAGGGCCTTCTGGGTGTGATAAAGTCAACCTGCCACCCCTCCTCTTTTCCTGCTTCCCTTACGCAGAACGGAAAACGCCATTCAATTAAGGCGATTACATCCTCCCTAAGACATTGGGCTTGAAAACCACACCACAGGCAAGTGGTCAGACTGGTGGTGGGACAAACCCCAGAGGCCTCCTGTGGTGAGCAGCAAGCCAGGGAGCAGAAGATAGCAGCACCACGTTGGCCCTGGGCCAATGGAGACGGCCCCAGCCCTAACTAGAGAGTGTCCAATACCAAGGTCCCAGAGCACTGAGCTTTCTCCAAACAAACAGAGGGACCCATGTCCCCAGCCCTATCAGAACTTCTATTCCTGTGGCTTCCGTGAGGAAAATAAAAGGCCGAGATGGCCAGGAAAGGGAAATGAACACCCCACTCCATCCCTTTTCTCCACCCACGCCTTCAGTTCTTCCCTGAGTTCTATCTCTCTCAGGAGCCCAGAGTAGCAAGGAAACCTCCCAGCATCCACTGGAGCCTGAGCCCCATGTTCTGAGTTCCATACTGTAAGAGACACGGAGGAGAGCAGTGTTAACTGGAGCTGAATCCCAGCCTGATTTCTTCCTTTTCTTTACGAGCTGACACTTAGCAGTATTCTGGACCCTCCGAGCCCTTCTTTCTGCACCTCTACAGTGCTGACAAGGTCTAGTAAGCCTCCTCAAAACAGCCCTAAGAATCAACTAAGATAATGGGGTGCCAAAGAGAGCCAAGAACCACGGGGTGATGTGCAGGAGTAGCCGTGAGGTCTCTGTCATTTTACGGCTGATGCCACATTGGCTTCCTCTGATTGTCATCCACTTTGGGTGCTGAGAGCTGGAAGACCCCTTGCCAGACTGAAGAACCAAGAGGGCAATGGGATTCGAACTTTAGTGTAATTTTAGTGTAATTATTCCCCCCCCACACACACACACACACATATATATATATATATATATATATATATATATATATTTACACTTTAGAAGGTGTTTACTGTCTGAAATTCTCATTTCACCAGTCATGCCGTACTTTTAATTTGTTCATTCTGTCAGCCTAGGCATGTCAGCCTCCTGCTATGCACCCCCTCCCCCGGCTCCCCACTGCTGTGTGTGGATCTCAGAATCACACGGCCTGGGTGCCCAGCCTAATTCTATCACTCACCAACTGGAAGACACAGACTGTCTGTGTCGCCTCTCGGAGGCTCTGCTATCTTATCTCCGAAGTGATACCAATAATGCAGGTCAGTGATAGACGCCCAAGCTGGGACCCCATCCCAGAATCACCCATCAGGACTCTGATTGATGAGACAGCTGTGCTCCTCATTGCCAGGGTGGGGGAGAGGGGGCGTGAAAGAGTGGCTAGCTATATGTAGAGCTCCTGGAACTAAAGGTTCACACCCACAAGTCCGGGCCATCTCTTGTGTTCCCCAGCTGGATGCAGGGAGGTCAGGATCCACCATAGAGGTGGTGGCGTGGCGCTCTCAGTCCAGAGTCAGCAGCCGGCCTGATCTCTGAGGGAGATACGGAGAAGCATAACACCTCTGAGCTCTCGACCTGCCCCCACCTGTGTACCACACACTCCAACCTTGTCATCACGTCCTTGTGGCCCCAGAAATGTCCCCCACCACAGCAACTGACAGCTTTCGCACAAGGCAAGCAGGCACTGGACCCAGGGTAGAGGGCATGTACCAAACTGGACTCACTCCAAAGTTCTCAAAATGTAGCTGGAGGGCAGGTTCACACAGAAAATTTGGAATAACAAAAAAGAATAGAGCCTACAAGGATTAAGTCCAATGGGGACCAGGTAAGTGGTGTTGCCAGAAACAAAGAGAGACATTCTCTGCAGGGGAACTACCACTCAGACAAACTCATTTAGGACATGTGTCTGTAGGTCCCTCAGCCAGTGGGTGGCAGGCCAGGGCAGGCGGAGGCACTTGGGAAGGGAGTCACACTTGTCCTCCCAGAGTGTTCCAGGGGTCTGGCAGGAGGCTGCAGGCCATCTTTAGGATAAAGTGACAACGCACCTTGAGACACCGTGAAGAGCATCCCACACTTAAGGTGCGCTGCGCCTACAGAGAGGACCTTGGGGCTCAGCTCCAGAGAAGGCTGGTCCAGTGTGCGCCCTCCCATTCGGTTTGCTTGATCTATTCTTATTCAAAGAGACAACCTTGTCAAAAGAAAAAGACAAAATACACCTTTGTGTATGCTTCTCCCCCTGTAGGCTTGGTACATGACTCACCTGTCCCCACATTGACCAGGGCTGTGTCAGCAGTGTGCCATTATCTACCTGGGGAGACTCTCCCCAGTGTGCTCTGGAATTTTTCAGGGTTGGCTGTGCCATGCCGGGCCAATGTCCCGCTGTGTGTTATGATACCCACCATCATACTGGTGTCACTGGGTGATCATCGGCAGTGTGACTGTCAAATGTATTCAGAGGGAGTGGCCAGACACTGGTCATTCCAAGGACATCAAAACTACCACAGCTTATAGCACTGGGAGCAGAGAGAAATAGAGAGTTGGTAAGATCAGGGATTTCTTCTGACTCAGTCCTGACCTATGCATTGCGAATGGGTGCCTGGGACGCAGGTAGCTTGTGAATGACCTCTAAGAATAATACAGTTAACCTTCCATCTTTGATCACAAACAAACTCTGTACATTTGGGGGCTTGAAATAAAAACAAATGAAAAAACCCACTTGGATTTAAAATCCTCTAATCTGGAACTCATGGGACTTCTGTGATTCTCAGATTATGAGTCACTGAAAGAAACCCACCCAAGTCAGTTGGCAGCGTAAGCAGAGTCACAGTGGGAGTGAGAAACCTGCTTGGTTGCTTACCAGGTCGCATGCACTGTTGATGCGAGAAAGACAGTTGGAGAAGAAAGTCAGAGGCAGGAGTGGTGATGCGCACAGACTAACAGGACAGACATGGGTGCAATAACAAATCACGAGACCCGACAGTTGCCTTTGGGAGACTGCTAACATACATAGAACCTAGTGAAGAAGGGCGTAACTCAGGCATGACAAGGCCTGGAGAAGCTGCCTTGTTAGAGGGACACGTGATCCTGGGCTCTGAGGCATGTGTATAAGTTAACCATGTAGCAGGGACCAGAAGAGAGAAAATAATTCAAGGTACAGGAAGAGCATCAGAGTAGAGCACCAGACAGCGTGTTGAAGAAGCAGAGGAATGATGGTGGGATAGGGGCAGATAGTCCAACGTGAGAATTCTCGGAAACGTGAAAGCCACTGAGGGTTTGATTCCTAGAAGCTAGGTGGAGTATAGGAATATCTATTGTCCCCTGCAGTCACCCACAAGAGCCATGACAGCACCTGGGTCCAGGTACTAACATGGAGATAGAGAGAGGCAAATGGGGGAAGGAGATCTTTAAAAGGAATCTCGGGGGTTGAGGAGCTCGTACAGTGGCTGAGGAGGATCTGAGTTCATGTTCCCAGAAGCCATGTAAAATGAGGTGTGGTTCCAGTGTTCCTACATTACTGCAGGGGAAGCAGAGATGTGATCATCCACAGGAGTCCCTGGGCTGGCCAGTCTGGTGCACACAGCTCAGGCAGCAAACAAGAGACCCTTCGAACAAAGTAGGAAGTGGACTGACTCCTGATGTTGTCCTCTGATCGCCACATGAGCTCTGTGGCAGGCACACACCTATACTCACACACTTAAATCTACATACACACACCACAGACATACACACAACACATGGACACACACACACACAACACATCAACATATACACATGCACATATATATATATATAATTTTATATATATATATATATCATACGCACACAACATGCATGCACACACACACCACAGACACACACATAACACACGGATGGACACACACAACATACCAACGTAGACACACGCACATATATATATAAAACACACAAACACGCACAACATGCAGACACATGCACACACATACCACAGACATACACAGAACACACAGATACACACACACAACACACCAACATATACACACGCACATATATATATAACACATAAACACACACAACATGCAGACACATGTACACACACCACAGACATTACATATAACACAGACACACCACACAAACATACACACATGCACACATGCAACACACAGACACACACATAACATGCAGACACACACGCACACACACCACAGACATATACTTAGCACACATACACACACAACACACATACACATATGCACATATATACCACACAGACACACACACCATAGCCATACTTATAACACACAGACATACACATACACACAACACACAAACATACACACACGTACGCCTACAATACACAGGCACACACATAACACACAGACACACATGCACACACACACACACACACACACACACACAAATAAATCTCGGAGTTAAGAAATTGAGAAGATGAAGGACTCAGGAAGAAGGAGAAAAGGAAGTTGCCTGTATTCCGTATTTCTGAGGTTAGTGGGATCCCCAGAGACACCAGTGGCCACAGTCATCAACTGGGTGCTTTATGAAGTGTGAGGTTAGAGGGAGGGAGACACAAGTATGGAGCTGGCTGTCTGGTGGCTGGAAGCTTTGGCTGGGGTCACTTAGCTAGACCTAGACACAGCCTTGGTATGATGATGCTTAGGTGTGAGCGAAGTCACAGTTCCCAAACGTAGAGAGTCACACCAGTGTCCCACCAAGCTGAGTTCAGCCGCCTGAACAAATCCTTGCTCCTTAATAAGCTGATCAAAAGAACAACGGTGAAAAAGCAGAAAAGGGAATTCTATTCAACGTGACACACGTGGAAGAGTGACAAAGAAATCCAGAAACTTCCCCAAGTCCATTAGGGAGGTCCTGACATGGACGTAGGATTTCAACAGAAAGCAAGAGATATGCATGGTCGAACAGTGTGGCCAGGTGTGACTCCTGCCTTCCCCGACTCTAGCTCCAAGTCTCTCCTGCGAGGCCATTAGGTAATTCATAAACTCTTTCTCCAGGAGACGGCCCCTCCTCTCACTAACCCCAGGCTTTCAGCCATCTCCCCTTCCTTTAATGCCAACCCCTGCCGTGTTTCAGGAGAGCCGCTGGAGGTGGGGTGCATTTTATTTGATGGTGCAAACTAGTTGATCGAAACCTTTAAGATGGCCCTAAGGCCTGAAGTCAGGGCCTTTTGTTACCAAATTTTCTCTCATTTTGCTCCCCCGACTGTGTGTGCCGTGGTTTGCTTGGGTGGGGTATGAATCATGATAAAGAATCTCCGTCAGAAGCATTGGCACATCAGGGCGGACATGGTCAGCATGCAGACACATAAGACCCTCATCCCAGGTTCAAGGAACTTTGAAGTTTATAAGAGAAAGAATCAATCATCAATTTGTAGAACATATGGGTCCTGATATCTGATCTGTCACAGCGCAGTGTGCTCTGGGAAAAGCAATGGCAGCATGCTGTGGGAACAGGAAGGAGACCCATCAAAGCCAGCTAGGGAGTCGGGATGGGCCTCGCCGTATGGCAGTTGACACAAAGCTCCTTCCTGATTCTCCAAAGAAATATGCTCCCCAAATTTGAGTTATTATGATTATTAATATTATTAATAAACTAGCTTAGGCTAGATTAATATCCAGGAGCTACAATCTGGAGAGGGTCTGGAGGAAGCCCCATGGGCCTGCCTTTAAGATTTGCATAGTGGCTTTATTTTAATTAGTTTACCTTCATCCTGAGCGCTCTGGAAACCCTCCTGGGCAGCTTTGGGGTTCTTTTAGCTGTCAAAATAGATACTCACACCTCCTGCCAACAATGAATCGAACGCCACAGCTGTCTGACGAGTGGACTTGAAGTGGCGGTTCTGTGTCCCTTTACCGCAAAAACTAAGACACTGATTTAGTTAGGAAAGGAGTCCTTGCTCAGGTTTCACTAGGAAAGAAAAAGTCCATCACTGGTTCACTTCCTGTTAGGAATCCCTCACACTGGCTGTCAGGGGTACCTGGAGATTCCACGGACCACCAACAAATTCGTGAATGTTAGGAAGAATATAAATTTCGTGTCGGTTTTTACTGAAAGTGTCTATCTTTGAATTTCAATGCACAGAAATATGAATTTTAAGAAGGAGCTCGTCAGTCAACTGTCTTCCAAACAGCACTATTGCCCTTGGAAGACAGTTTTTCTATTGAAGACTCCACAATTGGTGTCATGAAAACCTATCTTCTTCTTCATTCTAGATGGGCAGTGATGATGCCAGATCGCAGAATGAAAAATTGTTTGAAAAACACAGGTCCTAAAAGCCAGCAGGGCAGGCACCTGCAGCCTCCACTGCCATACCAGGTAGGTGGGTGAGTCGGCTTCCCATTGCTGTAGCAAGCACCTGAGATGACATACAAAGGGGCAAGTCTGGTTTGGCTCACTTGAGTGTACAAACACAGTGGGCTCCATGGGTTTAGCCCTGTAGAGAGGAGTGGATCATGAAGAAATAAGCCGTGAAGGTGAATGATCACCTCATGGCAGCCTGTAAGAAGTATGGAAGAGGACAGAGCCCCGCCTCTTAGATTTTCTAACCTCTCCCAGTAGTTCCGGGCTCCTCAAGGACTAAGCTTTTCATATGAGGGTTTCGGGGGGACATCCTGATCCAAATCAGAGCCCAGTGGAAGCAACCTGAAAGCCAGTGTCAGGAAATACTTTCTGTAGTTGATGAATGAACCAACAGTACCACTGGGGAGGGTCGGACTGAAGCTACTGGTGTGACTATTCCATTTGACTCCAGGTATCATATAGAATTGAAGAAATTATCTGCATAAAGCTGGTGGGCAGAAGTCATGTGGCTATTTTCTGACCACCAGTGAGCCTCTCCCCTGTCTGTTTGGAACCACGCTGAGCCCAAGATCAGGTAGGGTTACCTGCATGCAACAGCAACAGAATCTGAACACAAACACAGAAATGGTTCAGTGTGGACAGGGAACTCATGCCAGCTGTGGTGGTGCGTGCCTGTCATCCCAGTACTCGGTGGATAGAGGCAGCAGGTTCAAAGTCATCCTGGGCTATATGAGAACCCGTCTCAAAAACAGAATAAGGTGCTCGATGTGGAGGCTGAACTTCACAGAGAGCACCTTGAGCATTTTCCTGCAGAGAATTCCTTGCGCAGCTGCAGGACAAACTGCAATACATGCTTGTCCCTCTAGGAGCTCAGCCTGACTGTAACATCAACCTCAAGGGCATTGTGTTAAATAAAATAATCCAGAAACAAAAGAACAAAGCACTGTGTGATTACAAAGTAGAACTGAGGACTGGGTGGGAGGCAGAGCAAGGACCTAGGATGATTAAACCCTGCCTTTGAACTTCAAGCACCACAAAAAGTAAAGCACTCTTGGCCAAATATAAAGGTGTATTCCTGCAATCCCAGCATGACTGGTGGGAGAATCCCCAGCGGTAAACTTACACAACAGTCTCATCTCAAACAAACGAATCAGAAAAACAAGGTAAAATAGCGGACGTGGGACCTAGGAGAGATGCGAGCCGAGCTGGTGTTTAATGGACAGAGTCACTGTGAAGCTCAACCCATGCTAGAGAAGAGGGTGAGAGGGTTGCACAACAGGAGTGTGCTAGAAACGGGTAAGACGGCAAACTTTATTTTTGTTTGTTTGTTCGTTTTCTGAGACAGGGTTTCTCTGTGTAGTCTTGGCTCTCCTAGAACTAGCTCTGTAGACCAGGCTGAGCTTGAACTCACAGAGAAGTGCCTGCCTCTGCCTCCCGAGTGTGGCATTAAAGGCATTCACCACCACCACCCAACTAAAATGGCCAACTTTATATTGTGTGTATCCTATCACAGTTTTTAGAAAAGAGAATGTGATCAGTGGTGTTACTGAGGAACAGGCAGATGCGGGAGAGCCAGGGGATGTGGAATCATTCAGAAAGAACAGGAGGCAGTGTCCTGACAGTGGTGGGAAGAGATGCTTTGGGAGCCCAGGGAGTAGCCAGAGGTCCAGAGGGCAGTGGTGCCTTCAGGACTCCTGCAGGAATGAGGCAAGAGGGAGGAGTATCTTCTGGGCAGGATTCTGAGATGCATGGCAACTGGGGACCAGACTGCCTGCACTCTTCTAAGCGCCAGGTGCACACCGTAGAACAAGTGGACGAGAAACAAGGAACTAAAGAGACTAAAAAGAAATATGCCAGTGGAAGGTCAGAGAAGGACACGGCAAACATGCATGGCCCCCCCTGAACTTCTGGTGTCTGATTCATCGGGCTCTCCAGAACAGAAGCAGTAAAATTCCAAATGATAGAAATACAGCCTAAGGGCTCCCCCCAGCACACTTGGTAGCGCAGCGTTGTTAACAACAGGCACCATACCCCACAGGACAGCTCTAGGTCTTAGGCGCCTTTTTAAAAAAACGCAAAACTTTGGGGCTGACAAGATGGTTCAGTAGTAGGTAAAGGTACTTGCCACCAAGCCTGACTGGCAACCCGAGTTTGATCCCATGTACCCATGTGACACAAGGAGAGAGCAGACTTCTGCAAGTGTGTCCTCTAGTCTACACACATTCATGGTGGCACCTACATGCTTACACATACATACATACATACATACATACATACATACATACATAGAAATGATTTAAAATCAAAACTTTATTTGGCATCACCCTTCTGATTACCCTTCTTGAGGCCAGCTCCTGGTGCCCACCATTCTATCCTCTGTTTCAAGGATTCCCCACAGAAATGGTGTCACATCCACCCAAACTTCTGTGACTGATTTATTACACTTAGCACGATGTCCTCTAGAGTCATCCATGTTGTCCCTAACAACAGACTTTCCTTTGTTTTTAAGCATACACAACATTTCCCTTCCATTCGTCTGTCCATGCAGGTCTAGGCTGCTTCCGTGTTTAGGCTGTTGACAGCAGGATTGCCAGGAACATGAGAGAGCACTGTCTATGTGGGCCCTGGTGTACTGCATGTGCACTGCACTGGTTACCTGCACATGGCTGAACTGAAGAATTTTTATCATAGTTAGTGATCATAATGGCCATAACGCTGTAATGACCAACTGACATCTTAATGTACACATTTATGTGGATGAGTGTTCTGCCTGCGTGTAGGTATGTGCATCATGTCAATGCTTGGTGCCTGCAGAGGTCAGAAGGGGGCATCAGATCCCTAAAACTGGAGTTACAGGCAGTTGTCTGCCCTGTCAATATAACCTGTACTCTTAACCACTGAGCCCTCTCTCCAGCCCCTAATTTACATTTTCAACACCAGTGTGCATGGGCCTTCTTTCCTCCATCACATTTTTTTACATTTCATCTATTGTATGCACTGTGTGCATAGGTATGCTCAGGCGATGGTTTGAGGATGGAGGTCAGAGGGTATCAAGTGAGAGTTGGTTCTATCCTTTCGCCATGTGGGACCTGGAGACCAAGCTCAGGTCCTCGGCCTCGTCAATGTGTACCTTCGTCTGCTGAGCGACCTCCCCATGTGCCCCCTTTTGTTTCTGTTGATGACTCTGTACTAGTTAACCTAACAAACACGGTTTCTCTCTATGGTTCTAATTTGTCGTTCTCAGACAGTTAGTAATATTGAGCAACCGTTCCTACACCTGGTCACTGTGAATGTCTTTTTTGGAGAAACACCTTTGTAATTACTTTCCTTTTATTTATTTATTCTATATTTTTATAAGACAGAGTCTCTCTACACAGCCCAGGCTGTCCTGGCACTCACTATGTAGACCAGGTTGGCCTTGAACTCACAGAGCTCCGCCTGCCTCTGCCTCCTGAGTCCTGGGATTAGAGGTGTGCGCCACCATGCCTGGTTTTCTTTCCCAATTTTTAAATTGAGTTCTTTGGTTTTATTTTTTAGGGTTTGATGCTTTGAGGTTTTTTGGGGTTTGTTATTTAGTTATAGACATTTCTTACGTATTTGAGATGTTAATCCTCGGAGATATGCAGTTGCCTTTTTATTTTGTTGACAGAAGCCTTTTAGTTTAATGCCGTCAGCTCAGCCAATTTAGCATCTGTTGTCTGTCACCTCAACCATCTTTCTCTCCAGACCTTGAAGAGATTGGGTAGCATTCACTGGCATCACACACGGCAATCTGCTTTGCCCAGAGTCTACTAGTTTTAAAGCTACTTACATCGAAGAAATACTGTCATGGCAACCTCCAGGCTAGTCACCAGTAATAGTAGAGTTGGTTAGCCAAGTTGACACACGAAATCGACCGCAGAGACCTTTATTCACCTAAGACTGGCATGTAGTGTGTGTATAGATGGATTAAGCTGGGTAGACTAACCATACCCTGTGCTTCTTTTACAGAGAAAAAAATATCCTCACTTTGCTTCTGCACCTGGTCAACTCAAAAGCTCTACCTTGTGACGGGCAGGTTTCTCTTAACTCCTTCCAGAATCTCACCAAAAGACACCTGACAGCTGGCGGACAGTTCTACTCGAGCCAACAGACTATGCAGGGAAACAGAAAGTGCACAGATGGGTTCAGTGACACCTCCAGCATTGGCAGCGTGCTGGACGAGGCAGACAGGGAGGTGAGCAACCTCACAGACCGGGCATTCCGGAGTCTGTGCATCTCAGAGGACACTTCCTTCCACGACTCTGACCTGGCTCTGTCCCCAGATGTTACCGGCCAGGGGTTTGGGACTTTTCACCAAGAAACAGTGAGCCACAACAACAGAAAAAGTGGAATTTGGAGCCAGCTTCCTTCTCAAGGCACAGAGCATTCTGGCTGGGCAGCCACCTTCCAACAGCAACCGAAATATGTTCAAGGGGAGGAAAAGTACCCCAAAAACAGTCCCCCGACCACACCAGTCCAGAGGAGACTGGAGCTGCCCATTTCTGGCCTGAGGAGCAGCAGCAAGCCCATCTCCAAGGTCTCATCATTAATTAGGTCTTTTGACAGGACAGAGAATCAACCTTGTGACAGCCGGCCTCCTCCCAGCAAACCTCCAGCTCTCAAAAATCCCCCCAAATTTGCACGTCCCCCAGAAGGTGGTGTCAACTTCTGCTTTGATTCTGCCTTTTTGACTGTGAGGAGGGTACCTGCTGAAGTCTCCAGCACCCATCAGAGCAGCCACCAGCCTAGCAGGATCCCTGGAGAGCAAGAGTCTCCCAAGAACCCAGAAGCAGCCTGCCACAGCTCAGACAGCCTCCTCCAGACACCTGACCACGTGGCTGACTCATTTGAGCCAAAGTTCCCCTCTCCACCTCTCAAGCCAGCCAAAGCTGAGTCAGGAAGAGGCAAGGAGTGGGTTCCCAGGGGGACTTTTCTGCACAGTGAAAATAGTGCTTTTGAGTCATGGAATAGCCATCAACCAAAGCTCCCGGAGAGAAAGAATATTGCGGAAACAATCCCAGAAAGCAAAGCTCCCAAGCATTATGAGGACACGCCCTTGCTAAAGGAGCCCCACCCTCCTGAGTCCAAAGCCTCCCCTTGCCAAGCCCGGGCTAACTGCACCCAGGATGATGATGGATCAGCATCAGCGCCTCAGTCCACATCTGGAGCCCGGGGGGCCAGGGATCCAGGATCCCAGGCATTCCCTGTAGAGGGAAAGACTTCACAGATTGACCCTCAGATGAAGCGGAGCCAGCCCCCATGGAGGAAGCCAAAGACTGGCAAAGGAGGAACAGATGGCCCACATGATGCTTTGGAAGACAAGAAACAGTCCAATAGGAGAAGCCTACCACCTCTGTATTCAAAGCTCAACCCTCAGAGTCAGCTTCCAGAAAATGGTGTTCCGGACATGCCAGAGGATCCCAATGACCATTACAGCCCCCCCTTTAACATCAGTAAGCTCCTCACCCCAATTATACCCACCAAGCACGTCCTGGAATCCTCAGACACCAAACCAGCGGAGATCAACCCATCCCCTCCAGAGCAGCTAAATGGGTACCAGGAGAAGGAGCCCAGTGAGTCTCAGTCTCGGGATAGCTACAAATCCAAAGCGCCCAGCCTGCTCTTCAACCTCAAGGATGTTAGGAAGCGTGTCAAGAGTACGTACAGTCCCTTGCCTCTCTTAAAAAGCTTTGATGAGAAAGCAAGAGGTAAGACTGATAGTGAACAAGAGCCTTTGAGCAATGGGGTCATCCTTCCCAATGGGCAGGAAGAAAACCCTCCCGCAGAGCTTTTGAAGGAGATGCCAGCTAGCATTTTGCACAGCAGTACCCAGAAGGATCCTGCTATTAACTCCTCTGAGTCTTTTGCCGACAGTCACCTGACCGTTGGCTCACCTTCAACTGGCTCCAGAACCCATTTCTGTGCCAATGGGGAGGTGACAGAGGGGAACAGTAGTGAGAAAGGAGATGCTGATGGGACATCAGAGCAGGGTGCCTCTGAACACAGCTGGCATCCAGACTCCAGAGGACGCCTTCCCCGGAAACATCTCTCCTTGAATCTCTACAGCAGTGAGTCTGAAGCAGGACAGGCTACAGAGAAAATGAAGTCCCACCAGCTGGAGAATGGGCTCTCGAGGTCCATCTCCCAAGAGACAGAGCCCGAGCAAGAGACGGGGCTCCGGAACCTACCCTCGAACCGGAAGTACTCGCCAGGGCCCCTTTCCCCTGAGGAGGAGGATGTTTTTTACAGCGACTGCCAATCTGATTTTACTCCGGGCCTCCAAACCAAGGTTAAATTCAGCACCAGCTCTTCGGATCAATCCTTTGCTTCTTTTGATGATCAGCAGAAGATGTGCTTTACGGAAGGCCCCTGGGACGACAGAAAGAATCATGGGAGTGCAGGTGACAATGAAAAGGACGAGAAGGAGACCGTGATGGAGAAAAATGAGCCACAGCAACGTGCCTTAAGTAATGGACAGAGAGGTGCGGAAGAGCACAGACAGGAAGAAATACAGAGAAAAGCGCAAGGTTGGTCGGGAGGGACACCCCGGAAGGAATCAGTGGAGGAAGTCAGTTTCAGAGGTTCTTGGGCGGGGCCTGATAAGGAGACGGCTCTTCTACACGCCAAGGACTCAACTCCCTTGTCAGTTTCTACCAACAAGCACAGACTGTTCCCAATTAAAGACAACACACTCAGGGCCACCCCGGTGATAAAACCTATCATCCTGCCTCTCCTGAGGACAGTATCCTCAGAGGACTCACTTAGTGGTGGACACAAAGAGAATGAGTTACCAAGGCAACGGTGGGGCGAGGATGCCGGTAGCCTCTGTGCCTCAGAAAATCAGGAAATGGGTAACACTCCACAATCCAGTAACACGCAGGGCCCACCATGTGCGGTGTGTGAGAACGTGGAAGAGGACCCAGCACACTCTGCAGCCCAGGCTGAAGCTTCTCAGCAAGCCCGGAAGGGAAGTTTTTCTTTTCTACCACTGGTGGAAGAGGAAAGCAAGATGAAGCCACCCCCAGATACAACAGGAGAAGCGCCAGCGAGTGGTAAGGGCAGACCTGCAGACTCAGGGAAGCTGGCTGCCCCACAGCACATCCCCACCATTGCTTTACCCACAGATAGCTTAGAAGACCCGCCCCTGTCCCTGCCACTCCACACCTGCTGGGAAGAACAAGGTTTCCAAAGCCACTTTCTGTCTGCACCCAGAGCAGGACCTTCAGGAAGGAGGCTGGTCCCCAGTGAGGTAGAGACTTCCCCCAACCCCAGCTCTCTAGGTGAGAGCAGCACGTGTTCTCCTGTGGCCAGCAGTGTTTGGGAAGAAGCTTCCCAGGCTGCTGGGGAACAATGGCTGCGCCAAGAGTCTCAGGGCCCCAGCCCCTGGACCACCCCGGGCCGGACTAGGCTTACCCGGAGGGAGGACATGACACACGTCCTCACATGGGACGCTGAAAGCTCTGATCCCCAACTCGAGCGGTTGGCAGATCTCAGGACCCTCTCTCCAAGAGGCGCCTTGATGGCAGACGCTGCTGAGAAACCCGAGCCCCCTGCTCTGATGGAGAGGACAGCGGGCAAGCCTCCTGCAGTCCCGCCCAAGACGGAGAAGGCCCTAAGGCGGGCAAAGAAGCTGGCAAGCAAGAGGAGGAAGAGCGATCAAGCGCCGGAGAAACACACCGAGACCTGGGAAGGCAAGTCCTTCACAGAGGATGTGCAGGGGACAGAGAGGAGGCCATTGTCTCCGGGAAAGGGTCCTCAGTCCAGGTTCCCTGCAGTCCGCTCCCTGCCCCCACCCACGCACCGCCATTCGGTGTCCTGCGGCTGGGAGCCCGCGGGGAGGCAGTCTTGGGGGTCCCAGCCCCTCATGCCCCTGCCCCCTTACCCCGCCACCCAGAAGGTGCTCCAGGATCCTCAGTCGGGACAATACTTTGTCTTCGATGTGCCTCTCCAAGTGAAAATCAAGACTTTCTATGACCCCGAGACTGGCAAGTATGTCAAGGTCTCCGTCCCATCCTCGGAGGAGGCCTCCTCAGAGCCACCTCTGCAGGATGCTCTGGCTGCTCCCTACCTACTGTACCCAGGCTTCCGACCAGTGCCTGTAACCTCCTTGATGCCTCTGCGCTGCTCCTCTCAGCTAGCAGCTCCCACCTTTCTCAGACAGGGCTCTGGCCACAGGCCCCAGAGCTCTCAGGGTGCTGGGCTACAGCCTCCTCCCACTGAACATCTGGGTGAGTTCACCCAACATGCCTCTGCTGAGAGGCCCCGTGGTCCTCCCCATGGTCCAGAGGAAGAGGGTGCAGAAGCTCCAAATCTTAACATCATCTCCACCGATGACCTAGAGGACTTTGCCACAGAGGGTGTTTCTTGAGAATTTCAGCAGATTGACTCCCAACTCCCCCCAAACCAGAAAAGCTCACAGTCACAGGGCCTCTCCAACAAAGCTTCTATTTACCTATCTACCTACCTACCTACCTACCTATCTCTGTCTACACACACACACACACACACACACACACACACACACACACAACTTCAATTCATACTTAGCCATTTGAGATCCCTATAGTCAAAAAAGCAGTGGCGATCCCTGTGGGCTCCCTACGGCTGGGATTCATTCCCCTCTCCCCCAGCCATCCCTCTGCCCTTCTCTGATCCCGCAGTGGGGTGGATATGGCATGGGACATCAGCCATCCTGAGACTTACTGGGTTCAGGGCACCTCCACATTCTCCTTCTCAGGGGTGGGCTCCCTCAGCAAGGTTCCCAGAAATGCTGAGCCCCACAGTGGGTGGGAAGCACTCCCCCAGGTGGACCCCACCACACCCAACCTGGGGTCATCGTAGCACAGAGCAGCAGCCTTAGGTCCCCTCTGGTGGCACTAGCTAAGGACAGACTCACCGCGATCTTGCAGAAGTAATCACTTGCACAGGGGTTTTCCTCATGGCGGGAACTTTGTCTCTGAAGGATCTTCTGATAAAGCAAAGGATACTATTGAAAATGAGAAACAGGTTTGCTGGTGTGATCCTGCCCCTGGGCTTCTTGTCTTTCTTCTGTGCGGGTTCTCAGCTAGGAGGCAAAGGGTCATAAATCCTGCAGCATCCCCACCCCAAAGCTGCCAAGAACTTCCTCCTGTGACAGAGACTCTGTACCTTCTCAGGGGAGGTTTGTTGCTTCTGTTCAAAGGGGTGCTGTTGCCACATGGGGAAGGGGCAGTGTGATCACACCTCACCATGTCTGAAGACAGGGTTTGGGCGATATCCTGAGTCAGAATTTGATTTCAGGATTTTGTATCTAATTATTTTCCTAGCAAGTGAAACCACACCTGGATCTCACAATGACAAAACCCCACATACCTCTACCCCACCCATGCCATTTGATTTGACTACACTAGTCAGCCAGATGACGACTGGTCAGGTGTTCAAGTCACTCGTCCCAACAAACATGGCTCCTCCAAGTCACTGACAGGAGACAAGACAGAGATTCTGTTTGGGTGATGCTACCAAATCACCTCCAGGGTCCTCTCTACTACCTCTTCATCTGACTAGAATATGAAAAAAAATCTCTTCTTGAAGGTTTCAAGGCCCCTAGAAAAGAAGTACCTAACCAAAATTATATTCCAAGGCTCAATGTTACCATAGTTAGAGAAACTTTGTCCCCCACAAGGAAAACTACCTGGAAAGCAGTCTTGAGGCAATATTGGCAGGACTATAAACAGAAGCCCAAAGCTCATCGGGAGGATCTTTGGAGGTCAAGGTCACCTCTCCTAGGTTGTAGTAGAGGAACAGGGCTCAGGCAAATGGTGGCATCTACTCACACTGGGAAGCAGGGATGTCATGGCTCCGGGCCCCCCCAAACGAATCCTCGTTCACAGTAAAGCATCAGTGGTCCTATTTCAGAGGATAGCTCAGAGAGCAAAGGTAAGTTCCCACCCAGGGAGACCAACTCACTGATGTGATCTCCTTCAGTTCCTCCCTGTCGAGAATGACAAAGCTCACTTACACTTCTCCACATTCTGGCGATTGTTGGTGCTATTTGTCCGTTCTCTTCCTTCTCTTTTCCTTCCTCTATTCCTTCCTTTCCTCCTGCCTCTCTTCCTTCCTCTCTTCTTCTCTCCCTCCTTCCTTTCTACAAAGCTTTACACTATGATAGACACTTCAATTGGACACTGAAATTACCATGGTCTCTGCACACTTGGAGTTCCAGCATAACAGGCAAGGAAGACAATTACCATCCCGTATGTTCACTAATTTAGAGGTAGCTCTGAGGAGCACCTAAGTCACTGCAGAAGGAAAGGGGGCTTCCTTGGGCAGATGGCATCTGAGCCAAGTCAAGACGCCCAAGATGTCTCATTGGTCCATTAAGACAGAAGGCCTCCCCTACCATTTGTTTAACAAAGATGACGTTGATCAAATACTAAGAGATTTGTTATACCATACCAAAGTACATTAACTTAGCTAATTATTCATTATGATTTCTAATCAGAGCAAGAGCAGAAATTGTAGCCTCATGGGATGGACTTGTGGATATATCCTTCAGCTTTTGAACTGATATTTCACCCACTTGGTTGCCCAAAAATATCCCTCCTTCTGCCACTATATCTAATGAGGAAGGGATGAGAATATGAACAGGTGTAGCTTGTGGAGACTGTGGACGTTACTGACATTTCCTGTTTAGAAGGATGGCCCTCCTCTGTGAGCTGGAGCCCCTGTGAGTGTCTCCTGAGAGGGGACCTAAATAAAGAACACCTCTCAAGGGCACCACTGAAAATCCTGGGGCTGTTTAGCTTAGCTAGACTGGCCAAGAGCTTACACGGTGTGGTGTGTTCTCCCTCGCTGAGCCTGATCTCAGTTCCCTAAAAGGTACCTCAATGGCCTCGCTTCACTACAATGCAGTCCCACCATCACTAGGGAAGGTCTGTGCCAAGGGCCACCCTCTCTTCTGTAAGTGAACATCCTTATCACCTAATCGGTGCTTCGGAATATGCAAGTCCCCATATTTGCCAGCACTACCTCACCAGGGAGCCGACTTGAACCTAGAATTCTAGTCTGCATCATCCTTCGCCTAGGTGACGATGGCTGATCTGCACAGTGAGTGGCGAGAGGTTCACAGAGAGGGCTGCTGACCTGCCTCCTACCTGTGTGGTGAGAGAGTGGCCGTGAGTCTGGTTTACACTCAGTGGGAGAACATCAGCTCTAACAACCTGAGCTGCCCCCCTCCTAACAGGAGCAGCCGGGATCATTGTTTCCTTATGTCTGGAATGGACAACAGAAGCCAAGCATCTCTTTATTAGGACAAGGATGAATTGGGATATCACAAGAGACCTGGCTTTCCATAACCCAAGTCCTTTGTGTAATGAGCTGAAGTCTAAACAGTGTGGCCTTATGCAAATAATGGGGGATCATTTACATATAAAAAAGATCTCAGCCCAGACTGTAGCATGAAATTGAGCACAACTGTCATGAAAGTCTTCCCCAATATGCAGGTATAAAGCCAAGCTGAGCAGACAGCTCTGAGTCATACCACCAGAGTTTGTCACCATTCAACTCCAGCTTGGCTTCCTCAGTGTCACAGTTATAGACCCCTATGAGTAGATGGCCCTCCCTTCCTTCTTCCAGGTATCTTGGACCGTGGTTAGGGAGATCTTCCATTCCCAGCATTCTAATCAACACAAGTCAATGCTGGAAGAAGAAAAGATTCCACTGATCTCTCTTCCAAACAGGGATGTGTATTAGTCCAGTTTCATGAGGACGTAAGAAAAGCCTGAGTCTGCGTGCCACACAAAGAAAAGAGTTTTGTTTGGCTCAGGTTTCTGACATCTGGGAGGTCCAGACAATATCCCAGGGAGAATCCCTGACTGACAGCCTGGTGGAGAATGCAGGAGAGGAACTGGAAACCGACTGTACTCAGAAGAGGCATATTTCCCTTGCAGCTGTGACAAAACATCTGGCGAAAGCAGCTTAAGGAAGGACCGTTGAATTCTGGTTCACAGTCGGAAGGGACAGTTCATCGTGTCAGGGAAGGCATGTTGGCAAGAGCACCAGGCCGGTGGTCATGTTGCATCTGTGATCAGGAAGTAAAGAGAGATGCGAGCTGGTGCGAAACTCTCATTTTTCCTTTTCATTCAGTCCAGGACCCACGTGCCACTTGCATTCGGGGTAGGTCTTAAGTTAAACCTTTCAGAGACACATCCAGAGATGCATTTCCACGGCGTTTTTAGTATCATAAGTCGACAGTAAAAATTAACTTGTCACAGAGAACAAGGGTCCACCTCCACTCTTCTCTAACAGCCCTTCAGGACAAAGCTAGCAAGCCCTTGGCAAGACTAGCGCTCATCATCACTAAGCATCAGGGAATGCAAGTCAAAACCACAAGGAAATACAACCTCATCCCCACCATCTTAGCTGCCACCAAGACAACAGTGGAAAGAGGGGGGACCCTCTTGGAACCCTCATGCTCCATCAGGGAGAGTGTGAAATGGTGTTGTGGTTTTGGTCAGGCAGTTTCCCAAGGTGAAAGTGAAAGGCTGCTCAGTCTTAGGATATGAGACCTAGTTAGGGAGAGAGGTCATTGTGTGGAGTGCCCTTGAGGTGGCTATTGGGACCAACTCCTCCCACCTCTCTCTCTTCATCCTGGCCTCCATGAGCTAAGCAGTTTCCTTGGTCATGTGATCTGCCTCGCCATCGCCACAGTTCTGAAAGCACTGGGGTGGGCTGACCGTGGACAGACACCTCTAAAACCGTGAGCCGAAATCAGCCTTTCTTCCTGCAGTCTTGTTTCTCGCAGGCATTTTGTCACGGCAACACAGAACTGACTAACACACATGACGAGACCATCAGGCAAAACAGTATGGTAGTTCCCCAAAAGTTTGAATATATAGTTACTGTATGGTGCGGCAGTCTGGCTGTTGGCCACTCATGCTTATTGAAGTGTTGCTAAGAATAGCTAAAAGATGAAAGCAGTTCAGGCGCCCACTGGTCAATGAATAGACACAAATATATGGCATACCCATACAGTCAAATAGCATAGACCTGCAAAATGGAAGACTTCTGATACCCACTGTAATGTGAACCAACCTCGAGAACCTTATAATCTGTAAAATAAATCAGCCACAAAGGGACAAATGTGTGAGATTCGACTTACATGAGAGACCTAATACAGTGATATTCACAGACAAGGAAAGCAAAATGATGCTTGCCAAGGACCAGGAGAGAAAGTAGATGAAAGTTGCTTAGTAGGTAGACAATTCCATTAGCAAAGATGAGATAGGTATGGAGAAGGATGGATTTACTTAATGATATCTAATTTGCACCAAAATACTATAAAATAATAAATCATATATATATTTAACATAATTTTAAGAATAACAACATACACACACGTGCACATACACACATGCATGCACATGTACATATGTACACACACGTGCACACTAGTAAAATCCTTTGCCCTATGTAGTGTTTTCTATTCACTCGTGCGAAACATCCCAGCACAGCCTCGAGGAAACAGCCTTCCCATGCCCAGCTCACCTCCACTTCTTCCCCAGATAAAGGTGTAAGTTGCCAGCGCAGTCCTAGATTCAGGTCTCTGAAGCAAAGGTAAGGTGAGAGAGTCTGCTCAGTGCCATACTCTGTGACAGCAGGGAGGGATGAGAGGCAGCAACTGGCCTGACCCCACAGAGCAAATGCCGGAAGAAGCCCTTCTTCCACACCAGGTCTTCCCCTTCTTGGCCCCCATGGTCCTCAGCTGCCCTTTCTGGCGGTCCAGCTCCCTTCTGATGCTCTTCTGCCACTCCCAACTCAATCCAGCCCCAAACTCAATCAGTTCTGCCTAAAAATGTCTCCATCCATCTGCCCTTTATCCTTGCTCCTTCCTCCAATTGCTGCGGCTCCTCAGTGCCCCGACTGGCAATCTCTGCCTTCACAGTGCTCTATAGGGTAGCCCAACATCCCAACTAGCACTAACTAACATGTCCATGCTTACCTCAAGAAAAAAAATGGAACTCCTTGACACCTATCTGTCCCCGAAGCTCTTCAAGACGCCAGCTTCCCTGAGCCTTTTTGGACTGATGATATACTACACATGCAGAATTCTTCTTACTGAAGTGTTAAGATGTGTCCCACATTTTTGGTCCTTCTATTAGAAGGGGAAAAAAATGTCATACCGCTCCCATGGCCCTCAGAAATTTCTCAGCTGCCACAAACATAATCCACAGTCCAAGGCCACTCATCTATGGAGAAGTCTGCCAGCCTCTGTGAAGATATGGCCTTGAGAGGCCACTAGACCATATAGCAAAAGAGGGAAGAGTGCCCAGCTCCATCTAGAGGTGGTCACATTCTCCTCGCACATTCACAAAACCATGAGAGATAATAAAGTGATGTGGATTTAAGAAATTCTGGACTTTTTTTTAAAAAAAAAGATTTATTTCCTTGTTTTTTTGCTGTAGGCATATGTTTATGTACCTGTGTAATAATGTGTGTGTGCACCACATGCTTGTAGGTGTCTAAGGAGGCCAGAAGAGGGCATCAGATCTCCCAGAACAGGACATACAGGTGGTCCCGACCCAATGTGGGTGTTAGGATCTGAACCCTGGTCCAGAGCAAGAGCAGTAGATTCTCCTGAGTCCCTGAGCTTTCTCTCCAGCCCCAAGGGATGTCATTTGTAAGCCTCTGGGCTTTGGAAGGCTGTTACAGGGCAGTAGCTAAACAGGTCCGCTCTTCTACTTCACCTTCCTTTCATTCCTGCTCCCTCCCCGGCCCAGCCAGTCTTCTGTCCACTTTCTACTTCCTGTGCATTATAACCTACACCCCTTCCCTCCTGGCTTCCTCTGAGTCCTGTCCTCATAAACACATCCATTGCTTGATTTTTTGTACCTCCTGATCTCTCGACCTCCTCCTGGGTACTCTCTGTGTATCCTATCTGCAGAGCTTTTTCTTGTCTGCTTCTTGTGTGTCCTGCCCGCGCTGCCTCCTCCTGTCTATGGCTTTGGCAGATAAACCTTTTCTTATATATTTCTTATGGATCTTAACCTGGTAATTTTTGCTTACTGGATTTCTACAGATTCTGATTTTACAGCCACTACCTATGAGCCCTAGGTTCACAACTTTTTTCTTAAGGCATCCTAAAGTACCCTACCTTAACCTGTCAGGTGCCTAATAACTTCCTGAGTCTGCAGGCGTCATGGACTTCCCACATGTCATTGATATTATAATAATGTATGCAAGGTGTTTATGCTGCCTACTCAGTGATCAGTTTTGAAGTAAGAAAGTTGTCCACATTACCAATTCATCTCTCATGGGGATAGTTTCATCTGCCACATGGGAGCCTGTCAGAAAACCTCACTGAAGTCAGTGGAATTCTTCTTTTAAAGTGTTGGGTTGAAGATAGGGAAAGGAAAAGTAGCCATTGTCACTTCATGTTACCCCTTCTTCCAACTGTGGGACATCATGTAGATGAGTCCTAGGCCCATGACAAAGCCAGCACTTTGCTGCTCTGATCCTTGTGTTGGATGACCATCCTGGACGCTATAAGTGGGGTCTCGGTGACCCAAAGCCCATGAACAGATGTCCCACCATGTAACCTGTAAGCACTCACGCTTTCCTAATGGTCTTTTTTTTTTTTTTTTTTTTTTCCTAATGGTCTTGATGAGAAATCTATACCTGCCAATGAAAGGAGGCCAAGAAGCCTGCCCAGCAAGCAAACGACATCCAAAACCCAAATTAGAACCAAATAATGATTTGGCTCTGTGATGGTGGACTGATGAGGACATTAGGCAAATTGTATTAACGTGGAAGTGTTAAATGTGCCTGAGTTTTGTGCTTATTACCGTTGGAGACCTCTGCATTAGAATTCAGTCTTCTAAAGTATTTCTCATATTTCATTGCCAAATGGGGAGGTCAGTTAACGCAGGTGGGTTTCAATTTTCATGTCACCTACGAAGATCCAAGATGCCAACCTTCAGAATTGGAGAGGTGAGTAACTCTTTCTTCTTATTTTCCTTCAAGCCATTCCAATGAGTCTGCCTTGCTTCAGTTCCCCAGAGGGTGAAGGGGTGCTATCACAGACATGAAAGGCTCTGGTAACTCACACCCTCCCCACATATCCAGAATTAAAGCCGGAGTAGTGTTTCAGCATCATCGGGCACAGAGGAGCTTTGGGAACGCCCAGAGCATCTTCAGAATGCTGGTGTCCATGTCCTAGGCCATTTTCCTGAGTTTTTGAAATGTGTGCTTCTGAACGTTGCTAGGAATTCAAACCAGCCATTGGGAGATTATCCAAATGTCCCCAAAGGTGCAGAAGTGTCCTTTGAACATGTTGCTTTGTTAATGTTTGTTTGTCTGTTTGTCTGTCTGATTGTTTTTCTGAGACAAGGTTTCACAATGTATCCCAAGTTGCCCTAAAACTGCAGTCTTTCTATCCCAGCTTCCTAAAGACTAGGTTACAAGTGTGTACCCAAATACCTAAAACCTGTTCTAACGGTTCCAACAACTTGAAACCAGTTGACACAATTGGGCACAACTCTATTTCCTGATAGACCCCAGGAAAGACCTTTGTCTCTTCCACTCTTCACACAAGAAGGTAGGGTGAAAGTCATCAAAACCAGAGAAAGGAAGGGATGGGGAGGAGGAAAGAGGGAAGAATGGAGGAGGGTGTGAGGGAAGAAACGAACCTCTAAAAACACAGCACCACAGTTTCATCTAAACTAATTCCTAGAGGTTGTTGACAGAAGATGCTAAGTGCACATCTTCTAAGTAAATCTGAGCACTGTGTGGATGGCCCTCTTCCACACAGACAAGGATTCCAATAAAGCGAATGAAATGTGATATCCTACTGGCATCTGTAAGTCCATCCGTTCCCTCTTTTCTGAGGAAACCAAAACTTTCTGAACTTTAGGGGAAACTCGGTATCAAAAGAAAAATATCTAAAAATAATTTCACTATGCCCATGATAGTGATATGTTATTTGTATTTTAATAAACAAATCTTGCGTAAGGACCAGAGGCAAAGCTAAAGCCACTAGAGGTCAGGTAATGGTGATACACACCTTTAATTCCAGGATTTGGGAGACAGAATCAGATGGATCTCTGAGTTCAAAGCGACCCAGGGCTACACAAGTTCAATGCAGAAACAAATTCAGGTGGTGGTGGCTCCTTTAATCCCAGTTCTAGCGAGTCGCGCCTTTAACCCCAGCACTAGAGGGAAATTAAAACAGGAGGACAGAGAGTCTTAGTCCGCTTAGCTGCTTAGTTTGTGGTCACCTAGCCTTGGTAAAAGTAGTACTTCTCTAGCAGCTTGCCTGCTTTGATTTTCTGGTTTTTGGGTTGAACTGCAATTCCTGACTCTGGGTTTTATGATTCGTGCCACAGCCCATTGTGCTGGCTTGCTTTGTACATCGAGCTAGTGTCGTCAGAGGAGGAGTCTCGGCTGAGGAAATGCCTCCTCAGGATGGCATTTTCTCATTTAGTGATCAATGGGGGAGGGTCCGGCTCATGGTGGGTGCCATTCCTGGGCTGCTAATCCAGGTTCTCTAAGAAGGTGGGGTGAGCAAGCCGTGGGAAACAAACCAGGAAGCAGCTCCCTTCCAAGGTCTGTGCATCAGCTCCTGCCTCCAGGATCCTGCCCTGTTTGAGTTCCTGTCCTGACTTCCTTCAGTGATGAACAGCAATGCTGAGGAGTAAGCCAAATAAACCCTTTCCTCCCCAACTTGCTTTATGGTCATGGTATTTCACTACAGCAAAAGAAACCTTAACTAAGACACCCATAAGCAAACCCTTAATTGAGTTTGCTGGTAACATAAATTAGTTACCATCCCCAAACAAAGTATACTTTATGGAAACGGGCTTCTTAATAGCTTTCATCTTAACAACCAGCAACCTACAAGAAACTCTTTCTTGCTTGTCCCTGGGCAACAGGCAACGTGAGGTCCTGAAGAGAAGGAACCAAGTCATCTTCTGGAAGCAGTTTCCATGAAGGAGAAATCTGGAAATCTGAATCGGTGGCCGCAGAGATCCGAGTCAGAAGAAGCCAAGAACATCAGCCTTACCAGGGGAACAGACTAGACAGAAGGGGACATCAGCCTTACCAGGGGAACAGACTAGACAGAAGGGGACATCAGCCTTACCAGGGGAACAGACTAGACAGAAGGGGACATCAGCCTTACCAAGGGAACAGACTAGACAGAAGGGGACATCAGCCTTACCAGGGGAACAGACTAGACAGAGGGGACATCAGCCTTACCAGGGGAACAGACTAGACAGAGGGGACATCAGCCTTACCAGGGGAACAGACTAGACAGAGGGGACATCAGCCTTACCAGGGGAACAGACTAGACAGAGGGGGACATCAGTCTTACTAGAGGAACAGACTAGACAGAGGGGGACATTGACTTAGCCGAGGAACTGACTAGACAGAAGGGACTGTACAGAAAGAAAGGACTAGAAATCTCCTGCGCGGTTCCTTCCAGTTTTGGCAGAGTTGTGGCATGCACACATGTGAGAGTACACATATGCACATATCTGACCTCATATCCCCTGCTCCTGTGTAAAAGCCAGGCATAGCAGTGCATGTCTTTAGCCACAGTGCCAGGGGACAGAGACAGGAAGACCCCAGGGGCTTTCTGGACAAACAAAAGGGCTTGCTGTAGGTTAAGTGATAGACCTTAACTCAAAAAGTGAAGCAGAAAAGCAGATGAGGGGAACATCAGCCTTTAGCTTCCACATATGGCCACATGACTGAGGGTGCCCACACACATGTATACCATATATGCATGCGATAATAATAGAAAAGCTAGTTGTAAAGAATCTAGCTGGCTTCACACCACTTAATTATTCAGAAGACCAAAATAAAAGTTTGTGTAAAGGAATACAACAAAACACACAACCAGAACTGTAAAATTACAGTGTTCTCACTACACATAAAATCAGTGTTCACCCTACACATAAAATCACAATGTTCATACTACACAAAATCAGTGTTCATACTATACATAAAATCACAGTGTTCACACTATGCATAAAATCACAAAGTTCACACTACACACATAATATCAGGCTTACAAAGAAGCAGAAAAATAAAATTCATAACCAAAAGAAAAACATACACTAAAGATAGATTCTGAAGTGGAGGAAATTATGGATGACATTTCTTCTCTATAGAGTCAGGACTGTAGAAGACAGCGTGAGTAGGATGGGAAGACAAACTTAAAGAATATAAACAAATAACTGGCATGTAGCATCAAGAGGGGAGAAATAATACATCTAAGACGCAAACCATATTGAATGAGATCAATGCTTTATTAAAGAATTAGAAATCAGGAGACTTGGCAATGGGCGCCATACAAAATGAGACACAGGAAGAAAACAAATCTGAGTTAAGAGCAGCAGCAACCTGTGAATGTGATTTACTATACATTTGACTGAAATCACAAAGGAAGAGAAAGAGTAAGAAAACATTAGTGCTACGATAAAGAGTTCTTTCCAAGTTTAATAATAACTGTAAATTTAGAGATATCAAGTTCAACAAGCCCTAAGTAAAATAAATCGAAATAAAATTCTTGCCAACAAATGGAAAGAGAAATGTTTAACCATAGAAAATGGATGCCTTACAGTGCATCACATAAACATTAAAGGTCAAAGGTAAAATTTACAGTCAGCTGATCCCTGGAAACTCTTCAGGCAGGAAGAGGGTAGAGGAAACAGCTTTGAACATTGAAAGTACTTTTAGGGTAGGATGTAGTTCAGTGGTAGACCACTAGTCCTGAGTTAGATCCCCAGCACAGGAAAAGAAGGAGGGAAATGAGAGAGGAAGCAAGGGGTAGGTTAGGAAAATTAAAAATTCTGATGATCCCAAGTGTTGATAAGGCTGGATAGATAACAGCTCTCTAGTCCAGTCTCAAAATGTTAACTAGTACAAATACTGTGTCTGCTGTCTCTTACTATGTAACAAAATGCCAGCAATATGGCCACTTCAAACTCAACTATGGCTACAGAAATGGCTTAGCAGTTAAGAACACTGACTGCTCTTCCAGAGGACCTGAATTCAGTTCCCAGCAACCAGGCCTGGTGGCTTACAGTCACCTATAATCCTAGCTCCAAGAGATCCAGTGCCCTCTTCTAGCCTTCAAAGGCACCTGTACACCTCTCTGTCTCTCTGTCTGTCTGTCTCTCTCTGTCTCTATCTCTCTCTCTCTCTCTCTCTCTCTCTCTCTCTCTCTCTCTCTCTGAGGGGTTTCTGTCCTGCCCAGTTCCTACAATTGTTAAGTCCCAAAGAAATCACACAGAGGTCTACATCAATTATAAACTGATTGGCCCATTAGCTCAGGTTTCGTATTAATACTTATAACTTATATTAACCCATTATTCTTGTCTATGCTAGCCACGTGGCTCAGTACCTTTTTCAGTGAGGCAGGTCTCATCTTGCTTCTTCTGTGTCTCAGCAGGACTGCAGAAGGAGCTTCCCTTTTCCCAGAATTCTCCTGTTCTCATTGACCCGCCTTTACTTCCTGTCTGGTTGTCCCACCTATACTTCCTGCCTGGCTACTGGCCAATCAGTATTTATTTAAAACATAATTGACAGAATATAGACAATTGTCCTGCACCCCCCCCCACATACACACACACGTGCATGCACACAAACAGGGAGAGAGACCAAGATTTATAAATAATAAACAATAAAATAAATGCTTGAAATTGCTTAAGTTTTCACAATATTATGAGTCGGAAATGCAGGCATAGCTTATCTATGTACTCTATTCTGCCTTAGAGCCTTGTGTTAATACATGGGTTGAAGCTAAATTTATCCTCAGTGAAAAGGTCTAAGACCTCAGTCCTGGATGCCTAAAGTCAGAGCATGTAAAAATTGCAAACCACTAACCACCCAGCTAAGGTCCAGGCTTCCAGTTAGGTTGTCTTGGTTCACCACAACCCCTTGCCTGAGCTCCTGTTGACCAAGTAAGCTACTCTGAACCTCAGTCTGGTTTTTTTGTTGTTGTTGTTTTGTTGTTTATTTGTTTTGGTTTTTGTAGTAAAACCTCAGTCGCAGAGAATGGCGATGAGGATTGGCTGAGCTAGCAAGGCCAGTACCTGGCACTAAGTGCTCCTCAGTGTCACCATCTTCCTCTGGTGTCCTCAGCACAGCCCTGGCTATCACGGTTCTGGTCAACTGCTTTAGACTCTGAGCACTAAGCATGGCATGGCCCCAGGAAGTAAGCCAGGGCTGGGCCAGGACCAGGGATCCTGCCTGCCCCAGAGCTCCTACTCCCTGGGACTGAGATCAGTCCTCGCTGCACATTCTCTGAGCAGGACAGAGACAGCTGCCAAGGGGAACCTCGGGGACATAAGGGGCCTGGGATATCTCAGTCAGCTGCAGCTGGAGCCTGGCATTTGCAGAGAAGGCCCAAGTTTAATAAAGGATCATTCCTAGACTGAGAGACACATGGGGACCTGGATTCAGATAACAAGATAAATGCAGCTCAGTTGGGGACGAGTGACTCCCTCCTTCCTCGTGCCAGCCCCAAAACCTGCATTCACAGAACTAAGAATGGCAGGGCTGGTGGGCTCCAGAGGAAAAGCTGGGAGCTTTGGTTGTCTTGGCCAACAGAGTCCGGCTCCTAGGATGAGGTCCAGGGCTTAGGGTTCAAGTGCTGACCAAAGATTCGCTGAGATGCAGGTTCCCAAGGCTTTGGAAGCAAGCTAGTACAGGAAAATCCTTGCCGGGAAGAGCCCTAGAGTAGGAAACAGACCTGGCAGTGGCTGGCACGCCAGTATCCCCACCCACTCAGAAGGCCTGCCACCCCTCTCTGCCTCACATCTCTGTCTCTTGCCATCAGGGCTCTTTGTCCTGATCCGTACGTCCACTCGGCCATTCTTTGTCCTCATTTTCCCCTAGTACCTGTCCACCTAACATGATGCAACCTGAGATTATTAACTGTTGATTGGCTGCTTCCCCTATCAAGAAAATAAGCCACTGGAGACAGGGGTCTCTGTTGGGTTTGTTCCCTCTGAACCGAAAGCATCCAGAGCATAGCATCCTTCATGATGGTCAGTGAGAGGCAAGAGGACGGGAGCAAGAGAGGGCCGGGTGAAAGTTATCCGAATCAAAACAGGGTCATTCAGCCACCCCGAGCAAAACAAAGCCAGCAGCTCACAGAGACACCGCCCTGCTGCATGATCTGCCCAATAACAAGAGCATCACAGCAGAACATTAGAACCACAGCTTCGCATAGACAATATAGCGCTTCTATAGGAGTATCTACCCAGCCACTGCCTATGCAACCATACCAATCATTGTATTAACCCTGGAGCCAAGGACACTTGCTTCACAACAACTCTGTAACTCTCCTCACTTACCTTTAAAGTGTAGCTTATTAAAAGGAAAGGCATAAATTATAACAAGAGGATTAAGAAAGGAGGATGGAGTGGGAGAAGAATGGGAGGAATATCTAACACTAAAGGCCTTTTGGAAAAACCATATGATAGCCTATTGCTATTAGAAGCTTACTAAAATATATACTTATATTAGGGGTATTTAAATGGAATCACCAGATAATGGGGGAGAAAATACCCCACTAGACATCATATTACTACCAATTAAACCCCCAGTACCAGAAATATAACACATCTTTTTGGAGTTGTTAGTCAGACACTACTAACTACTGCAAAGGCCATTTGTTACCCTGCACAACTTGAGAGCAAGACCCTATAACTGAAGGTACCACGTATTTATGGCATAGAACATGGAGAAATCCAGATGGCACTCAGCTGGAAGCTCACCCAGGCTGGCTGGCGTTCACAGAGCTAGAGGGTGCTGTGTGCACACTGTCAGAGGAGAAAAGTAGCCATCAGTGTCACCCAGCTGTGAGCCTTGCAAGCGATAGCAGCATGCCTGCAAGATATGCCCACTGGTGCAACAGCGGCACGACTGGGGAGGGGGTCATCGGCCACTTTTGCTCGGATTTAAGGCCCAGCCCATAAAACAGAATACACCCTGGTACTATTAATAAGGCCATGAACTTAAGACTAGATAAGTCACGAGCCCAGAGGAAAGCCAGTACTGTAATTCTGCTAAACAAACATGGCAATAAAATGAATCCTAATACCAGACTGCTCTAAACATAGAGCAAAGCATTGCTTGACCTTCAGCAGAGTAACTGCTTCTTGCAGTAGATGGGAATTAGCGAAGAGACCCACAAGTCGACAATGTGCGGAGTGAGAGACTTTGGAGTGTGTAGCCCTGAGTGTGATGTCTTTATCATAACCCTCCCCTTAAGGCTCAGGGCGGGGGGGGGTGCAGATGTGGAAGAGGGGAGAAAGAGTGCATGGAGACAAGATTGTAGATGATTTGAGAGAAACAGAATTTTCCTGACACAACAGGGAGATGCACACATGAACTCAGAGATACGTAAAACCTGCACAAGCTGAAGACAGATGAAATCCCCACGTGAGGGGAAGAAAGTGGGCACAAAGTCTCAACCCTAGCCCAGAAGCTGTTCTCAAATGATAGCTTCTGACTATTAGGAAGAATCTCCTCATCTTGTTCCTACCCTCTGACTGCCTAGAGTAATAGCATGTGGTAGAAACGACCCTATGTGCTTCCTGAGGCTGGGCCGCAAAAACAGCTACAACTTCCTCTCCTCTGTATCTGTCTTTGCAGCCTAAGGTTGCCAAGTTGGAGGCCTGAGTCAACCATGCTGTGAAGAAGCCCAACTAGCTAACAGGCTGACCTGACTACGTGGAGAAACTCCGATGCCACCTTCAGCTAGCCCAGCCCTTGCCCTGCGGCTCTGGCCACTGTCTTAGAACAACCACAGGGAAATCTAGAGGCTGATTAACTAAGACCTCCACACACACTGGTCAAGGCTTAGAAAAGAGACTTTGAAGTGTTCAAGTCTAAACAGAACACCCATATCACACCCCCTTCCCCAAGGCTCAGCGATGATCACAGAAGAAGGGGCAGAAAGATTTAAGAGCAGAAATGGACGTCTGTAGTAAACAATGTTGCTGGACGTGACCATGTTGCTGCACACATGAATTCACAAAGGTCAGGACAATACACAAGGAAGGCTACGCACAATTCAAGGCATGAAGATCCCACCGTGAACAGGGGATGGATTCCTGAATCCCACCTCAACCTGAGGAGCTATTGCTCCCTGATGGGTGCTGGGGAAAGGAAAGTTTTCTTCAGGGATGCAGTCCCTGAGAGGCAGCCCATGTTTCAGAAGATGGCCCCACACCCAGGCAGGTACATATAGTCGACACTAAGTGAACTCAATGCATTTGTTTAAAAGAGAGGGGACATGAAATTTTGTGGGAAAGTGGGGAGTGAGGAAAATCTGGAGGGGAAGGAATGAGATTATTTGAGCAAAATACATTATTTGAATATATAAAATTCTTTATTTAAGAAAAACAAGCAAAGCAAGTCTAGAACTAGAGGCAGTAAGCAAGCCATTGCTGATCACAGACCCACAGTATCAAAGAAGGGCCCACCCTTGCCCTGGTTGACAATAGACACTAATATTGTCTTAAGCTACAGGTTCTCGGTGTACTTTGTCACTCAGCAATAGATAACCAGATCATTCCAACTTCCACTAGGCCATACCACACTACTGGGAGTGAGGAAAAGGTGAGGTCTCTGCTCTGGGGTTGAAGGAGAAGAGCCCTTCATCCCTGGGGTCAGCATCTGGAGGAGGCAGCTTGCATGTTAGAGAACAGGTCCAAGGACACGCAAGGGCAGGAGTCGATGCTACTATCTAAGCACTGGTCAGCCAGCCTACCTTCTCTCCAAGGCTGGCTTCACTTTCCAGAGGTATAATAAACCCCTCATCAATGGATAACTACAACAGTACTATCCAACAGTACAACAGTCTATTGTACTGAAGAACAATCTAAGGTCTACACAATCCCAAACATACCAACGTTATTGTATTTAGCCAGTGAGCAACTGGGACCCCAGCAACAGTCAGGTCCAACTGCAAGCTCTGAGCTGCATTCCTACACCCAGTGTCCTTGAGGCCATCTGTGCAGACACTAGGGTAAGAGGACCTGGGGAGTTGTTCTGAAAGGAGGGTCTTTAGAACTGCTCCAGGACCCTGCATGGAGAGCTGGACCACACTGCTGTCCATCTAGCCTCCTTCACGAACACAGTGACTCCACCTCTTTGCCTCAGAGACCCCACTGCCAGCCTGCCTCATTTCGAAGCTCTCCACATGCTATCCGCATATTAGCACCTCTACCAGTGGGCCAGATGTCTTATGTCTAGACTGTAGATGAAAACCTTGACCTCGCCTTGAGTCCCATAGACTTTGTTTGGTTATTGGAGTCACTACTATCATTGAGGACCACTTCAAGTGAAGATTCATAGTCACTGGAAGTAGGAAAGGTCCATCCTTGGCTACTGAGTAGAGTCATGGCAATGGAGAGACAAGCAATGGGTATTCTTGATTGGTTTGGTGACAAAGACAAAGTTCTCATCCCAGATCTGTTTCAGGAGCATCATCCCAGGTCAGAGCTCCAAAGCATTAGCTACAAGGAGATAGCGCTGGGATGAGCAAGAAGGGAGACTCAGGGGGTCTGATGTTCCGTTCCTAAGGAGGAA
This sequence comes from Myodes glareolus, assembly GCF_982192425.1. NCBI lineage: Eukaryota > Metazoa > Chordata > Mammalia > Rodentia > Cricetidae > Myodes > Myodes glareolus. The sequence continues at coordinate 33,936,887 of NC_142030.1, read as the reverse complement.
GAAAAAGTAAAGTTATTTTATAGACACTGCCTACTGATGCTGCCTGGTGGGCAGGAGACAGAGCCTGACCTGTGGGCATCTGAGCCCAGGCAGGAGGGTGAGGATGAATCTTGACATGAGTAGCCCCTTGTTTGGGAGGCACTGGGGTACATGGCACTGATTGGTGAAGGAAGCCTGTGAGGGACCAAGTCTACCCCAGCAAGCTCCCTCACTCCAAAAGCACCCCACTGCGTAAACAGAGATGAATCTTGCCATAAAGAGGGGCTCCAACTGATGCCATTACTAATTGCTGGCAATAAAACTGCTAAATAAAGAACAGAGACGAAATGATGCATCTACGGGAGGCACGCAGACGGAACAATTAGACTTGAGAGATGAATCCGTACTTACAGGCTGCACAGCCAGGCATGTATTATTAATAAAACAGACAGTGAGCCCAAGTCCATAGCAAAGGAAAGGGCACCCCAGCATCTCCACCCCATGGAAGCCATCAAACTCTCAACTTTGGCAAACAGCGTATCTGAAAGGTGGCTGCTGGGCAATGCCTGCCACCAGGAGGCGCTAGACTCTGGCCCATCCCACTTGGTTGTTTGCCGGTCTAGCCCTTCTCCTCTGAGAACCTGATGCTAGGGACAGCAGGGAGGGTTGACACAACACTGGACAGGTGCTAGCACCTCTCCTTGGCAGGGCATCACTCAGCAGCTGCTTTCAGTTAGCTCTCTGCCAAGGTTAAGGGATGATGGGTGGAAGTGGCCCCCACCCTGCTGCTACATAACAAATTAACCTGAAACTCAAGGCTTAGGCTGCTGTGCTGTCTGAAGACCACTAGGAACAGGGGCACCTTCCAGCCTCCTCCAAATGGATTTTTATTCTTCTAAGACTGTGGGCCCTGAGACCCTTCAGTACCTGCCTGGTACTGCCAGCTTCTCCTCCCCCTCTATCCCTACTGAGCTGTCCAAGACAGGGCTATAGCCTGCATCCAACGGGGGAGTTGCCATTCTTTCGCAGCCCATGTTGGAAGCAGTATCCCAGAATCCTGAATTACTCAATCCAGTGTACACTCAAGAGGAAGGGACTATGCAGGAGGCTGGGATTGCTAGGGCCGCCTTAGAGGCTGTCTGCTGCATCCCTATACATGCTGTCTGCTGCATCCCTATACATGCTGTCTGCTGCATCCCTATACATGCTGTCTGCTGCATCCCTATGCATGCTGTCTGCTGCATCCCTATACATGCTGGGGTAACAGGCGATAAGATGAGGCAAGTGGAGAGGAAGCTAGAGATCAAGAAAGTTAGGAAGAAAAGGAGAGAAGGGAGGGGCAAAGGAAGAGGAGTGGGGAAGGGGGAAAGTGTGAGAAAGGAGCCTCCTACTGTGTCTTACCAGCTTTACATGAGCATATACCTGGCACAGACTGCTTAGAAAGTAAAGAGATTCATTTTGACTCGTGGACCTAGAGGATCAAGTCCAAAATGCAATAGTCTCATTGTTCTGACAAAGGCCATATCCCTTTGCAGAAGCAGGTGTCTGAGAGCAAGTAGTTCATCAGGAACAGGTAGCAAAAATTCTGGAGTCTGGCGCCCCTTCACCTCCTTTAAAGGAACACCTTCAGACACCTAATGATGTCTCACCAGGCCCCACTTTAAAGGGCCTAGCCATGCCGTCCTTGGCACCAAGCCTTTAGCAAATGAACCATAGCATCCTGGCACCTCCCTGACCTTCTAGGTGTAGTGTAACTTGGCAGTTCCTGAGGTGTCCAGAGGGAGCCACATCCCTCTGTTAGTGGGGTCCCCTCACTTCTCCACCTGACTACTGCCCTCAGTGGGCCTGCGCTGCTCCCTCTCAGCACCCCAGTGCCTTTGGTACTGTTTCTTAGACCAGCTCACTTTTTTATGCAGATCAAATATTCTACAGGGAAACGACCTCAAAGGCTTGTCAGACAGTTACTCGTTTCTTATACGTTTGACTGTACACATCCACATGGCAGCAATACTGCCACATCAATTACCAGGTATTTCCGGGCCAGGAATGCACTGCAGCCTACAGCCCAGGAAGCTGGCTCCCTGCAGGGGACAATCTGTGTGCTGTCGCTGTAGTCCATGAGCTCAGGAGCAGCCCTGGAGGGGTGGAGAGCAGAACACACAGAGAGGCTGTCTTTGGCTTTGGAATGGGCAAGGATGAGGGTCGCTATGCTCCCAGTAGATGCTACTCCAGTCTGCACTGTTGATAGCAGCAGCTTTTCTCCACCCCTAAGGCAGCAGGGTTCCAAACAGGGCCCTGTCACAGGCTGTCTTCCCTGTGGGCCAGCAGCAGCAGGAAGGCAAGGAGTTGGAGTTTGAATTCTGGCTGTTGGTGTCTGGATATGTCGTCACTCAAACCTGTGAGCCCATTTTCTCCAAAGAAAAGAAAAGAAAACCCACTCCTCTGACCTGAATGTGTGTCACAATTCTCCCATGTTGGTAACTTAATCTCCCTTGCAATGGGGAGGGAAGGGGGCTTTAAAAGTTGATGAAGAGGACCTTGTGGGTAAATTAATGTCCTCATCACAACAGTGGGCTTGTGAGAAAACAACCCTGACTCACTCAGTTGCCTAGCCCCCAGCCTCTCTCACACGTACCATGTGATGTTTTCCGCCTCGATGAAGCCTGGTCCTGAACCTACTTACCTTCCCACTCTGCACAATCACGAACCCATAAATGACTGTTCTTGATAAATTGCTTTGTCTCGGGCCTTTCATTACAGCAGTACAAAGGAAACTAAGACATCAGCCCTACAGCCAAGCAGGACCTGGCACCGTGCTAGCAGGGGGACAACACCATGAATAACCTCTGCTTCATAGTCACAGCAGCCTTGTCACTCCCAACCCTTCTGCCCCCCCTCATTGGCGATGCCAAGACTCCTACCCAGGCTCACAAGCCCCTGGTCATGTAGGCTTCCCTCTGTCATCTCCGTAATTCCTTTGTTCTCTTCACTTAGGAGTGTTGACTACTTTTAAAATTATTATCATTTTTCTTATGTTAATTTTAATGACACATATTGATTACACATATTTATAGGAACCATATTTCCATACATGAAACCAAATGTGAGGATAAGGTTGGGGTGATGGGCATATCCATCGCCTCTGACATCCTTACTTCTTTGTGTCTGGATACAATGGCTCTCCACAAATGTCCATCAACCTTTCCACAAAGTGAAGCTTTCACATGCTGTACAGGCACCCATGGATCAACTTCTTGAACCAAAAGTTAGACTTTGAAACATTGGTCACTGAATAGACATTTTAAAGAAAGCCTCATTTTAGCAGATTTGTGTATCAGTGCAGAAGTGTTGGTGTTCTACCAGGCTACCAGTTTTTATTCTCTCTCTGTCTCCTTCCCTCTCTCGCCTCTCTCTTTTCTCTCTTCTCTCTCTCTTACACACACACACACACACACACACACACACACACACACACACACTTAATTAAAGTGGAGAAAGAGTGAGGAAGACATCCAACCCTGACCTCCACACCCACGAGCACACACATGTGAACACACACACACTGGCCGGAAGAGGAAACCAATGAACACCAATGGGCAGGCCGCTGCTATAAATGCGGCGCTCTCACTGGACACAGAACACTGGGCTCAGCAGTAACGAGTGAACAGCGGAAGAGTCCATGTCACAACTTATGAGAAGTTTCCAGAGGCTGAATGTTCCAGGGGAGGGAATAGGATCACACTGAGTTTGAGTGAGCTGCTAAAGAACCACACAGGAGGACAGGGAACTCTTCCCAAATTACATGCTTCGGAGGGGAAAAAAAAGCAAAAACCAAACAGTATGGAGGGCACACTGATTTCTGCCTGAAAGGAGAGCATGGTGGCACGCACCTCTCTGCCAGCACTCAGATCCTGAGGAGGAGGGGCAGAGAAGACGAGCCTGGCACTATCCTTTCTTACTGCGGGAGTGGATGGGAGCAAGAGGACCAAGTTCAAAGAAAGTGCACAAGGCCTTATGCTAAGCTTGCAACACACTCCGGATTGCCTGGTCAAGGCGAGCGGGCTGGCATTCCCTCTCCTCTTGATAAATTGTTCCAAAGTATTAATAAGACATCGCCACAGTCAATCTTGCATTCTTCTGCTTCACACTTTCAGGATCCCCCTTAGCTAAGCTTTTTCCACACTGAAAACAGTTTCTTCCACTCCACATCACTAATCGTTCTGGGAACACTGATCAAAGTCACACCCGTTAGCATGGCCACTTTGAAAACCAAACAAATGCCCTGCAGGATAAGCCCATTGAGAAGCCGGCCCCCTCGTGCACGGCCGCGAGGGATGGAGGGGGGTGTGGCCCAGACGAGATGTCGTATAGAGTCCAGGAAGAGCAGCCATGAGACTGGCAATCCCACTTCCATCCAGAAGATGCAAAAGCAAAGGCTGGCACAGAGATCTGCACAACTGTGTCCCTAACGGTGCTGCGCACAAAAGTCAGAGGAAACCCAGTACCCAGCAGCCGGAGAATCCACAAGCTAAATCTGGAATCCACAAGCTAAATCTGGAACCTACCTGTAGTAGAATATTCTTGCATGTTTATTGCCTCAGAAAAAGACAAGATAAAGACCAAGTCTAACTTGATTGAGAGACAGGGTTCGGGGGAGGGGGGTGTTAATTAAGATCAGATAGAGCCCAGATCTGACTGAATTAATGTCCTTGTAAAAGATGGCAGAGGCAGCACCCTTCCCACCCTCTCTGCCCGAGCCTCACTCATTTTCATGCATGCATGAAGAGAATAAGTCACACAGAGACCTAAGATCGTCTACAAGCTGTAAAGGAATCAACCCTCTGGTACCCTCACCTTAGACTTCCAGATCCATGGTGATAAAATAAACCCCTGCTGCTTAAGCCACCCAGCTTGTAGTGTTATATGATGGCAACCTGAACTAATACATGTCTGCTGTGGTTAATGCTAACTTGCTGTATTTGATGTCTTCCATCACCGTGAGTAACAAATCATGCTTAACACTTTGTAAAACGAGTCGATGGCTCCTTCAGAATTCCTTGTATAAAACCGTCTTGACATAAACTGGACTGATAAGGAACAGGCCTAGCTGCTAGGAGTGGGGTTGGGGTGCAGGAGTTCTGCACCCCAGCCGAAGGACAGTGAACATGAACCTGCACATGCAAGGGGTACATCATCCAGCTGTTGTCCGACCCCAAAATGAGCTCAAGTAAAACCTGAGAAATCCTAATGATGGGTAGATTACCAGCTCCAGTGTTAGCTCCCTGTCCAAGCCTGTGTAGTATGCTTTGAGGGGAAATGGGTAAAAAGAATACAGGAACACTGTGTCATTTCTGCAAATTTTATACGAGTCAAAAATTATTCCCAAATAAAAGGCCTTTTTCTATTGGATTTATTTCCAGGAATTCCTTGCCTGAGCTTCTGTTTTGAATTTTCCCTAGTGGCTTCAGAGTCTTGAGTCTTACATGAAGATTTGTGGCTCCTTTGGAACTGACGTTTGTGAAAGGTGAGCGATATGGATCTAGCTCTGTTCAGCTAACTGTGGCAAGACAGTTTCCTAACATTTCTGCAAAGTATGCTTTTGGCACTTTTGTCAAAATCAGCTGGCCATAGCTTTGTGGCCTCTAGTCTGAAAAGCCTGACCAGTGTGTTCAGGGACCAGAGAGGTGGCTCAATGGTTAAGAGCACTGACTTCTCTTCCAGAGGACCCAGGTTCAACTCCAAGCATCCACATGGCAGCTAATAGTTGTCTGTAACTACAGTTCCAGGGGACCCAACACCCTTCCACAGACAAAACAAAACACCAGTGCACATGAAAACAAATAATTAAAAAGAAAAAACCAGATGTGTCCAAAGTGGCACAGACAAATACAAGCCCTCTCTGCTATTCTAATGGTCTATATGGTCTATATGTCTACTTCTGTGTAAGGACTACGCTGGTTTTTCTACCTTAGCTCTCTTCTAAAAAGAAATAGCACAGGATATAATCCCAAGATCTTATTAAATAAAAAGTTTCTGCACAGCAAGATAAACCATCACCAATTGAAGAGGGAGCCTAAAGAATAGGAAAATAACTTTGCCAACTACATAGCAGGCATGAGTAGATGAGCTGTTCTTCAAAAACTAAACACATACACAGACAAAAAAAAAAACCCAGCTCATCCACTCAATATTTGGGCTAATGAACTGAATAGATGGCTCTCAAAAGAAGAAATGAAAATGGCCAGTAAATATTTGAAAAAATATTCACTGATCTTCAAAGGCAAAGTAAAACAGCCTCCGGGTTTTCTCTAGCCTCAGTCAAATAGTTACCAAGAAACAAGTGACAGGCTCGGAGAGACAGCTTGGCCATTCAAGGTCAAAGTTCACAACCAAAATGACAACAAATGCTGATGAGGATGTGGGGAGAGAAAAGCCCTTACTCCCTGCAAATAGGAGTGTCAACTGGCGTAGCCACTGTGGAAGTCTGTGTAGGGATTCTAAAGAGGCTAAAAAGAAAACTAACATATGACCCAGCTATGCCATTCTTGGGTAGAGACTCTGGATGCCACACACCTGTGCATCCATGTTATTTACTGCACGTCTCACCACAGTGAGGAGCTGGACTAGTCCCTCAACGCATGAATGGGCTGTGAAAATGTAGTGTGTGTACCCAAATGCAGCCATAAAAAAAATGAAATCATGACATTCTCAGGAAAATAGATACAACTGGAAAGCTTTATGTCAAGTAACATAAGCCAGACTCAGGAAGACAAACATCATGTTCTGTTGGTTGGTTGCTCGGAAGAATCTCGATTTTAAATTATTGGACAGAAAAGATAGTACAGCAGTTAAGAGCATGTACGACTCTTACAGTGGACCCAAGTTCAGGTCCTACCACACACACTGGGCAGCTCACAACTGTTTGAAATTTCAGGGCTGGGAGATCTGGTGCCCCCTACCTGCGAGAATACCTGCATGTACATTGCACACATACATATCTGCACACATAAATGATCAAAATAAAATGAAAGTGTGTGTGTGTGTGTGTGTGTGTGTGTGTGTGTGTGGTTGAGTTGGTGTGTCTGAGTGTGTGTGGTTGAGTCAGTGTGTGTGAGTGTGTGTGTGTGGCTGAGTCAGTGGATGTGAGTGGGTATGTGTTTATGTATGTGTGTGTGTGGTTGAGTCAGTGTGCGTGAGTGGGTGTATGTTTATGTGTGTGTGGTTGAGTCAGTAGGTGTATGTTTGTGTGTGTGTGTGTGTGTGTGTGTGTGTGTGATTGAGTCAGTGTGTGTGAGTGGATGTGTGTTTATGTGTTTGTGAGTGTGTAGATTACAAAGCTAGAAAGGAGATTATAAGAAGAGAGGAAGAGATCTTAAGGGTGTGAGAACACACATCGCAAGAGAACACAAAAGGGAGACCAGAGCTGAGGGAGAAGGAAGCAGCCGGAGGAGAGAGAGTGACTGGAGGACCATGGGAGCAAAAGGAATGAAAACAAAGTTCACTGCCCTGTGTGTGAAGACACGTGACCACATCCATTACTTGGATGCTAACCTAAAGAATAATCTTAAAAAGAGGAAGGAAATCCTGACATTTGCAGAAAAAAGATGTAACTGGAAATCACTATATTAAGTTAAATAAGTCAGACTCAGAAAGACAAATAACAAACACATTGTCTCTCACATCTAGAACTTAGATTTAAAAGCACGCGTGTTTCTGTATCTATGTGTGTAGTTCCTGAGCTGGCGAAGGGGATGGTGTGGAGAGGAAAAACTGAGAGGTGATGGAATTCACTGCTTATGAGAGGAAAACAGAGAAGGTAACCCCCTGTAAAAGGGGGGGGCACATATTAGGGGAGGGGCACAGGGGAGGAAAAGTATAATGGTGCATACATATGAAAATGCCATAATAAACCAGTTTCTTTATATGCTAACCAAAAGAGCTACTAAATATTAGGCCAGTAAGATAGCTCAGTGGGTAAAGTATGTGCTGCCAAGCCTGAGGACCTGAGTTCAATCCCCAGAATGCCTATAAATTGTCCTCTGCCCTCACACAAGTGCATATGCGTGCACACACACAAAATTAAATTGAAATTTAAAAATCTATGAGATAAATACACTTTTGTTTGTTTTGTTTTGGTGCATTGAACCCTTGGGAAGGTCGCAGTCTTTTGTAACTCACCGTGCAGTGTGTCGGCACGCTGTCTCCATGCACAGGCTTTGCATGGCTCCAGAGGTGTTCCAGGAGAACACTCAGCGAACCCATCTCACAGGTGGGAAAACCGAGGCTTGGAGACCTCAAGGGACTTGCCAATGACACAGTCAAGGGATGACGTGGAATCCTTATTTGCAGAGTAGAGCTCAAGCCATCCCGCTGTGTCCCTAATCACCTATTAACCACCTTGACTGCCACCTGCAGGCTCGCCTCTGGCCGCAGGTGTAAGGCACGCTGATGGGAACCGGGAGCTAATTCGAGGCTGTGGGCGGAGCAGATGTTCCTGAGTACAGTAGCCCGGGGCCACGCTGCTCTAACGTTCTCGTGGATAAAGTGCCCCACTTAGGAGAAGCTATCGCCTGCTCCCCTGCTGCAGTCATTAGCTCACTGACTCCTGGAAAAACCATTTGGCCCTTGCTGACAGATGCGGCCATTACAGGATCACTTAGCCCCTCTCCCTGCCTCTCCCGACCTTGGGGGAGGGGAGAGCTCAAGGCAGGCAAAGCTCGGGGGAAGGGCCGGGCCATTCACTTCCTGGCTCTGCCTCCTCTCCAATCCCAGGCTGGCTGCATTTCACCAGGCCACACTAAAGCAGCAGGAGGCAGCTTCAGACTGCCTTCAGTAGTAAGCTGCCAATGACTTTGGCCTCCTGAGACCCATTCCAAAGCTGCCTGCACCTTCATTATCTCCTTGGCCCCTCACAACAACCCGTATATGCTGGAAATGAGGATCCTAATAGTCACTCCACAGGTATAGAAGAGGAGCAGAGATGAGTTGACTAAGGTCACACGGGTACTAACGTTAAACCTCAGATTCCCACACCTGACCTACTTCCCCAGCCCGCGCTACCAGTTCTATAGGGATGCTAATGTCATTGGGGACTTCAATGGGGGAGTCCGGGCTAGGGCTAGGGCAAGGGCCATTTCTCTGAATCCAGAAGGTGGAATGGGCTGCTGGACCTGGTTCTGAAGGGAGAACAGCTCATACTGGAGAGAGAACGGGGCCACTGCTCAGGACAGAAAAAATGTAGGCCCAACATGTCACATATGGTGATGCTGTGGTCCCCTGGGTCCATCCTCCCATTCAAGAGTTTTGCCATCATTGGGAGGGCCTTCTGAATTTAGCCGGGCAGCTGAAAACAGCTCATGAAAGCAGATGGGTGCTGTATGCCACAGAGTCCATGAGCCTCCTGGGTTTGGGCAGGCATTTTGCATGCTTCATGCTTCTGTATGGATTTGTAGCAGTGACCAAGTGCTTATTTGTAAGGAAGTAGATTTCCTGTGTCCTGGGTTGGGACTGTGCTGTCTTCTTCTTAAAGCGGGAGTGGGTCAGATAGTCCAGGCTGGCCTTGAACTCGCCGTGTAGTAGAGGACAACCTTGACGGTCTGATCCTCGGCTGGCACTTCTTGAGAACTGGGCAGGCATGCACCACCATGCCTTCTCTTCCGTGGTATGCTTCGTGCATGCGAGGCCAGCATTCTGAGCTTCATCTGGAGCCCTGAACTGTCATTTTATAAATGGATCTCTCAAGTATCTCTCTAAGAAATGTATTGTCCTTGTGCTGGTTCGTCCCACCACATCTGTGCCTTCCCTTGCCTCTAACGCAGCCTGCCCTGAGAGGCACACTTCCTGTTTCTATCTAGATCCCTAAGCTCTGTCTTGCTTCTCAGGTAAGGTAGAACCTGGGCAGCCCTGACTGACCACTGAAACTACCTGGCGTGAGTGAGAAAGAAACATGGAGCACGCAACAAACCTGCTTAGGAGTTTATTAGAGGGGGCGTGCACAGGCCTGAGAAGTCAATATGCAGAGAGCGGGAGGAAGATGGTGTGTCCAGCTTTTAAAAGCTACCTAGGGTATATGCACAGTTGTTGACGTGGCTATGTCATATGCAGATGGCAGGGGTCACACATGTGTGCAAGGGCTTAGCTGAGTCATATGTGAATGTTGCAACCACGCATGCGCACAAGGGCTTAGCTGAGTCATACGTGAGTGATGTAATCCACACATGGACTCAAGGATTTAGCTGAGTCATATGTGGATGATATAATCCATGCATGTGCGCAAGGAAGCTGAGTTGAGCATGGATCGTGTGGGGCCCTTTAACATCCCCGGGGCCATTAGGCACTTCTGTCTGAGGGCTTCTCTGCACCTGTACGACCCCTAGTACCCTGAAGTATCAACCTTCTGTGGCTGAAATCATTACAGCCACACTCCACTGAACCAGGAGTATCTGTCAGGCCCTGGCTGGACTGATCAGTTCCACTACCCAGGCGGTTCAGGTGAAGCTCCAAAGCTACCATGAACCAATCCATGTCCAGGTGAATGAGACAGACAGATGAGAGACAAAGCAGAGAGGTTGTGCTGTCCAGGGCAAATACCAGAGGCCTCTGCCGAGAGCCACAGAAAGGAGTGGGGGAGACCCCCATGGCTGTCTGATTCTTGACTCCTGCTCCCCTGAAATCCAGCATGAGTCTAAGACATATGAAGTCACCTGGTATCCTTTAGACTTACTGGTTTCAACTTAACACGAAACTAAGCCTGTACTGGGCATTCTCATTCCTCCCAGAACCCTGCTTTCACTCATCTCGGTGCTGAGGGTCAGGGGCAAGCCTCTGCTGGAAGTCCTGCTCTTCCATAAAATTCACTAGAAAAGGGTGAGCTCCTTCATACCCTTCCCCACCTTTCCTTCTTGAGGACATGAGGTTTCCAACTAAGAAACGTCTTCCAGACCGTTAGCTACGAGGCATGGTGGGAAAAGAACCGGCCTTCACACTGTACCAGGCACCGTTCAGAAATAGATCCAACCATCGCCTTCAAAAAACCCCAAGAATCGGTGGCCATGGTTACATAAGAATTACAGCGCAGAGAGATCAGGTGACTTGTCAGAGCCACACAGCCGAAAGAGTTTCAAACATGTGAAACGTGTTCCCCAGCAAGACCCTGAACTGGCAAAAGTTTGACTGTTCCTAGTGAATTCGGAAAATTTCATCCAAAGAATTGGTTGAGCCCCAACCTGATTGGTGATGATAAACACCCTAGAAAAACCTCCTGAGGAGCTCTCACACCATCACGGTTGGGAATCCCTGCTGGGTCTGTCCCCAGACAGACTTGCACACACCAGAAGGCCAGTGCACTGGCCCAGAGGCAAACCAATAGGGAACAGGCTGGCCTCTGCTCTGCTAGGCTGAACCAGGGAGGCCTTCTCCCTTCCCACAAGCCTTCAGGCAGAGTCCATAGACAGCGAGCAGAGGAACACAGGGGCCTTACCTGCCATCTGCCAGATTTCTGCCACTCTGCTCTCGTGGGCCACCTGTGAGCACTGACAGGGGCTCAGCATTGAACCCCGTCCCTCCCACTGAGCCTCTCCGACCGTATTACTTTAGAGAGGTTGCCCAACCTTCCTGCCCTTGATTTTCATATCCATTAAATGGGAATAGGAATCGACTCTCAGATGCCTATGGTTCGAGATTTGAGACATTTTCAGATACTGGGCTGATTTTTTTTTTCATGAATGTAAAAAGATGCTTTGGGAAAAGGATCTAAACAAAACGACAGATTTGGTGTTTCGTAGACATTTGGCATAGCCCGTCCAGTTGTTTTAACAATTTTGTGTGTGAAGTATGGAATGGAATTTTCCACTTCTGTAATGTCAGTGCTCAAGAGCTTTGGGGTGTAAGAACATTTTTGGGCTTTGGATTTTCAGGTAGGGCTGGACTCAAGGTACTTACCTGCTGGGTGGGTTGCGGTGGCGTGATGCATTAACCTCTATCAAGTTCCCAGCCAATGGTGTCTAACTAAGCTCTTGCTACCCAGTTGAGAGACCCCTGCACTGAATAGCCCTAAATAAAATGCAAATTGAAAGAGGGAGGAAGCCTACTGGGATTGGAGGCTTGTTCCCAGGTCACCCACCATGATTCCCTGTGGCCCAGCTATTGCTCCTCTTCCCAGGACCATCCCCTTGACCAAGGCTGGCTGCTGCCCCAGTCATGGCCACAGTGGCTTCTAAACTCTATTACCATAACCTGCAGTGCATTAAGATATGCTCTTTGGAATGTTTCAACTAATAAATTAATAATAGTTATTAATCAATCATCAATCAATCCCTGGGGCCTGAACCTCCTTCCCAGACTGAATCCGGCTGTCTTTTTATAGTCACATTATGAACCTCTGCAGACAGGGCGGCCCACGGGGGCTCCAGCTATAACTGCCCCCAAAGAACCGTTCAGCCATGATGGCCCTGATTAGGACAAGGTGGGGCAGGTGACCTGAGTCCTGAAGAGCTGAGGGAGAGCTCAAGATTGCACGGGGGCCTCCAACCTGCCCCAGCATCTGCTAAAAGGTGCTTGTGCCTGAGGCTTCCAAATCCTTCTGCAAGCTTCCAGAACATTTCCATTTGCACGCTGGCCCAAATGGAGTATTAGAGAGAACAGACTCCACCCAGCCGGGAAGCTCAGGGCTCAGGGACCAGGAAGGAGAAAGCGAAGCCCACGGAAGTCTTTAAAGTCTAAATTTATTCAGGTGTTGAAACGAACAGAAACAATGTCATGCATCAGTTACTTTTTCCCTTTGTACAACGAAACTAAGTGCTCAGATGTCTCTGCAGAGGTTTGGCGCTAGCTTTTTTCTTCCTTTCTTTCCAGAACGTCAGGCAGACTTTTCAATGTTATCCAGTTTTGCACAGTCACTGGAGTGTCGCGTCATGAATTATTAAATCAGTGCTTCGTGGTAATACATAATTTCTTATCAATTATTCATGCTAATGTGTGTGTAGTTTACTTAATTGTGTTATTGACGATCAAAAGTAATTTCCTGAAAGTCCTCAAGGACACAGAATTTAATCAGCATAACTACTTTTCGGATGCAATGCTGTTAAGTATTCTTAATTTGCCCAACAGTTCACTTATTTATGTACCTTTCTGGAGGAAATACGAGTTTAATCAAACAATTAGATTGAAGAGTTAGTGTGCATAAGGGCTGGCGCATACATTGCTCAACCAAACCTTCATAATCACAGGGAAATGGAAGCAACTCGGCCGCTTTTTGGCAAATCACTTCATCTTTGTACTCAACAAGCAAAATACAGCAGGAACAAGGAACAAGGATCTGGCTTTTTTTCTTTTCTTTTTTTCCTTTTTCTTTTTCCTTTTCTTTTTTTTTCTTTTCTTTTTTTTTTTTTTTTTAAGGAGACAGTGTTCTATCAAATGCGTTGCAGTAATCTTAAGTGAGGCACGATACACCTAGGAGCATTACAGGGCAGGGGCTCCTGAAAAGTTAAGAGGGGGAGGCAGACAGTCCGAAAGCAGAGCCTTTTGAGGATCGGAATGGAAATGAAAACAGCCTTCATGAAAGCAGTAACTGTTTGCATGGAAATAGGACAAAAAGTTGCCAAAGACCCCCTTCCGGCACTGGGAGGGGGCGGGGCTCATGCTATTGCACTTCTCCTCTTTGAACTCTTCGAGTCACCATCCACGGGAGAGAACACACCCACTCTAGCCCGAGGCAGAAAAGAAATCTGGCCCTTCGGAATCCCTTCTCTTCTGCCATCTTGCCGGGTTTCCTACTTGCGCATCCACCCGCCGGCCAGTCCTGTCTCATCGCCCCTGCAGATCCCCCTAAACATGAGGGGGTTACGAAGAAGGGCATTTACTTGTGCGTAAGTATTTCGCCGGCCTTCCTGGGGATCTCCTTCCTCTTTGAGGGGGCTCTTGTCCTCTCTTCGGCTACAAAGCTACTTTCTGATTGGTGACCTCGCCACCATTGTCACCATTCTTCTGAAGAGACGAAGGGTCTGCAGGTGGACACTCATTTGCAGGAGACCCACATTTGCTCCCCGGGTCGCAGAACTGACAGGCTGTCTGACTAGGACCAGCCAGATGTGCCCAGAGAAATCTGCCAGGGTCAGGACCACTGCGGACTCATTTCATACTCTGTCACTTCCTACCCAAAACCTCAGCTAATCCCTTTAAACAAGAGGAAGGGGGTTGTCGCCAGTACTGGCTGAGAGCGAGAACTGGTAGATGCCAGTTCTGTGGTTCTTAAACAGTATGAGAGTAACTGTCTCGTTCCTTGTCATGAGATGTCACTTGATGTCTTTCAGAGATGATTCATGGCACCGTCCTTGGAGTTGACAAGACCTCCCCCAGATAACTTAAAAAGGGTGGTGGGGTGAGCAAATTTGCTTAGCCCCTATGCTGCTTGGCCTGAAAAGCAAAAAACAAAACCAAGGGCTTCACCACAAAGCAGTTTCCAGAGCCACTAAGTGCCATTAGGAACTGTCACCGAGAAAAGCGAGAACAACACTGTCCTCAACCAGCAAGTTCTAGAGTGACTCTCCAGGTCACTAGGACCAGTCAGATGTGCCCAGAGATGGCTGCAGGCCTCACTTTCCCTGCCAGATCCATGAGGAGGCGGCTACTCCTTATCACAGAGAGTTGCAGGACTGAGGCTGAGAGAAGCAAGGGTGGGGAGGGCTCCAGGCTGGACACTCCGGACCCCTCATACGCTCTTCTCTCCCTCACTCTGTTCCTTGGTTGAAGAGGCCTTGTCCGGGCTGCCTTCTGGAGGTGCCTGCTTGGAAGCGGGGCTGGGGCTGCTGCTGGCGGATGGCAGGAGATTGGCTGACTGCAGAACAGCTTCTGAATGCTCCCGGGCCTTCATGCGCAGGGCCGCCACGCTAGCCGTGCGGTTACTCTGGCAACCGTAAGTGGGGAGGAAGGAGAGCCCCATGGGGTCTGGGACACAGCAAGAGCACAGTGGGCCTCCTAGGGGAAGGAAAACAATAGGCTCCATCAGTGTTCATACTCTGTTTCTGAAGGCCACGGAGGGGCTGGGCCCCAAAAGAGGGACATTGATTCCATTTGGTTCCGGGTACTAGTCTGAGGACAAAACCCCAGATTCCCAAGGATACATGACTCTAGGCATCCAGTTGGTGGTTCAGAGGACTAGCAGAGCCTCAGGAGACCTGGTCAGTCTTGGCCCTCTCTCTCACCAGCCATCTGTGAGATGGCTGACATTGACTTCTCTGAACTTGGCTTCTATTTGGGTGACATGGAATGAGTGTTATTATGAGGCTCTGGTGAAGTCATCCCACGCTCCCAAACCGTGTGCCAAGCCACCCTTAACAGCTCAGCGTTGAGGCTCTGCTGGGTACCCAGCCGCTCTACCTGTTGCCCGCTCGAATCCACTCACAGCTTCCATGTGCGACCAGCACGCATCCCACTCAAGAAGATCAAATGTCTGTGAAGTGTGACTTTGCAGAGACCATGGGCGGGAGGGAGGGTGGTGGTGGTGGTGGTGGTGGTGGTGGTGTGTGTGTGTGTGTGTGAAGCCAACAAAAGTGCTGGTGTGGTCTGCCTGCCACGCTGGAGCAGCTGAGCAGGGCTCTCACCATGTGCGGCAGTTCATTACGGAGGGGTTAGCTCTTTAAACTGATTATCTTTCCAGCTATAAGAATTCTTTTCCAAATGCCTGCAAAGTTGCTGAGAAGACATAATGCTTACTAAGTTATTTGGATCTGGTCATTTAATGAAAAGAACTGTTGACTATTGCTTATGGCCCCAGGGCTGAAGGGACTGAGGTCTGGGGCTCTGAAGTGGTTGTTGGAAACACATTTAGCACAGACCCAGCCCATGAATCATTATTCTTCTTACTCGCTTGTGACCTCTTGCCTGGAGAAGATGAGGTGTACTGCATGGAATCCCTGAAGGGGCTCAAGTCAGAGCTGAAAAGCATGGAGAGAGTAGAGTCCCCTGTGTCCCTGGTTGCCCTGCCGTTTTGGACATGCCCATAAGTGCTCATGAGCCGATTTTCTACTGTCTGAGTCCAGCTTGAAGTCCCCCTCTTCAGGCTACCTCAGAGCAATATTCCAGATAAAATGCCACTTTGCTTTCAAAGCCGTGAAGGCCCGTGTCTCACAGAAACCAGCCTCTGGGGGTGACCTCAGCAATGTTAGCTATGTAGGCAGCTGGAAGGCCTCCACCTTCCTTTCCCAGGGACTTTGCAGCTCAGTGCCAGAGTCGGGAAAACCTCCTCCTCTTCAGCATACTCAAGGATTTTGCTCTTCTTTTTGCTCTTCTTTTGCCCATCCTGTTCAAAAGCAATAAGAAGATCCCCTTGGCCCCGCTCACTGTTACCTCTCATCACCAGTATGGCCCTGAAAGGGTAAGTATTCCTCCTTGCCCTCTCCAAATAAGGAGTCAGAGGTTCCTTGCCTTACAGAGGTGGGAGCAGTCGCTTCTGGCACTTTAACACGGCTCAAACGCAGCTGCAACTTCCTGACTTGGTTTTGAAACAGGACCTACTACCTATATCCAGGTAGCAGCTACCAAGATGAAGGAGAGACGTACCACCAAGACCACATGCATGAGGGAATTCTGAGAACTGTTTTCCCAACCCTGACTGCCTGGCTGGCATCTAACCTGGCATGCATTTGATCAGACTCTGAGGCCTGCATGTTCCCAGTTCCCAGGGGCTTCACACAAAGTGTTGTGCCGACACAAGCCATGGTGAGATATCACTGCAGGTGCTCAGCTTTTTCTTGGGAGGATACCTGTGCGGCCACCATAATCTGGGGACCCCTCCTAGGTGACCTTTTCCCTTCCAGGTCCCCTTCCCAACAAGGCACTTGTTGAAGAAAACTAAAGGTGTGAAGAGACTGAAGTATTAAGAATTAAATATTAAGAATTAAGTATTAAGAATTCCCTTTGGGGAAATGGATAGCAAAGAATTAGTGGGTTTTCTCGGTTTGGAATGTTTATACTCTTTGATAATGATCATAAACTTCATTTAAATACTCTTTGATAATGATCATAAACTTCATTTAAACCTAGAAACCTTCTTTGTTAATGAATGGTTAAAGAGAGAGAGAGAGAGAGAGAGAGAAGACTGGAGATGATTCAGCACAACTAAGAGGAAGACCAGGTGGCCGGGAACACAGGGCCTCATGCAAGCTGAATAAAATTCGTTAAGTGCACTTGCCATAAATAAAAATAAACTTAAGAAACTGACATGGTCAAAGGATGGGTTCAACTGGTTCAGGAGGCTGCTAAGACTCCTCTAAAATTTCTGCAGTGATTGAGGGCCTCCAAAGTCCCTGAGGCCACCCTACACCAGTCTAGCCATACAGTTCTACTAGCACCCACTAGCTAATTCCCTCAATACTGTTGACTTGGTACTCTTTGACTAAGCAACATTACAGGGTTCTAAACCTCCGACAAGCTGGTACATGCCTGTAGATGAGGCCATGAAGCAGGGCACCGACTCTGATATGAACACTGACTAGGGAGTTCCTGAGGCATTCATCAATGATCTCAAAGTGTCTAAATGAACTCCCAAATGCCTAAACTGCATTCATCCAGAAAAGATGAGGAAGGAAAGCTTGGCAGAGTAAAGGATGTCCGATGGGGCACCAAAAAGGGCCTTCCCTGTCCTGAATAAAAGCGTATGACTAGCCAGGATGGAGTGTGTATGAGACAGGAGAGAGGCTACCTCTGTGATAGCATCAAAGGCAAGCAGAAGACAATGGAGACAGGATGGGATCTAACAGTGTAGAATCCATGATCTGTGCTTAAGGAACCAACTGTTCAAAGTGAAGCCTGATTTTTCCATGAGTACAGGAAAGTTGTTGTAACCCCATAATGTTATAAACTGTCTTAATAGCCAGGCAGTAGTGGCATACTCCTTTAATCCCAGCACTCAGAGGCAGAGACAGGCAGATCTTTGTGAGTTCGAGGCCAACCTGGTCTATAAGAGCTAGTTCCAGGAGAGGCTCCAAAGCTACAGAGAAACCCTGTCTCAAAAACAAAATAAAACAAACAAACAAATAAACTGTCTTAATAGAGACAAAATCCACACAAACAGAGAGCACAGAATCTTCTTCCTCTTTGGTGGCTGTACCCTGCCTTTCATCCTCCATCAACAGATTCCTGTCATTGCTCGAGGGAAAGAGGGGACACTCCAGATTGCTGGGTACACACACACATTCTTCAAAATTGCCATCAGCCAACATCTCCCTTAAATCTCACAGCCACTTTTAAACAAAGAAAACAATGACTTTCATGTAGAACCCCAATAAAACTAACTCTTGATTTCTCAATAATCTTGCAAATAAGATTGCAAGCTATCAGATGTCTCCACAAGCCAGCATCCCATTAGCTTCCTAGGCCAAAACACTCCTAAGAACTCGAGACAACAATGGTGAACCTCGTCCTTGCTGATTCCAGAGTGGCTGGTAATCCAAAAGCTATGGTGGGGAAGATTCAGTCCAAGACTCAGACAACGCCCAGGAAAAGTCCATTCAAAGTCTTTTCCAGGTGCTTCGGTCTTCTGTATGTGCATTTCTGGCTGAAATTCTCTGGTTTAGAAGGTTGTCACAAACAGAATAAAAAATGTGATTGTCGTTAGCAAACATGTTAGTGGGTTATAAAGAGGAGAAATCTTACATAGACAACCTTAAAAAAAAAAAAAAACCTCAACACATGTAACCTAAGGCTATTTAATACCAGGAAAGCCGTGAGAAATGTTCTCTGAGGACTAGGAAGTGAGCCCATGGGTAACATGCTTGCTGAGTAGTACTAGAAACCTGAGTTCAGAACCCATAAAAAAAAGCCTGATTCAGTGGTACATGCCTGCAATTTTCGTGTTGGGGGACAAAGACAGGCAGATTCTGGGGCCTCACTTGCCAACTGAACTGTGAAGCTCCAGGTTCAGTTGGAGACTCTGTCTCAAAACTCATGGTAAAGCGATGGAAGAAGATAAGTTTTGACTGCCACTCACTCTTGAGCAAGCGAGGACACACATACATACGGACAGACATATATACATATTTGTGTGTATACTTATATATGTATATAAACAAATTTTAAAATTTTTTGGAAATATAGTTTGAAGCTGTCATAACAGATTGGTAAGCCACACAAAACAAGGTCATTTGAGGCTTTGAAATCCGTGCCACACTTGTGGCTATCAATGACAGTGACATCAAGTTAGTCAGAAGAGAGGCTGGCTTAGGATTTCTCAAGGAAATGACAAAGACACTCGGAAACGCATACAGAAAAACAAATTTGTCACTGATTTCAGAAGTTCATAGGGTGAAAGGAAGTCTTTTGGCCTAGTGAATTGGAAGAAGATACTTTTTTTTGAAGTATGACCCTTGCCCAGTGATCCAGCCAGGACCACAAATGTTTCTTGTTTGTGATGAGGTTACACCCCAAAGAACCCAGTGCCAGGTGAAAATATTACAAATTGAAAACGCACCTAATAGAGCCATCCCACCTGCAATTTGAACGTAGCCTTATCACCTGCACATACCCAGAACACTTGCTTTAGCCCAGAGTTGGGAAAAACATTCAGCAAGCAGCCTACTCGAAAAGGACGTGTTTAATCTCTCAGTTTTGTGAATTCCACACAGAAGGTGAGGATGAAAATGTGTGTACAGTGAGCCTTTCAACCAACTATTTAAGCTCAAAGCCGTTGGGACACCACCTTCCAGCATTCAAGCATCTTAATTCACTTCCACTTCATACGTTACCCTTGAGATCTAGTCTAGAAGTAAGGTGCTATGTCCTCAGGCAACTGTAACTTCCACAGTCCTGAAATTGAAAGTTCCACTCACAACTTCCTCTGGTTTCCTCTTCTAATCAGCCTGACTTGTTCAGGGTGTCCCAGAGGATATATGGATACATAGATGATACATAGACTGAAGAAAGAGAGAGAGAGAGAGAGAGAGAGAGAGAGAGAGAGAGAGAGAGAGAGAAGGGAAGGAGGGAGGGAGGGAAGAAGGAAGGAAAGAAGGAAAGAAGGAAAGAAAGAAAGAAAGAAAGAAAGAAAGAAAGAAGGAAGGAAGGAAGGAAGGAAGGAAGGAAGGAAGGAAGGAAAGAAAGAAAGAAAGAAAGAAAGAAAGAAAGAAAGAAAGAAAGAAAGAAAGAAAGAAAGGAGAGAGAGAGAAGAAAGAGAGAAGGGAGGGAGGGAGGGAGGGAGGGAGGGAGGGAGGGAGGGAGGGAAGGAAGGGAGGATAACAAGAAAAGAGCACACACAACTGCCCACAGTATCTATGGGGAATTAGTACCAAGACTCCCTGAGGATACGGAAACTTATGGATGCTCAAGTCCTTTAAATAAAGTGGCCTACTGTTTGTTGTTTTCCAGACTCCTCCCCTAAACTTTAAATCATTGCAAAATGGTTTGCAACAAATACCTAAGAAAATATTAGTGCTGTGAAAAATAACTGCACAATGACCAAGAAAAAAGTCTATGCATGCTAGTATAGACATGCATGCTAGTAAAGACATGCATGCTAGTATAGACATGCATGCTAGTATGGCCATGTATGTTAATATAGACATGCATGCTAATATAGACATGCATGCTAGTATAGACATGCATGCTAATATAGTATAGCATTTCTTTCTCTGTGGGGCTGAATCTGTGACTATAGAGCCCTCAGTTACAGAAAGCCAATGACATGTATATAGAGTATTTGCAAATGTATGTGGCATGTCAATTTTGCATCATGGTACACATAAATTTACAACATTTAAAAATTTTTAGAAACACAACATTTATTAATTTTAATAATAAATTTAAATTTATAAATAAGTTACAGAGTTTTTTAAAAGTTGCATAAATACCAAAACAAAGTTGTTTTGTTTGCTGGCTCTCTTTTATTTGCGCTGTATTGTATTTCCTACATTTTCTAAGCTAACCAGGAATTGTTCTCATCAATAGCATGTCTGGTACTTCTTGAGACCTCTGCTTTCCTATCTGCTCCCATGCAGACAATGGGACAGATGTTGCTCAAATTCCCTGAAGCTGCAAAGGAATAAAGACTATGCCCTCAGCTTCCAGCCTAAACAACCCCCAAGATCTCCCTCCCTCTAGCCCACCAATTTCTGCCATCATGCAAAAACTACGTGGTCCTTAAACACAGCCCCCAAAATTGTTTTGTTTGGGAAAATACTACCTCCTGGACACTAAATTAAAACATACAATTAGATTTCCATTAAGTTACAGCAAATTCTGCTGAACTGATCTAATCGGCCTCTATCCCTATATGACATCATGCTTTAAAGGCTTGGCCTGAACATAAATACTTAATGTAATAAATACAGTCTGAAATATTTGATCTTCTTGGCAGCTTAATTGATCTACTACAGAGACTGACAGGAAAAATTAAGTTAGCTCTGTCTCGTCTCTGCCAATAGCACAGTTTCCTCCTAAAGGGCTGTGTGATCTGGTGTAGGTAGCAGATAGTGTTCTGTGTCACTGAACCATATTTCTGAGTCCCATTACCTAGTCCCTAAATCCTTAAGGAGAATCTACGTGAGCCTGTGAGTAGATCCTGTGATATTTTCAGCCTGGTTTTAGCAGTGGGTATGTTTGTCCTACCCAGATAAACTGCAAAGCCAAATTCATACACTGATTATATGTTCCTGGTCCTACTCTGTGGTGTTCCAGCCTTTCACCATGAAATATTTGCTTGTGTGTACAACACACCTCCAAACTTGCTTTAAGAACCCTTCTCCTGCCCCTAATCCCAGAACCAAACAACCCATTTTCATGCAAAGTAAACACACAGTTAATATGTTGGGGGTGGAGAAAGAGAGGGATGATCTGTCCTTCCTGGAGAATTAGCATATGTCAATCTCTCAAGATTTCTCCTACCCAGGTTCCAAGCCTCATCATGGAAGGAGAAACCCTGTGGTCATGGCAAAATTACAAACTGTGATTGAGACTAAGAGCATGAAGTAACTTTCACAAGTTCCTCTGGTGCTGCTAAGCCTGACTCACATACGACCTTGGTGCCCTCTACATAAATCCAATGTCTCCACATTCACTCGCCATTCAGAAAGCATTCATAGGCAGGGACCAATCTTACTCACAACCGCCACCAGGTTTTCGATGCCGTTCCAGGGTTAATGAAGATGTCCAGTTTCTGCCTGAATGCTTTTCCAGAGTTTTTGTTTGTGTGTGTGTTTGTTTGTTTAATACACAAGCAGCCCCCAGATCTGAGAATCCCCAGCACAGCCAGAGCAGATGCAGGCACATGTCTAAGCTACTTTTTCTAGCTGCCTCTCTCAGCCTCTGGCACCAGCTGAACACTTCCTCTCAGCTCCCTGCACTCCAGGGCCCCATTGATTAGCAGGAAGGGCAAACCTATCAGCACCCATAGGAAATGACTTCCAGAAAATGAACTCTAGGTTTTTAGCTGGAAGATGACAGCAGGTACCTGTCAAAGAAACAGAATCAATCCGGAAGCCCGGCGTGGGGTCTCTGAGAGGGCCACTTAGGTGTCCCGCCTTGGTCTGCCACTGTGCAGATGTACTCTCTGACCTTGAGCAGTGCTATAGCTTCTGCTGACCTCAGTTTCCCCCACTTCTACATGGAGAGATATTCACCAAGGGGTTCCTTATAAATCGTGAGTGCCAGGTTCTCTGCCCCTCTAGAATTTGGAATTTGAATGTATCCCCACTAGAGGTCCATGTATTATTGAAAGTTGGTCCCCAGTCCGTGGTGCTGTTGAAATGGTGGGGCTTTTAGGTAAGAGTGTGAGAAGAAGTTAAGTCGTTGGGGACATATCTTTGAAGGGGATATTGAAACCCTGGCCTCCCTGGTCCTTCTTCCTTCTCAGCTACTGTGGATGAACAGGCCTCCTCTACCACATGCCCTTGATGTAGCAGGTCCTTCTGTTTATTTGTTGCTTTCATTGGTTAATGAAAGAACTGCTTTGGGCCTATTAAAGAGCTGTAGGGGAACAGAGTTAGGCGGAGAAAACTAAATGGAATGCTGGGAGAAGGAAGGCAGAGGAAGAGATGCCATGGGGCTGTGGCCAGAGTCAGACATGCTGAATCTTTGCCGGTAAGCCACTGCCACGTGGCGATACACAGATTAATGGAGATGGGTTAAATTAAGATGCAAGAGATAGCCAATTAGAAGCTAGAACTAATGGGCCAAACAGTGATTTAATTAATATAGTTTCGGTGTGGTTATTTCGGGTCTGGGCAGCCAGGATGAACAAGCAGCCTCTTCCTGCAACAGGCCTTGCTGTGGCATTCTATGCAGCCAAAGGCTCAAGGCATTAGTGCAAAAAGACTGGAACTTCAGAAACCATGCACTGAGAAAGACTCCTCGTCCTTTTCAGTTTAGTGTCTCAGATATCTGGTCACAATCCCAGAAGCTAGCACTGATATTAAATAATGAACAACAGTCACTCACACAGGGAGCTAGGGCTGACTCTGTCACTTTTCTCATGAGAAATGACCATGTTCTGTCCCTCAGGTTCTCTGTTCCCCTAAACTCCTGCGTTCTGGAATCCTGCAGGGCTCCACTGTTTCCTTGGGGCACTGGGCACTGTCCCTGCACCATGGGCCTCTATCACTACCCCCAGAGGCCAGGAGGCCCTTCCCTGGGACATATAATGTCCTCTGCCCCAGATAGCTAAACCCAAGCTCTTGTCAGACCCAAAGTGACCTCTGCTCCTTGTCTTGACCCTAACGGCAATTGCTATTACTAACTGGAATTGGCTGTGCCAGGTTTGGAGACATGCCTACTTATGATAGCACCACTGTGTGTGGCCATGAAGCCCTCCTTTCACAAGTGAGCCAGTAACAAGAAAGAGGGTCACGTGTCTTATGCATGCTTTCTTTCGCCCCACGAAGCCCTCACCCACACCCTGAGGAATCTCCTATACCTCTTTCAAACCTTCCCTACTCCTCTGCAAAATGAGTTCTTGTCCTCTGCATGCCTTTGTTACCTAACTCTGTTACTAACTCAAGAATTCATAGCCAACTTAATTCCCTCTTCCTACCCAGTCCCCCAGCATATGGATATGCCTAAGGCATTGCTGGATGTTTTGAACATCCCTTAGAGCAGAGTCAGTGGTACCCTGCTGATACTGGGTGATGAATAAGAATGCTCAAGGTTTCTGAGGAACAGAAGCTACAGTTCAGGAGAGGATCACTATCCCTACCCTTTCCTAAAGAGCCCTTCCCCACTCCCAGAGTACCTTGGCCTTCTCTCCTTCTTTACCCAAGCTTCAACACCTTCCACTCTACAAAGACCAGGCCAAGGCAGAGCTGAGTGCCTTAGAAGGAGCTAGAACAGTGGTTCTCAACCTGTGGGTTGCGACCCTTCCACAGGGGTTGCCTAAGGCTGTTGGAAAACACAGATACTTACACTATGATTTGTAACCGTGGCAAAGTTGCAGTAATAAAGTAGCAACAGAAATAATTTTCTGCTTGAGGTAACCACAGCATGAGGAACTGTATTAAAGGGCTACAGCATTAGGAGGGTTGAGAACCACTGATCTAGAGGTGAGTTCAGTATGACCAACACTCTTAAAGTGTGTATAGTAAGGACTGGAAAGCAAGCTGGGTTTAAAAACAAATGTCCCAGTTCATGCCACAAGATCAATATATCCCTTATAGCTTTGGTTGTTGGCCTCCAAAGAAAGCTTTCAATGAAACATAGCTCGCAGTACTCAAGCCCTGGGAAATTCCTTCACTCAAGTCTGAGTTGGTCCAGGGACTGACTTTAATCACCACACTGTAGCAAAGACAATACCTGTCCTGGGTGTGGTGTGGCAGGCTTGGCAATCCTGTTTTTACACTCTTGGAACCTTACCATCGCCAAACTCAAGCCCAACCCGGAATGAGCGGAACTGCAGAGAGAAAGAAAGGGGGCCCCTGCTTCTTCCTGGCAGATCCCAAGTAAAAGGAGCAGAACTGCCCATCAGAGCCCAGCCAATCCACAGAACTGTGAGAGAATAGAGCATGTTTATTACGTAATGGGCCCACTGTATCTGTTCCTGGATTCAACAGAAGAAAAATTCTCTGCTGAACACATCTAGATATTCTTCTTGTAATCACTCCCCACACAACAATTTGCTGAGCATTTAAATTGCTTTAAGGATCCTAAGTAATCTACTGAGGATTTAAAGTGGACAGGAAGGTCTATAGGTTAGACGCAGACACTACACCATTTTATTGAAAGGACTTAGTGTCTATAGACTTTGGTGTCCATGGAGGATACTACAACCAATCCTCCTCAAAAATCAAAGAACAGGTATGCTAAGATTTGGGGTAGTGACAGCTAAGCAAAGCTAAACCAAAACCTGGATTAGAGAGTCTAAGAAAATCAAACCAGCAAATGCTGGTGAAGGTGTGGGGAGAGAAGAGCAAATAACCACTGGGGAAGCCACTATGGGAGTCAGTACAGATACCTCTAAAAGAAACCAAATAGAGCTATCACAGGGAAAATGCCTAAAGGAAACCTGCTACTTTGTAAACTAATTGTAAATAAACAGAAACATGCAGATCAATCTCTTCATGATAACAAATGCAGGAAGCCTAAGGAAAATATTAGCAAATCAAATCTAGCAATCTATAAAAAAGGATAGCATGCCACATGTAATTTGGGTTTACTCCAGGAATGTGAAGCTAATTTAACATTTTAAAAGCCAATCAACAAAATTCATCATAGTAACATAAAGGAAAAGACAAACCATGGGACCGTTTCAGCAGCGGCTGAGAAACATCTGTTGAAGTTCTGCATCCACTCCCAGCACTGACTTTTAAATAATGAATTAGGGCAAGAAGGGAGGAGCCCCCTTTGATGAAGGACATCTTGAAAAGTAAAGACAAGCCAGGTATGGTGGCACATTCTTGTAATTCCAGTGTTCGGAAAGCTGAGGCAGGAGGATTTTATATTCAAGGCCAGCCTGAGCCATAGCACACGTAAAACTCTTTTCTAGAAACTTCAGGGGCCGAGACTGTAGCTCAGTGGTTGAACATGGGGTTTCATGGGAGCTACACTCAGGCTTAAGCACCACAAATAGTCAAGTAAATAATGGGATTGTAAACAGGATTGAAAGGTCTCGAGAGCTTTTCCAGGGGAGCAAGAGTAGGACAAGACAAATGGAGTTGGGTGAGGAGACACGTGGCTTTAATCCCGACACCAGGGAGGCAGAGGCAGGCAGAACTCTGTGAATTCAAGGCCAGCCTGGTACATAGTTCCAAGTCATCCTGGACTGCATAGTGAGATCCTGTCTCAAAAAAAAGAGACATAATATTGTATGAGTCTGTTCATTTTTAAGGTCTTCAGTAGCAATCTCAAAATGTCTACATGTAAGGAGACAGGGGTCTCAGAACTGAGGAAGACAGGAAGCTATTGTCAGTGGAGACAGAAAGAACGTTCCAGTGAAGGCTGGGCAGCACAGTGAGTTGCATGATATGCTAACTATATCTCAGCAGAACAGTTAGAAAGTCAGAAGAACACAGGACTGCCAGATAGCATGACTTCCACTCAAAACTATTCAAGGAGCAAAGGCAGGAGGACAGCACGGGCCCAGGAGTTCAAGGTGATGGAAGCAACCTAGCAAGACTCTGTCTAAAAATAAAACAATACATAAATAAAAAGAAATGAATATACAAGGAATTCTAACCAGCAAATTTAGACAAGAAAAGAAAGAGTACACAACTGTAAAAAAAAAAAAGACGAGACAAACCATACTTAGAGATGACCTTCTCAAGTGTATGAGCTGCTCCAAAGAATCTATAGCTAAACCTAATCACAGAGCTAAATCTCACTAGCCTAACACCGAGCCTGAGAAAGCAGGCTCCCCAAATGCACACTGTGTGATTTATAGTCAGTCATCTGTCACTTAAAGGTTTATTCTGAGAACCATTTCACCACTGTGTGAACGAACATCACATGATGCACATGTGATACAGTGTGTGTGTATGCACGTGCACACACACACGCACGCACATGTGGATGCACACAATTCAAATGGCAAAGACTCCAGTATTCCAGAATGCCTACTTCAATGGGAAAGGTAGCATCCTAACATCCAGCAGGTTCACTGTACTTAGTGTGGAGCAAGGTGATGGGATTTCCTCTGGGAAGGTCTGCTGTGATGCCACTGGCCAGCCCAGAACAAGCTTGCTAGGCAGAGCCCAATATGAATCATGAAAACTCTCTCTTGGCACACTTGGTTCTGTGAATCACAGGTTAGAGGCATCCAGCTCAGCAGCTCAGCACTCTAAGGCTCGCCTTCCTCTGCTGTCCTAGGCTCTCCAGTCACCAGCAGTGCCTGCTCACCTGTGGCCAGCACTTCCCTGGAACAAACCCAAGTGCCTCTGTGGCCAGTACAGCCTCTTCTACACTAATGAATCTTGATCACAACGCTGTCCAAGAAAAATTCTTGGTGTTGTCCTCTGGACACTCATTGCTGTTCTGCAAACCTTCCCATCAAGCAGAGTCCCATGACTTTGTGAGCTGACAGCTGTCATGGAACAGTCGAGGAAGAGCCACACGACGTGGGATCCAGGTCAGCCTATCCAGCCAGTGTGGGTCCTCTCGAAGCATTCCGTAGGCAAAGCTCCACGACCCTGTACAAGGGTTGTTAAAACCCGTACATTGCCAACACTTAGAGCTATGGAAGATATGAGGAAAGGGTCGGTGGGAGGGGCTTTCCAAGAGCAACAAAACCTCAGGACGTAGAAGTCTCGGAAGCCGACTTCCTGTGGGTCCGTGAGAGATGACCAGGCATGCCACAGGACGAAAACACAGGACTCTGAGCACTAGTGACAGGCAGTATTCAGTGAGTACCTCTCACGTGCTGTCCTTACACATGGCCTTTGCATTCCATCCCA
This sequence comes from Myodes glareolus, assembly GCF_982192425.1. Classification (NCBI taxonomy): domain Eukaryota; kingdom Metazoa; phylum Chordata; class Mammalia; order Rodentia; family Cricetidae; genus Myodes; species Myodes glareolus. The sequence continues at coordinate 33,909,048 of NC_142030.1, read as the reverse complement.
CGTACACACTCCCCCACGCTGCTTACACACACACACACACACACACACACACACACACACAAATTATTTATGGTTTGCTTGTTTGTTTGTTCAAGACTTACCAAAAATTCTAGAGAAAAGGACAGCTCATGCCACACCAGCCAGGCCACTTCAGAGCCCCTACTTGAAATCCATGCCAGCCTCTGCACACTGATTAAGGAGGACCGTGCCTGGATTCAGTTATCTGATCCTGTCCCTTGTGAACAGTTTCCTGGCCAGGGGAGCCAGCTCCTTCACTCTCATAACTGCCACACTAGAGGATCCACAAGCCCCTCCTACCAAAGTCTGTCATTATGTGCTTTCTATATGCCTCTGTTTCCCATCACCTGGGGCCCCAGCTGACCAGCACAACTGCATCCTTCTAGTGCACATTTCATCATCCCTAAGGTCACACAACACCGAGCCTCCTGTGCAGACACTGCAGCACAGAAACCTGGGGGCTGTGGAGGACAGAGGCAGGGGATGCTTTTTGCCCTCACCTCTGGGCCTGAGACAAGGCCAACAAGACCAATCTTTAGCACATGCACAGAAATGATGGGATGCAGGGATTTTTCAGGCAGTGACCAATATTGGCTTCTCCAGCCTTCTAGCCAAATCCCAGGCTCTGCCCCCAACAGAAATTTCCTAAGAGGCAAAATTGGTGTCTCTGATTTCCTAAGGAAGCCACCATCTGGAATTACTGGCTGCTGGCTGCTTAGACGGTACACAGTCCAGAATGTGACCAGAAGTTCCTCTCAGCTGAATACTTTCTGGACCTTTCCTCCCCTCAGTGACCTGAACATTCAAGAAGCAGGTGGAGAGAACCCCAAAGAATTTTCTGCAGGATCCCAGGAAAGCTCGGGACTACAGACACAAAGCTGCTGGGAACCAGTCTGGTTTTCTTTCTCACAAGGGAGGGATGCTTGGTAATGGCTTTGCCTTAACAGTATCCTTCACCTGCATCTGCTGGAGCTGGAATCTTGCCCCCAACACTGCCAGACATGAACAACTGACCTCCTAACTCTGAACTTCAGTTTTCTGTTTATAGAAAGCTGAGACAGATTCTCAGTACCTGTACGGTCTTCCAAACTGGCTGACTTCACAACAGTTTCCTGTTGGCCAGGGCCAAGAGAAGGAGACAGTGGAGCCAGCATCTGGGGTCACAGGCAAAGTGGTGGAAACTAAGTCACAAACCAGGGATCCTAGAACTCAACCAGGCCCTAGAAAGTTGGGCTCCCCTCCTGGTCCAAATGCTGCTATTCACTTCATTTCACAGGTTGGGGAAAGTCTGGGAAGAAATAGGGTGGACTTTGAGAGTTGGGAATCTGACCCCTCTCCAAAGCATTTAACACATGCCCCGCAAAACAACTGAGTGCTGAATCTCAAGAGCGTTCAAAAACCAACTTACAGTAGACGGACGTGTCTCACCCTGTATCCTGGTTCAGAGTTGCCCCAAGCAAACCTCAGGAGCTGCAAAGCCCACCCAGATTTACAGCAGACAAGGGTGCAGCCCTGGGGACATGTTCCAGCTCAGACTGGGTCCTATCTGGAAGAGCCTCTGGAAGAGCCATCACAGGAGGAAGTGACAAATTGGCCATTACTTCAGCCATCCTGTCACCAGCACATCAGCTGTCTATCCGACTATGTCCCTACAAGAACTTAGCAGATGAGACTAAGACGTGAGACTGCCTGGCCAACACAGAGCAGACTTTCAATAATTGCTTATTTTCCTCTCTTCCCCATGTGGCCTCACTTGCAAGAGGTGAGAAAGCCAAATGCCCAGAGAGGGCAAGGGCAGGAGGGTGTGGGGCCACAGAGAGTGGCCAGGGAAAGCCCTAGGGAGAGGCTTTGCTGGAGGGGAACCGAGGAGGAGAGGAGCCAGGAACACAAGGAGAATTCAAGGGGAAAGAAAAGTCCTTCTCAGCTCAGTGGGGACCACAAAAGGGCAGGTCCTGGTAATGTTCATGGCTGTGCTGTGTTGACCCAAAGACTTTGGAGACAGCATTTGAAACACAGAAACTATTGTGGGCTGAGTGACTGTATTACCCCAAGTTCAGGTGTTGACCAGCTGACAGTGTTAGAAGGAGGTCGGGCTCTGGGAGGGACAAGGACACCAGCAGAGCCCTCCTGAGGGGAAATGTGCCCTCTTAAAGGAGACCTAAGAACTAGTTCACTTGCTCTCTCTGCCGTGTATGCCTCCCAGAGCCAGGCCTCAGTCTGGCCCATGCTGCTGGAACCCTGACTTCTAAGCTTCTAGAGCTACAAAAAAAAATCAAATGTCTTTTCTTTATACATCATGATCTACAGCAGTGGTTCTCAACCTTCCTAATGCTGCACCCCTTTAACACAGTTCCTCATGCTGTTGTGACCCCCCAACCATACAATCATTTTCGTTGCTATTTCATCACTGTAACTTTGCTACTCTTGTGAATCATAATGCAAATATCTGTGTTTTTCAATGGTCTAAGGCGACCCCTATGAAAGGGTTGTTTGACCCCTAAAGGGGTCGCCACCCACAGATTGTGAGTCATTGGTCTACTCTCAATATAGTTTATAGCTGTCCCAAAGGAGTAAGGCAGGATTATTCCAAACAAAAACACATTTCCATCTACAAAAAATTCAGAAATTCTAGCAAAACTGCCCATTTGCTACTATCAACTGGCTTGATAGGCCACTGGCCCTTTGTGGGCCAAGCCTCCTAATCTTTCTGAAACCCAACCCACCTCTACCCAGACCAATCTTAGGGCACCTCAGCGTCAATTCTGTCATCACCATCTCAGTAATGGAGAATTCTGTCTTTTACATATGCCTGTCTCGAAGCAGGAAAATGACAAATCAAAGGCACGTTTGTACCTAGGGAAGCAGAGAGTGCCTACACTGCTCAATTTCCTCACCTTTGCCTGCCGCTAGGACAGTGGTTCTCAACCTGTGGGCCTTGACCCCTATGGTAAACCTCTGTCGCCAAAAATATATATATAATGATTAACAACAGTAGAAAAATTACAGTCGTGGAGTAGCAATGAAAATAATTTTATGGTTTGGGGGGTCTCCACAAAATCGGGGACCGTATTAAAGGGTCGCGGCATTACGAAGGTTGAGAGCCACCGCTCTAAAAGTACCCCAGCACGCTGTGGGTCCCAATAGGTCTTGCTGTCCACGCTCACTCCCTACCTCATCCTGAACTCCCAGGAAGAATGGATATACAGGAGGACACTGTAGGCTTCCAGGCAGGCCTCTGCAAGGTGCAAAGAAGAGTCCCTGTCTGGTGAGCACAGTGAGATTCCTGCCACCTCTGCAGGACCCTGCCCATCCCAGATCCCCCAACGCAATGGCATATCAAAGGAATCCAGTTCCTAAAAAGGCAGGCACAGGATAGCCTCTGGGGGTGCACGGCCCAGCCAGAAGGGATTAGTGAAGGGGTGTGGGAGGGAGAACAGGAAGAGGGCAACAGGGAAGTGGACAGGTGTATATAAACAGCTGTCCCAGTTCAGCAGTCCCCTACCAGCCCTGCCCTCTGCCTTAGGACATCACCAAGGTGGATGATGCCTAAGACACAGAGAGCGCAAACCTCAGCTGACCCTGCTCGCCCACTGTTGGTGGGCATCTACCCTTCTGGTCCCAAAGTTTAGCTTTTGCCCACCCCACCCTACCTCCAGCCACTGCAGGCAAAGCTCCATAGCAGAGTCCCAGCTCTATTTACTAAAGAGAGAGAACTCAGTTGAGAGCTACAAGCGAGAACCCCTGAGAACTACGAGAAAGAAATGTGCAAATCCCTCCCACGACAGAGATGGCGGGGAGCGAGCAGAATGTGCATTTGCTAGAAGCGGCTGTTTGCCGCTCAACTGACCCTCACTACAGCTGATAGCCTTTTACAGACAGATGGATGCGGTTTGCTCCTTTGTCGGGATCGGGCCCCGTGGATAATGCCAAGCTCCTCTGGGACCTTGAGTTGGCTAAGCAGCCCATCTCTGTGCAGGTTGCACGCCCCTTATCTGAAATGTCTGAGACCAGAAACGTTTCTGATCTGGACATTTTTTTTTTAGATATGGGAATATCTGAATGTCCATATTACAATACCTTGGGATTGAGCCAGAAGTCTAAACACAAAGTTAGTGAGGTCTCATGTGCACTTGCACACTGAGCGTGAAGGTAATCTCGCACAATAATTTCAGCGCCTCTGCCTTTTGCCAACCTTCTGTCATGTGAGGTCAGTGTGGAATTTTCCACGTGTTGCATCACCTCTGGATTCAAGTTTGTGGCTCTGGAGCATTCTTTACCTCACAATTTTGAATTTTGAATTGGGGTGCTTGGCCTGCAGTGTTCCAGCACAGCCTGCTGTGTCCTATGAATATGGCTGAACTCAGTAAGTGGACACATGAGGGTGCGCGCGTGCGTGCGTGTGTGTGTGTGTGTGTGTGTGTGTGTGTGTGTGTGTGTGTTTACTTCAACACCAGCCGTAGACGGACCCCTTGGAGGCCAATGATATATGAAACCACAACACAAACAGAACAAGCAGCAGATATCCTTGGAGGCCTCCCCGACTGTCTATTCCTTGGGAAAAACCTATAGCGTACAGCCACGCGCCCACCCACCCCCACCTCACGTGACAAGCCCTGAGGACAACACTCACACCAGCCTCCCAGTTCCACTACCAGGCCCACTCTAGTTTCCCGCCTGAGCCTGCACAGCTGCTGGACTGACTAAACATCTCCAGCAGGGTTTGGTTTTGTTTTTACAGCCTGGAATTGAAAGACACTAGATAAGCCCTTACTTCTGGAGACAGTTCCCCCAGAAATCCCCAAAGAATAGCCCTGTAAAGGCCTTTGCTTCGGGCCGGACCAAGCAACTCCGGTAAATTCCTCCCCTCCCATAATGCTAGCCACTGACAAGACATCCAAAGTCCTATGGATTCAGATCTCTGTTCTGAGGAATCTCTGAGCAATCTCTGAGGAGCGCAAATAAGCAAGATGTACAGATGAACGGTCCTGGAAGCTGAAGCAGCCGCCCCTCCCAGACCACCCCATCAGCACCTTAAACTGTAACCAGACTGTGGAAACATGGCTCCTTCTGGGAGCGCTGCCTCTAAGAAAAGCCCTCAACTACTTGGGATGAAGCGTGGTGACATTCATCTACATTCTCAGGCTGTGCAAAATCAAACAGGACAGCAACTGAGGAAGTGGACGGTGACTGTGATCCTGGCTGTGACCACAAAAGCAGAAGGTTGCCCAGCAGAGACAGCAGGGAGGCCAGACAGTCTCCACCCTCCCCACCATCCCCCACCCTCTCCACCATCCCCACCCTGTGCACCAGGCCAGCCGGCAAATCTTACCTTTCAGAGATGCCACATGTGACAGGGCCTGGGCATACGTGGCTGTGTTCAGGAGGGTCCCTGGCAAGCAGGAGGGGAAGAAAGGCCCAGCGGGGCCCACTGTTCGTCCCAAGCTGGCAAAAACAGAACATTCCATTGAGGTCTAGCCTGTCTACAGAGCTACCCCAGACCCACAGTCCTTAGGCCAGCTAATCTTACCTCTGCTGGGCCTCGAGGGCTTCCTTCTTGCTCCGGGTCTGGTCCCCTGGGGGTGGAGAATTGATGTTCCTCCCTGGGGGTGGTGTCACCTCTGCCATGGGCTCCTTGGCCCCTGGTTCCTGGTCAGAGGCCCCTCTTTCTGTTTTCCTCCATTTGGCTCTTCGGTTCTGGAACCAAACCTGAACCCCATAGGAAACACACCCAAGGGAGGCAGACAGTCAGCCAGGAGGGACCAGCCATGACCCAAACAGAGACCCTCAGGATGCCCATGTTGGCATCCTTATCTCTCTGCCCCGAACTTCAGACCACAGATGGATCAACTTCTGACAGGCACTTTTCCGTGACTAGCAAAGAGTAGAAAACACCAAGGGCAGTCCCCACAGGAAGGGAAGCGCCATCCTGCAGGAGTTTGTGGTGCCGAGCTGCCTGTGAGAACGCGAATTTGATGTGAAAAGTTTTCCCTACAGGGAACACAAAAGCGTGATTTGCAAAATGCTGTTTCCGGGCTTTGCATCAAAAAGGCACATTCCACTTTCCAGCAGGCTCCCACCTGTGCACTGCCCTGAAGAACCAGGATCCTTGTGCAGGAACCTGTTCCTGACCAGCCGCCTAGTACACCCAGGAGAAACCCTCACTCTAAATCAGTGTGGCTTAGAAATTCAGAATCTTGGTTAACAAACGTGGGTTGGGGTCCAATGCTGCTTATCCTCAGAGAGAAGCAGCCCTGTCATCCCCGTTTCACACACAGGGAGGGTCACTAACTGAAGTTCATCCAGGTGGTAAATGAACAAGCCATGACCAGAAGCCCAGGGGCCTGGCTCAGCACTGGGATCCACACTTTTGTGGAAGAAGGAATTGCTGCCAGCCCTAGGCATTGTTAGAAAGATGTAAGAATACATGTAAGCTAGAACAGAGTGCCTGCCCTACAGCAACTGAACTCTCACTAAAGAGTGATCGCTGCCTCCTTTCCTTCACCTTAAGGTCCGGAGAAGGTCTGTGTCTGACCTAGACCTCAGTTTGGTACCCACCTTAGAAATTAGTGGCAGGTAATTCCTAAGTCGTGGGAAGAAAAAAAAATGCATATGTCTGATAGAATCCGGGCAGTTCCAGAGCAAGAGGCTCACAGAAGGCAACAAAAGCCCATGGATCTTTTCCCAGAGAAACCGCCTCTCTCCTCACTTTTTCTCTTCTCTGAGATAATTTCTGTCTAAAAACTAGGTTTGGCCAGGCTCCTCTCTAACTCCCAGAGACAATGTCCCACCCCCTCTGGCCATGAGACACTGGCATGGGGGGAGGGAGAGAAAGAGCCTGGGTCCTTGGGGCTGAGTCCTCTGCTAGCCCATTCTATCTCTTCGTTTCTTTCTCCTCCAACTGAGTTTCTTTTCTTTCTTTTTTTTTTTTAAATCATGTTGGTTTTTAATTGCAGATATCAGCAACCATTGAATAATGATTTTATCTATATTCTAAATTTAGGGCAGTTAAATGCAAAGCAAAATGCAGACACTTTCTTGTGTCTTAATTGAATGAAGGTCACAGCTATAACAACATTTAATTGAGCTATTTTTCATTATCATATTTTAATGACTTTGCACTGACAGTTCGCCTGCTTCTGAGGAAGGAGCATGATGGAGTCGTTTATTTCCCTATTTAGTTATTGTTTGACAACATCAGCTTCGATTAAGACCCTGCTTTATAGAACATTAATCATATTTGAATGAGCAAGTGGTATAAGTGTAAACACATCTCCCTTCCCGCCACCGAAGCTCGTGTCCCCACATGGAAGCTGGCTACGCACAAGCTTGGCTGCCATTGTCTGCCTGCATAATAGCCAACAACAGCCTGGACAACAATTCTCAGCTTCAATTGTCACCGCCCCTATCTTACCCTTGCACCTTTCAGGGAGAAGTTATGATCATCTACTTCTGAATGCTCAATAATTGTGTCATTTATCTCGATTTGCAGTTCAGTCTTTAGGCAGCTATTGGCAACTGGCATTAAAAAAAGAAACTATAGACGAGGTCTGGGCCAAAGAACATTTTCATTCCCAAATAATAATCAGTTTAATTTGCCCGCATATGACCAATGATTCATGTTCAGATTTAATAATCAGGATCACATAATCTGATTATAGGGGAAATAATTTGTTTACAGCCCCCAATTTACTGCTCAGAATTCCATTATCTCTCTTCAGCCATTGGTTTTTAAGAGATACTAACATGACCCAGGGGAACAGAAAGCAAACTATTATATTTCCTACAATTAGATCTTTGCATAGTCTTAACCCCAAGCTCCTACATAAAAAGAACAGAAACAGCATGGAGGAAACCCCATAAATAAAATGAATATATAATTGTGCTCAAAGAATAACTGGCCTGGAGAGGCAGCCCTGTGAGTCTGCCTCCGGCACTCACTCAAGCAAGGCCGCTGGGCTCGGCACTTAAAAGCAACTTCCAGAAACGCAGTGCAGCTTAGTGGCGGCCACCCCCGGCCAGCCAGCCCATATCTGCTCAGTCCTTTTGCTGCTGCTGCCTAAAGATTTTTAAATTGCACGTGTTGTTCAGGCCCACTTTGCTCTGTGTGCAGGGGAAAAGTTGGGCATGATGCAATTTCTGGAAAGCAGATCCTGCCCCTGCTTCCCATCTGAAAACGTGGTTCTCTGCAATTGACCGGCCTCACCCCAGAGCGGTCAGATTTGCTTTGCGAATAGCATCTCAGCTTTTTTTTTTTTTTTCCAAAGCAAGGAAATGGATGTGCATTGATGTAATTTAGTACCTTAGAGACGCGGACAAATTAGTGTAGAACATTATCACTAGTTAATTATGAATGACCGATTAATCAACCTAATCTAATATTCCACATTATGTTGATGTTATTAAAGTGCATCATGAAAATGACAGATAGTCTTCATTTGCTTTCTTTGGCCAAATGTGCACTCTGCAGTCATGATGTCAAAAAAAAAAAGTTTGCCAGTTTTAATATTAGAGAGTTAAATAATTTAAAAGAAGGTTTACCTGTACTCTGGCTTCTGTGAGGTTTATTTTCATGGCTAGCTCTTCCCTGGTGAAGACATCTGGGTAGTGTGTTTGGGCAAAGACTGCCTCCAGAGCTTCCAGCTGGTAAAAGGGGGGAAAAATGTTTATGGGTGAGAGGCTGCGGCTAGGTGAGGGAAAGGACGCGTATTTCAGAGTTGCCAGCAGTGGTGAGGAAGCAATTTCGAAGATCAAATCCAGGAAGGAAACGGAGAAAAGGGCTGTCTGAAAAGATCCCACAAGGGCCTGGAAGAAGGCTCAGCTCGTAAAGGCCTCTCTGAGCCAGAGGCACATACATGGTGGAGAGAACCAGCCTCTGCAAGTTGTTCTCTGACCTCTTCATGTAGACAGTGGCATGCACGTGCGCGCGCGCGCGCGCACGCACACACACACACACACACACACACACACACTAAGTAAAATATAATTTTTTAAAAGATAAGGAAAATTCCACAGAATGACAGTTTCAATCCCAGTTGACTTTGCAGCCAAGGCTGCTCACAACCAGTGTGCCCTCCCTGAGACATAGAAACAGACAAGTGATAGAGATTTCCGTGTGTTTATATTTAATTTGTCATGGAAATAAATAGTCTAGGGTAGCCTCACAATTCCCATGGTGCCACCATGGGAGTAGAAAACTCTCTCACAGGTCCCACAGAGCCTTACAGGGGTGTGGGGATCACCTTCACTCTGCTCAAGAAGGAGGATGCTCTTGGGGCACTCAGCTCTGGGACACCCAGTAGCAAAGTTGTAGCTGCATCCCAGTCAACAACATGGTCTGCTCATGAGTCAACCTTGGAGGTCAGTTTTCCCCATCTGACTATTTGGGGATAAGAATACCCAACCTGAGGCAGGGCGTCGTGGTGTGTGTTTTAATCCCAGCACCCGGATCTCTGTAAATTCAAGGCCAGTGGGGTCTACAGAGCAAATTCCATGACACCCGAGGCTACACAGAAAAACTCTATCTCAAAAAACACTTTTAAAAAAATGCCCCACCTGCAGTCCGATGACAGGGTAATGTGCCTCTGATCAGCTGTCTAAGATGCATGGAAAATCTCACAGCGGCTGCTTTTCTGATCATCCAGAGTTACAAGGCCCAAGTGAACTACCCTTTCCCCCAGCAAACACGTAAGTTATTCAGGAAAACAAAGACCTAGTTAAATCAACAGTTGGTCTCCTTTTCAAAGGCAAGGGGCAGTGAGTGAGTCCTCTGTGGCAGTGGGGGAGGTGGGAAGAACCTGGCTCTCACACCGGAATCTGCTCTTACTTGTTGAAGAGTGAAGGTCGTCCGGTTTCTGCGCTGTTTCCTTCGAAGAAACCCATCATCGAAGTCCCCTGTGGAGTGGTTGCCAAAAGGTGCAGTGCCTACAGACAGTGAATGGATCAGTCTGGGCAGAGAGACCCCGTCTTCAGACCCTCCTACACGCAGCACCCCCCCTTCCGTGCTCCTCCCCAGAGAGCCCGTTCTTCCCTTGTGTTTCTCTGTGTTCTCTTAGTAAGACCTGTAGGCCCTTATTTCTTATTGGTGTAGCAGTCAATCTCTAAAGCCATTGGGCTGATCCAAAGTGATCACATAGCCCTGCAAACAGGCTGTCTCTGCCTAACAAAGGTCAGGATGTTAGAAGGATGCCTTATAGAGACGCTAATGCTAATTCAAGCCTATGTGACAGCTAGCATACTCAGCAGACAGGTAGATGCGGACATGACAAAAGGCCATTCACCTGGTTGCCTACGTGACAAAATGTTGGTGTATTTTCCCGCTCAATTTATGTATTGATATAAAAGATGTTGGGAGAATAGACGCAGAGAGATCTTCAGGAGAGATCTTCAGGAGGAAGAAGCCTGAGATGCCCTTTTCCGTAATAATGGTGTAAGTTATGTCTGGTTATTCCTTGAGCCTCCGTACCAGTCCAGTTAGGGAAAATAGATATTTGTGTTGGAGCCACATGGGCTCCAACAAAGACCCCTCTTTTCGTTATCCCTAACTCTGTGTCTCCCCCAAAACCTTTAGCTGTAGAATCAGGTTTCCCTGTTGCATAGGACAATGGTGACCAAGATGGTCAAGTCCACTCCCTGTGACACTGTGATCTCTGAGTCAGGAGCGGTGAGTGGCTTGAGTGAACTCTGGTCCTGGCTGCCCCTCTGTCCCCTATCTGTTCTCTGCCTACCTTGAACCCTCCCACAGAAGCCTGTGTTCCTCCCTCTCCCCGCCCCCACGCCTGATGGCTTACTCCCCTTGTTACTATAACCATCAATGGCTAAAGGCTGGAGAAGAAAAAAAAAACCAAGATATTTTCACACCACTTTCCTTCTAGAAGCGCAGAATTCAAAGAGGTAAGAAGTTTATAAATGATTATTAATTACTCCTGGTCACAGCTCATCAGTACCACAGTGGATCTATTGCATAGACAGCAATTAACAAAAGGCCTGCACCAAAGAATGCCAAACCAGCTTGCTAGGACCACTCTCCAAGGGCACTCCACTAGGTAACCAGGTCTTACACAGCATCCTGCTGTCCCCGGTTCCCTAGAAAAAGAGGTTGTTGTCGCCAGCAGCCTCCAACGCTCACAATAAAGCCGGAGCAGAATCTGGCCCCAAACGTGCATTTGGATCATTTTCCAAATGTGCACTATTTGCTTGATAGTCCACAATGGCTTCTTAGGAAAACAAATGAGTAGGTTTCCACTAACCAGGGCGCGTTTCACCTGCCGTGGGCACTGCTGTCAGAATCACCCAGTGTTCAGCACTAGCTTTCAGGCCACAGCATCCAAACACCCTTCTTCACCAGAACCTCGGCCCTAGAAGGCCAAATTCTCCAGGTCTTTTCATATTCCATACACTGCAGAGAGTCCCACTGAGTGATATCTAATGCTACCCCCACATGTCTCATCAAAATACTGCCCCCCTTCCCTACTAGAACTTTCTCTCCAAATTGCGTTCTTCCTCAAAACCCTAGTAACAAGTATTTCTCTCCATCTTGATAGCAGCGGAAAGGGACTGGTTCAAGGCAGCCTTATTTCCATTACTTTGCAGAGGGCCATGCTTTCTCTTTTGGATGTCAGGTGTTTGACGGCTCAGCATGGACCACATTCTCAGACTTCCTGGTCATTGTCTCCCCCAGTCTCCTCCCTTATACCTTGTTTTCACAACGCTTCCCAGCTGAAGCCTACAAAAGCTGACTTCAGCAAGCCAGGAAGAAAAAGACTGACAACCTAAGAGTGAAGAAAAAGAAACGAGAGCGAGCTTCTTGAAAGAAATAGAATTCTTGATAAAGTTACGCACAGCTCCTCAAACAGAATGTAACAGGACAATGAAACAATATACTCATTGTTTTGTCCCCCCCCCAAAAAGTGCATAATGATACCCAGAACCAATAAATTGTAATAAATTGTGCATGTTCATTTATTATTCATATGAGCATCAATTGGTGAAAGTGTATTAGAAGGCAACTGAATAGTCACCATCAAAAATTTAAGTGCACAGGTTTTTAATCCATGAGTATAGTTATAAAGTTTGCTGAAAGACAGAGGGAAGAATGTTCTTGGAGATGTTGTATTAAGAAATAAAACAAGAAACAGAGGAAGCACACATTGGTGGATATATTCTGCAAAACAAATACAGGACTACTATTCAACAGTCTAAAAGAAAATAAGTAAATCCATATACACAAGCACGGGGAGAAAGATCTCAAAGATGTATTATGAAGTAGAAACAAAACCAAAGTCCAGGCTGATGAGACAGCATAATCTCAGTGAAAAAAAAAGACATAACAGGCATGGAATGATCAGCTCAGGAGATAGAATCATAAGAGACATGTAGTATCAGATGCCTTTAAGCAGGGAGAGGAGGGCTTTGCTAGCCAGTGTGTGGGTTCTTGTTCTTACTTTGAGACGCATGCAGCACTTGCTAATTAAATCTGAACAAAGTATCTGAGAAGTAAGATTGCATTCACATTGGTTTTTTTTTCTTTTGTACCTCCCTAGAGTCCAAGGTCTGTCCTCAGCCGTTCTCAGCTCTCCCATCTACAGCACATCAGCCTGCCCCAGCAACACTGACCTAGACATAAACTCCCCTCCTGAAAAATGGGCATGGTATTTATCTATAAAAGTCTGAAAGGTACTTGAAACCCCCCTCCCTCTTGTTCTGGTCACATTAGTCTGAGTCAGCATCCTGGTGGGGCCTGCACAGAACATAAGTAGCAAATATAAGCCCCCCAGACATAAGCAAAGAGCAGTAACCAAGTCGGAGAGAGCGTGGGCTGGGGCATTCTTTAAGTCACTTCTATAACCCACCCTTACAAACGGGTTCTCTTTTATGTTACCAGAATAGATACAGCTTGCTAAATGCTCAGATCTCTTCTTTTCCCACTTGACAATAGCCTGGGCTGGGTACCGGCAGTCGGTGACTGAGAATGGAGTCTATAGCACATAGAAACTACGCAGCACAAACCAGCAGGGTCTCTTTCAGTCCTGGGGTATAGTTGTCTGGAATTGCACCTCCCCTGCCTGGGTCTTTCCTCGTGTTGAAACGCAGGCCTGCAGAGCTTAAACACTGCTTCCCACTAGCTTTCTTTAGCAAACTCTGCTGGATGTTTAAGGGCTTTTATAGGGAAAATGAAAGCAAACTCCCAAATCATGAATGAGACTGGAGGTTACTTAAGGCAACCTACAACAAGGTGGACAAGTGTCCCAAGGTTATTAAAGTCCCAACCGGGTCACCACAACACAAGCCAGAGTGTGACGATATATGCCCACCTGATGGCTACAAATCTACATGGCCAGGGAGAATTCACCCTTGGGTCCCCCAGGTCCTGCTTAGGTACACCCAGAGACGCAAGTCTTCACTTATCACTACCCCTGCCCCACCTAACAACTGGGAGCAGACACCATACAAGGAATAGGGAAAGGCATTTTTTGTTTTGTTTTGTTTTTTAAGACATAAAGACCTTAAACAACCAGACCCTGGTCCCCGGGCTAGCGAGAGTGAACATTTGTAGTCAAAAATTCCGTGAGTCGCTGAGATGAAGCTATGCCTAGACACTCCGGGCAGGTAACCAGCAGGAAGCTGGCCTCCAGAGACAGCTTTGCCACTTAAGATCCCGTAGCACTCTCGTCAACGCCCTAGGTGAGGACAGCCTAGCAAACAGGCCCTTTCTGGCGTGCGCTGGAGCCCAGGACGCAGCGGGCAGTTCAACTTGCTCTGGCTTTCTGGGATGTTAGCAAAACACCGTGAAAGATTGATGCGGGCCCCCTGGGTGGAGGAGCCCCGATTAGAGGCGTGACACCAGCATCTGTGCTGGGAGGACCAGGCGTCCCCGGGGCACCCATAGCCTCGGGCAGCGCGACCCAGGCGGAGAGGCAGGTGGCACCCGGGCGGAGGGACGGAGCTGGGTGTAGGGAGGGGGCTAAGGGCTCCCCTGAGCACTGCCATGCGGCTGCCACCTCGTGGGGCGAAGACCCCAACACCCATCAGTCCTGCTGCGGCCCCGGGTGCTTTTGCTGGCTTGGCCTGGCCAAACAGCCTGGAAAGCAGCGCTTACTCACCCTCTAGCTGTGGCGGGCAGTGGAAATAAAACATCGCCGACGGTCGGATGGGCCGGGACGGGTGGACCAGGGCTAGTGGCGGCCTGGAAGACCTGTTCCTGTGCGTGACTCCGGCCTGGCTGCAAAGCAAACAGCAGTAGAGCCTGAGTCTCCTGCCCGCTCACCCCGAGGATCACCGGGAGTGCCCCTCCTTCAAAGCCCTTCCAGAAGCCCTTGGCCCCCTGGGGCCACCGCGCAGCGGGGGAGGGGGATGTTGGAGGGAAGTGGTTGCACCCACAATCCCAAACCGTGACCCTACGGTCAGCCTTTCGTGTGGGTCCGACTGCTGGACAACCGCACCCTCACCAAGCTGGGCACAGCCTGGCTCCTGTTTCTCAGGGGTCCCGGCCGCAAGCCCTGCACTTGGCCACCACAGCGAGGTCAGGCGATCGCGCAAGGCCATCTAAACGCGCAGTAGCTCGGGCCAAGAAAGCCGGCGGAGCCCCAAGGCCCAGAGCAGGGAGCCGGGGGAGCGGGTCGGGAACCCTGCCTACCTCTGCGGGAGGCGGGCGAGAAGGCCCGAGTGTGCTCGCCTCTTGTCCGCACGCGGGGCTCGGCTGGCGGCGGGCGGGGCTTGGCGCTGCTGGCGCCCGCAGGACCAGAGAAGTGACTGGGGAAGTGGCCAGATGTCTTGCTGTCTGTCTACAGCGCGCGCCGCCGCTCAGCACTCGCCTTTATAATCTCACGCATAATTGGCCTTAATCTGATTATTTCCAGCGCTGTCTACAGCGAGTAACTTGGATAGGTCTATTGGGCCTTACAAATGGCCCACGTGGTGTAAAAAAAAAATCCGTCACTTCTCAGCATACATCAGGAATCTTTTTCTTCTTTTATTTTAAAAGAAGATAGAAACAACAGCTACTAATATCATTTCTCCCCAAAGAGATCATGTTCTAAACACTCGCCCCAACCCCACCCCTCTGGGTCCCCTCAGACTCAAACCTTCTTTCTCTGAGTGAGATTGGATTTGGGCTCGCCCTTGTCAGAGGCCTGGCGACTTCTGGACTGCAAAATTACCAAAGCGCTGCTAATTGTCGCCGCCGGATGGGTTTTGGGGGTACTCTCTGCACACGGCTTTCCTTTCCAAGCGATCGTACAAAAGGAAAGTTTGATTTTGTTCTCAGCAAGGGGTCCCTGAATTTATGTTCGCTTCTCCCTGCAAATGATATGCAGTGGGACCCTTCGCAATTACTTTTAAAATGCATCCGAGGCAGACACTCAGCGGAGAGAGACCGCCCTTCTCTCTGCCTGGGTGAAAATTAAACTCTAAAGTACCGGGTTGAAATTTTCAAGTCAGGGGCGCGGGATTGGATCAAATCACATAAACTGCAAAAAAAGCAAGTCTAATGGCGCATAATTGGTTCTGTAATAGCATTACACCAGGATAATAGCCCGTTACGGCCCCCTGCACTATTAAGTGCTTCCCTGGCGGAAAGCCTTTATGATATTAAAGGGGGAATATAATGATATTTTGGTTATTAAATGCGTGTAATTAATTTATGCACCACTGAAAATAAAGTTGGTATTATGACCCACTCAAGATGCATCAGAAAATACGAGTCAGACAACTGTTGATAAGTTCTGGTGTCTGTGTTCCGTCTAGACTGCCGATTTTATTTTGGGACGATGGCTTCTTGGACAGACTGCATAAATTGAATATTTTATAAACATTCTAATGCTGCGTTTGAGAGGCTTGGCGAAGCGGTGGGTCGGGTCCCTGCCCGGCCTGGGATTCAGCCTTGATCTTAAAGACACAGAGCTTTGGAAACAAAAGACCTGGCGGGCCCACTCGTGGACAAGCGCCCGGGGCGAGTAGCGCGGAGCTGGAGAACTGAGTGTTGAGGCCCTGGCCGGGCGATGGACACCTCAGGGAAAACAGCCAGGAAGAAACGCTGTACCGCTCAAGCCGACGCAAGTCGAACCTCTTTCACTGAAGCGGCCCTTTCTCGGCTCGGTCGCCTCTGGCCAGAATCAGCCCTGCTGGGAGCAAGGAAAGGCTGGAAATCCCTTCTCGGCTTGAAGCGGACAGACCCCGCCGCACCACCACTCCTCCAGGGCCACACACTCCGAGAGTCGTGGCGGCGGGCCCGGGTGGAAAGTGCGGGCGAGCCGGGTGGGCCCTCGCGGTGGATGGCGCGGCCAGCAGGGCAACGCACAGCTTCGAGGCCGAGAACAGACCCTTTCTCCGTCCCACGCCACTGCTGGCTCGCGGGCTCCGGCTTCCCTCCAGGTCCGGCTCAGAGAGCACCTCTGATCTCTGCAACCAGTTCCAGGAGCCGAAGGCCCCCCGAGTTCCGGACTCTGCCGAGAACCTTCTCGGACGCCCTCCTTCCTAGGGTTGCAGCTTCCGGCGGGCGCCCGGTGCGCTCCGGGAGTCCAGAGCCCGGGAAGAGAGGTGAGTCAGGGTTCCCGGCCAGCTCGGCTCAGCGCGCACTTGCGTTTCCCGCGGCCCCAGTAACCTAGAGCCGATTGCCACGTTGGCCCCAGAAAACAGTGACTTCCAAGCTTCGAATCAGCTCCCTGTCGCGAACAAGTAGCCGCGGAGGTTCCTATGAAACCCTGACCTGTCCCTGGTCTGAACAGTCTTGCCCCGGGTGTCTGAGCCTCTCTCCGAATCAGCCGACTGATCAGAACTTTGGACAGCGGCAAGCGTCGTAGCCCTGCCCAGCGTTTGCTGGCCAAAGAAGTCACCAGTCCCCAGGGCCCCTGTGGAGTCCTGCACTGCGCCGCGTCAAGGCCCGCGCAACCGATTCCAGACGATCCTAATCCTCTCCCAGTCTAAACCTTCGAAAGTTATTTGGGATGCGCGCTTAGTGCTGGGAGCAGGAAGAGAACTCCCGACTCTAAAGTCTCAAATGCACAGTGTCCTACCCGGTGGCTACAGCTGAGAAATACTCCATGACCCCCTTTCCTCCCGGTCCGGCCCTCTCAGCCCCCTTTCACGCGAGGCTGGCCACGTCCTTGGCTGGACAACCAACCCAGCTCCAGGAAAACACCCACCTTCCAAGGGGCTCCAAGTCAGCTCAGGACCCTCAGTCTCAATTCGCCTGATGTCCCTTTTCCGGAGCTATTGGGCTGGGCGCGTTCCTATGGCAAAACAGAGAATAAACAGCTAATCAAACAACTGCAGAAACGGAAAAGCTACAGTAAACTCTGATGACGTGAACCCCTTTCCCCCCCAATTGCCTCTGATACTCGGGGCCCTGGAGAAGGTGACAGATTTCGTTATGGTCTCCCCTCACTAAAAAAGAGGTGGTGGGGGTGTGAGCTAGGAAACTCTTATTTTTCCTTAATTCTTGTGCGTTAAAATGTATTTCCCAATTAACTAAATTTGCCGATCTGTCCCGCTTGGACACTCTGATAATTTACAACCTAAAAGTGTACTTTCTTTATCTAAAGACCAAGGTGACTGCTTTTAATTTTCTCTAACCTCTTTACACTTGATGTTCACCAGACTCATAATGTTAATTGGCTTCATATACGGATCATCAGTTTAATGAAGAAATAAATCCTGTGTTGCTTTATGTTTTAACAGTGATTGCTTTAATGAGGAATGTGACGTGTTCCAAAATCAAAGCTGCAGGAGACATTAGATGGGACTTCTATTAGGGCAGAAATGCTTATTTAAACTTGAAACACGGGGTCATATTTCAACTCTTTTCTATTGCCCCCCCCCCAGCTACCTGGGTTGCTTCCGGCCTCTACAAGGAGATGCTACTGTGGTTCTGAAGGTTTATTCTTGTAATATTTAACTTCATCAGCTTCAAGCTGCATTCTCTACAAGGATCATATTCTGGTTTTGTATGGGGCATGCTAGCTTACCTCTTGTCCAGCAGGGCATAGAGAAGCCAGAATAGAGTGGGGAGATCAACTTTCAAGGTTGTTCATGTTTTTTAAATAAAGGAGGAACACACACACACACACACACACACGATTTGCATCCAGATGCAATCTGAATCACAAGATGTGATTCAGAGAAAGCTTCCCCAGTGCTAACATATTCATAGCACTGGAAATCCAAGGCTGAGTTCTAAAAGGCAGACAGCTCCCAGATTAGAGGAATGGGCCACTGATGACCAGGGCTCTGCAGGGGAAGTGCTGGCCTCCCAGATGGTAGGAGCTTTACATCCCCTATCAATTAATAGAAGAGTAAATCTGCTTCCTCTAATGTGTGTTTGATTTTTCTAATTTTAAATTGGTTCTATTGAAGGGAAAGCTGTCATTGCAAAAACACTGAGAGCAGCAATAACATTCTGGAAATGGGAACGTCCTACATGCAAGACCTCGATTGTTTGCAGTTATGTTGTGAGTCATTTTAAATTGATTCCTGGAAAGAATCCTATATCCCTAGAAAATGGAGAAGTTTGGGATGCTGGTTTGAGATCGGAAGCACTTCTGTGCACATCCTGTGGTCCCTAACCCGTGAGTATATTCTGGACCTGAGAGCTCACCTGTGCTCAGAAGAGATATTGTTAGCTTCTTTTTTAAACGTTATCCTTAGAAAAACCAATTCCAGTAAACACCACTTAAATCCATAACAATAGGGGCAAATAAAATACTTCAATTAACCAGGAAAAAAAGAAAAAGTACGTTGAACTCCTAACTACTTACTTTTGGAGAGTCTAAGATACTTGCACTGTTAATTGGATGATAATCTTAGAGACCTTGTTTCCGTGTTATCCTGGGTGAGCACGCAGTGCTCCGGAAAGGGAAGGAAAGGTCAGTGTGTGTTCTGTTGTGTGTTTAGAGGGAATGAGCATCCTTTCTACTTACAGGCAAAGGTGGGGTTATTTTGTAGTTTTGAAAATGACCAATAAAGCTTGGGTCAGCTATACATGGTAGAATATGCTTTTTTTAAAAAAAAAAATAGTGGCTAATTGACATTCTGAATGAACAGTTAACTTATAAACAGGGTGTGTGTATAAAGGATTAGTTATGTTTTTTATTAGAAATTCTCTGTAACTCACAAGTTTATCTGTCATGTGAAAGCGGTAAAAGCTGTTGACAGGCAAACCAAGTTCTAATAATCTCCCTTGCCTCAGCTGGAGCTCCTGGCCTTGGCCTTGCTGCTGAGCTCAGAGGGTGGACCAAGGCCTCCAGTCCTCAACTAGAGGAAAGCAGGTACACCGCTAGTTCCATTTGCTCTGGTCTTTAGAAGCAAGGGGAACTCATTTCCTGACCCTCGTGGCACAGTCTGTGAGTGGGACGGCAGTGCCTACCTCAAGTGCTGATGAGAAGACCACACTGGGACATTCTCAGAACCTTCAAACTATTGTCTATAATTCTGTAGGGTGGAAATATGTCATTTGACATTTCTATAAACCGCACAGAATGTCTAGCATGGAAATATGTCATTTGACATTTATATGAACCCAGAGGAAGTCCATCACAGAGGTTGAGCTGTGTTGTAAATCCTGTATCTGGATGATAAAGATGTGCCACCATAGGGACCAATGGACCCTTCTAGGGCTGAGTATCAATTATAGAAGAAGATATGTATCTGTCAGGGCATGGGAGGCATAAGGGAACGTTTCTTAGTTTCTGTTTAATTTTGCCATTTGTGGAAAATAGCTCTAAAAAAATAAAGACTTTTTTTAAAGTTTTGAAAATACAAATTGTATGTAATGCCCAGCACTGAGCGATCACTCAGTGAACTACATCATCATCATCATCATCATCATCATCATCATCATTGCTGTTTGTCGTTGTCATTGTCCTGCTACAATGATGATGTCTAACTTTCTAGGCTACTCGCGGCTACAGTTCTAGAAAGAGCAACTTGGCTTTGGGTGGCCAAGATGATGCCCGAGTCTTCTGTGATCTCCACGATGAGCTTCCCGTGAACCGAGGCAGCAGTCTCCTGGGGGGAGCACTACTGTGGCTTCTCCAGCCTGCTCCCTGGCTTGTCTGTCCTGCTGGTTCCCTGTATTTCCTGCTTTTCGCATTTAATTACATTTGTTCCATTTTACTTGGCTTATTTAATTGGCTAGAAAATCCAAACATGGGCCTTTGTGTTAGGTTAAAGGTATTCTATTTGGCAGTAAAATACTTTAGAAGTGTTTTAGAAGTGTGGATCGATGCCGTTGACCTAAGCCTCACACCTCTGCTTGGATGCAGACTTCACTATTTTGTGTGTCTTTCCTCCAGTGTATGACCTCCTTACAAACTACGGGACTCTCATGATTCCCTCACTGGTAGTGACCTCTCGTCAAGTGTTAGGATAGGGAACCTCCTGCTGCTCTGAGTGGAGACGATCGCCCAGTCTTTCTGGAAGGTCAAGAGAGCTTGGCAGAGCATCTGTGGGTCTCCTGCCTCCTAGCCACAGTGAAGTTTCTGAAGTTGGGCCTGCATCCTTCTGAGGTGTGCTGTCCTAGGGCTTCACCTGCAGTCAAAAGGCCAGTGCCCACATCCAAACATTTAGGGCTTCCATTGTCGAATCACTGACTAGAACAATATCATTCCAAAAGCATTTAGCTGACCGGTCTCAACTGTTATTAAAACATAGTCAGAAACACTAGTAAGTAATAAAATCAATCCAGGGAAATCTCAAATCCAATCCAGTCAAGCATAGGAAACAGCTTACCTTCAGAAACCAGGAACTTAGAGGCCGCTCCTGGAAACAGCAGGAACAGCCTGTGAATGTGGAACTGGCATGGCTTTCAGAGTCAGTGAGAGACAGAGACAGGCTGGAGCTGGGTTTCCCAAGCCAAGGCCCACCCGCCCCACCACACCTCTTAAATAAGACGTGTTTCTCCTAGAACATAAGCGCAGTCAATTGCCCATGCTAAGTGCTCAATAAACACGCAGCGTTTAATTGAAAAGACTATTGAACAAATGAAGTAAGTTTACTACATGAATGATTAGTAAACACAATGAAGCTTTCCCATTTCTAGGAGATTTAAATTATGTAAACTGTGGGGGAGGCAGAATTTCAATCAGGCAGACTTGGGGGTCAGATCTGGCTTCTTAAACCTCCTTTATTGGAAATGCTTGCTGTTTAGTGTCTGACTCAGCATTTCCCTCACCATCCTGCTCATGTGTCTCTCTCTCCGACACCCAGATCTCTCTCTCTCTCTCTCTCTCTCTCTCTCTCTCTCCTCTTCCTTTCTCTCTCTCTCAAGTGCACACAAACCCCTATCTCTCTAACACATACCTTTTGTTAAACTCTATTCTCCCTGACCCCAAACAAACCTCTTTCCCTCTCCTCCTCCTTCCCTCCCCTTCTCTCGACACATACACTACACACACTCTTTTCTCACTCATGTTTTTCTTGTTTATCCCTCCTCACATACACATACCTCATCCTTCTGCCACAGACAGACAGACAGACAGACAGACACACACACACACACACACACACACACACACACACACACGCAGGGGGGGTCTCCACAGTTCTGACTTTTCTGTGGTACTCATGGAAACCTAGACTTGATGACCCTCCTCCGTACCCCACAACCAGCTCACTGCACTGCTCCCATCTGACTCCAGGCAAGCCATGAGGATATAGTCTACCACCCATGCTCCACCATTCTCTTCCTGCTGAGGGTCTTGACATGGTGGTACACAGGCTCTTGCCTACCATAGCCATACCATGGCAGGACCTCTCAGTGCACTCCAAAGGGGGTTACTACCTCCCTCCCAACCCTGTGGCCTCATGTGACCTCTGTGAAACACATGTGGATCCCAGTAAAAATGCTAAGTGAGACTGGCTAGTATCTGGGCCCGGCTGGGTTAGTCATTTGTCCCTCTCAGTCCTTCAGCAGTTAGCTCACAGCCCCAACTGACCAGGAGGAAGAGAAATTAGGCTCAACATCACCATGACCTATGGGGAGCATTCCTTTATACTCATCTTGTTGATTTCAAAAGTTTGGACTGAGGAGCTGCATAGCATCTCAGAGATACCCTGGTGGACTCTCAAGATCCATGGAGGCTAGGCTGCCAGAACACTTTATGATCAAACCCAGATCTCAAGTTGTAGCTGTGGGCTCTGGCATATGTGTCTGGAGACTGCAGCCTCAGAACCCGCATTCCCCAGCTAACCTAAAGGGGGAAGATGAGGTTCATCGTAGGACCCACACATTCGTCCTCTGCGTCACCTTTTCTTTCATTCATTCCGCAGATGCATGCCAACAGCGTTCATGCCAGCTGTGCTGGTTTGCATGCGAGCAGCCCCCTTCAGCTCTTTTATTTGCCTACTTGGTCCCCAGGTGGAACTGTTTAGGAAGGAACAGGAGGTGTGGCCTTGTTAGAAAATGTATGTCCCTGGGGGTGGCCTTGGAGGTTTCAAAAGACCATTTCCAGTGTGTTTTCTCTGCTTCCTGCTTGTGGTTCAAGGTGTGAGCTCTCAGTCGTTGCTCCAGCCCCAGTCACCACGCCTTTACCCTGTCATCATAGCCGCAAACTCTCTGGAACCGTAATCCCACCTAAACTTCTTCTTTTATGAGTTGCATTGGCCAAGCCGTCTTATCACAGATCAGATTGCGTTGGAGCTGCATGAAATGTTAGAGGTCACAGAGCCATGGGATATCTGCCAAGAAGGGCTGCACACAGGGGATGGAATAAACCCAAGACAGAGTTTGTTGCCATCCACAAAGCTGGAGGGGAAGAGCCATCAACCCTCTGACATTGGACATGGAGTTACAAGATTTGGCATTTGCCCTCGTGGATTTTGGTCTTGCTCTTGGTCCAGTATTCCCTTACTGTGCCCCAATTCCTTTTGGAATAGTGATGTACAGTCTGTGCCAATTTTTGTTGGAAGGATGTAATTTCCTTCTTTTTATTTTACAGGGGTTACAATTAAGAGCTTGCCTTGAGTCCCCAAAAAGACTTCGGATTTTCAACTTTTAAACAGTGCTGAGACTGAAAACCTCTGGGTGATTTTGAATCTGAACTAAATGCATTTTACACGACGATATGACCACCAGCCTGTGGGTACCAGAAAGTGCAATGCGGCTGCCTGAGTAAGAACAGACAGCCTCCAGTGGCCCATGTGTTTACGCACTCGGTCCTGATTGGCAGTACTGTTCAGGAATGATTAGAAGGTGTGGGCCTTGTCAGAGGAGGTGTATCCCTGGCTCTGAGTTTCCAAAAGTCTTACATCATTCCCAGTGTACTCTCTGCCTCCTGCATGTGGCTCAAGATGCGACCTTTCAGTGGCTGCTCCAGCCACCTGCTGCCGTGTCTTCCACCATCACAGACTCCAGCCTTATGGACTCGTAAGCCAAATAACCTCTTCCCTTTTTAAGTTTCCTTGGTTACGATGTCTTGTCACAGCTATGGAAAAGAAACTAATACACCAGGTGTACTGTGCCAGGTGCAACAGAAAGATCCATCTTTTTTCCCCCACAGTACTTTTCTACAACACGGAGTGTGCATGCACGTAGTATGCACATGTTCACATGTGTGTGCAATCGTGTATGCAAGTGCACTCATCCACTGTCATGTCAATGCATGATGGCCAGAGGTCAATGTCAGGTGTCTACCACTCTCTATAGCACACATTCTAATTGGTCTTAATAAGAAAAACCCAGAGTCAGATACAGTGGCTGATGCTAAAGATCAGAGAAGCCCAGCAGCCAGCCATTAGTTTTCATCTCTGCTGAATCCTCAGACCAAAGTAGGCAAAATCCTATCTCCACAAATCCTCAGACTGACTACACTGAGCTCCTGTTTCCTCCCACCTTATATTCCTCTCTCTGCCCAGCCATAGCCTTTCTTGTCCTCACCTTCCTAGTGCTGGGATTAAAGGTGTGTGACTCCCAAGTACGAGGATTAAAGGTGTGAGCCACCACCACCACCTCCAGCTCTGTTTCTCTTTTAGACTGGATCAATCTCCTGTAGCCCAGGGTAGCCTTGAACTCACAGAGATCCGTCTGCCCCCCCCACAACCCCAGTGCTAGGATTAAAGGTGTGTACCACCACTGCCTGGCTTCTATGGCTAACTAATGGCATAGTTCTGCACTCTCATCTTCAGACAAGCCTTATTTGTTAAATCACAAACAAAATGCCACCACAACTCTCCACCTAATTTTTTGAAGCAGAGTTTCCCGCTGTACCTGGAGTTCATCAATTTGACTAGACTGGCTGGCCAATGAACTCCAGCAATCTGCCTGTCTCTGTGCTCCCTAGTCCTTGGGTGAAGCCCATCCACACAAGTCTGGGTCTGGCTTTTTGTGAGGGAGCTTAGGTTCTCAAGCTTGTGAGGCAGGCACCTCACTAACCGAGCCAATTCCCTAGCCTCCTTAAACCGATTTCGTATGGTTTTTCCTTAACATTAGAATTTTAAAGGCAGTAGGGCAGCCTGTGTTCATCAGTGCCTGCACCTAGTATATACACAGTAAAGATACACAGATTAATCAGAAAGCATGACTTGATTCTATGGCCTCAAGTCACTGAGAATGGGGACGTGAACAAATCATGCTTCCTAGCTTATCAGGGCTTTACTATGCTTATGTAATAAAGAGAGGCCTTCAGTCAATTGTCTCTTTCCTGCTGCTAAGTGCTGCTGAAGGTTTTGAATAGGAACAAGATGTTGTCTCAAGGTGGCCTAAAGGACACTGAGTCCTCAAACAAAGAGACCGCCCTGTCTGGTCCCACAGGAATGGCAGGGAATATGCCCCTCCTCCCATTTACCCAACTTTCTCACAAGCCACCCCGGTGCTCCTTCTCCACCCCCTAGCCTTCAGTGAGAAGATGGATCCGGTACCTCAGGCTCAATGTCTCTGTGGCTGTTTTCCAACTTCAGACTCATCTTACCTTCCTGAGAAACACTCTTCTCACCTGAAAATGAGAACTGATTCCCCTCCAGGAAGGCGTTCTTTATGAAGTGGGAAGTGACCACCCACAATAGTGGTGGTTAGCTAGTGTCATCGCCGGGGTCTGAAAGCCAAAGAGGGTGAAGGGACCAGACTCTGACAGCCCTCCACCTCCATAACCCCTGCTGGTACACCTGAAGTAAGAGACTGCCTCGCCCCACTTTTCCTGGCGTTCTCTCCTTCTCCTCTCCGCTTTCTTTTACACTCTTGCCTAGCATTTCTTACCTGCCCCACCACCTCAACACGACACAGCTTCCACCGGCAACACCCGAGCTCAGCCTAGCTGTCCTAGTGACCCATGTCCTCCTCTCTCTGCTGTCGCTGGAGCTCCTGCCTGCCCCACCTGCCTGGCCCGCCCGCCTTCATTCTTTCAGTCAGGAAATTGCTGAGAGGGGAGAAGGAACAATGGAGGCTACCCCCTCTCCTGTGTAGCAGAGAAGATGGCCCTCTTGTTTGGCTGGATCCAGGATTGGCTTTGTCCTAAACCTGTGTTAGCTTTGTGTCTACAATATAAAACATTGCACGTTGAAAAACAGGCCAGTCTCATCACATGCTGCCCCTGTGCAGCGTTTCGCCACTCCGATAACACTGATTGCTCTCTGATGTCTGAAAACATCTGAACCTACAGTCCTTGAATAGATTTTAAGGGCTAGGCTCATGGCCTTTCATTGTGCTCTTTTGGAAAGGGTTTCGAAAGCAAAATGAATCAGTCAATGAATTAACTCATTCACACTTTCCTACCCAAAGATAAACATCACTAACATGTTATCAGGTAACTTGCCAATATTTTATCACATGTATCATTTTAAAAAGAAAAATGATGTGAGTTCGAGGCCAGCCTGGTCTACAAGAGCGAGTTCTGGGACAGGCTCCAAAACAATAGAGAAAGCCTGTCTCAAAAAACCAAACAAAGAAAAATGAGAAGGCAGCACCAGCTGTTCCCATCGGACTCTTTTCCATTTAAGGCCATATTGTAAATATCTTTCCGTATTATTAACCGTTCCTGAGTGCTTCTATGAGTAGGTAGGACATACATCCAATTGCTGTAACAGAGGCCACAACAATGGCTTAAACGCAGCCGTTTATGACCCTGTAAAGTGGATGCCAAGGGCACCATAGCTCTGCTCTGCCCTGAGAGCATGCCAACTTGCTTATAACCTTTCCTCTACCATGCCTAAGACAGAGCCGCTATCCATGTCTTCTAGGAGTTTACCTCTAGTTTGCATCGCAACCCCCGGAGAGATGGGAAAAGGGCCCCGAAGGACATAGCCATCCTTAAAGAACACACTCTTTCTAAACTCTGAAGCTGTTCTCTTTTTTCATCCCATTAGTCACTTCGATAACCACACCCCAGTGGTAGGGAAGCTTAGCAACCATGTCTCGCATGCACACGCCCTGACACAGATAGGCAGACAGACCAATCAGCAGAGACCAGCAGTCTGGATGGAAACCACTGAGCCCCCAGTGTAACACAATTAATAAGAACCCAGAGACAGAAAGTGGGGTTCAACCTGAAGGTCAGAAAAGCAAAACAGCCAACCACTAACTCTTACCTCTACCTCAGTCGAAAATGATGATCCTGCCTCCAGGAATCTCAGAATGAGATGTGTGTGAGAGCTGACTCCTCCCACCTTATATTCCTCTCTAGTGCTGGGATCAAAGGTGTGTACCACTACCGCCTGGTTTCTATGGCTAGTGTGGTACTGGGATTAAAGGTGTGTGCCACCACTGCTTGGTCTGTAAGGCTGATCAGTGCAGCTGGTTTACTCTGTAAACTTCAGGCAAGTTTTATTTATTAAAATACAAATGAAATATCACTACACCCCAGATATCCAGAAACTGACTAGGGGCGGCCAGGCGTCGGCAGTCAGCAGTTCAAGGCTAAAGGACCCCTAGTAGGAGGTTAGAAGGCTGTGGCCATAAGCAAGGTCAAAGGCTACAGGAGTACAGCTACTTCTCCTTCAGGCAGAGTCAAACAGCAAAGTTCAACAAACCAGTTCACCATGGGCCTCTGAGCCCATCAGTGCCATTCCTAGGTCCAAGGGGCTGTTTTCCAGCCTACAGTCCTGAAGAAAGATCCCCCAGCAGCCAGAGTTCTTGAGTAACAAGGCAATAATGTAAACCCTACAACACGTTAATTTAGAATAGCAGCCAGTGGCAAAGCGGGGTAGGGGCAGTCACCTAGCTCCCCTGTGTTGGGGAGCACAGGAGAGGAGACAAGCAGGGATTTCTACATCCCTGGCTTTTTTCACCGCTCCATCTCCCCAGGTGGAACCGGAACAAAAGCACCAATCAACTGTGCAAAATTCTGCTGCCCCGAAGTCAAGGAGTCTCCCAGCTCAGAATCACGCTCATGTTTCACGCATAACCACAAACTGCCACTAGATGGCACCAAACTGCAGAAGGGAGTAGTTTCTTTTCTTTCTTTTTTCTTTTTTCTTTTTACTTTTTCTTAGCGGCAGCAACCTCAGGATAAAGCAGAAGTTCCTTTACTCAGGTGTTCCTGGCTCCTGTTTTGACCCTGGTACAGAGTGGAGCTCAGACAATACACAAATGTCTGTTGATTGGAGAGAGAGTAGATGGGTGGATGGGGGGGGGCGGATGGATGGGGGGTGGATGGATGGATGGATGGATGGATGGATGGATAGATGGATGGGCAGATGAACAGAGTTGATTTTTCTCCCTGGACACCTACTTCTCCTTTAAAGCAGACACTATAATGAAGTTCTATATGTGCCCAGACCTTTCTAGATGTCTTACTCCTCACTTCACAATGGTGCCCAGATCTGGAAGAGGGTCGTGGTTGCACAAACAGATGGGGACCAGGTCTACCCTTTGTGCCAGAGGATAAAGAGCAAGAGAGCACAGGGATATCCTCACAGTGCATCTATGGCTCCTGGGGCAACCAGAGTAAAAGGCTCCCCTGCATCCACCCAGCTGGATAGCCCTGCTGACCATCCCTCCCTTCCCACCCCGCCATTACTCTATTGGAAGATCACCTGTGACCAATCTTCCAGGCTCCGGCTGTTGGCCCTCACTTTATCTTGTCTCAACTCCAAATCATCTCCTTAAGATTTCCTGGATGCTTCCTTGCCTTCCTCCCCTCTGTGGCCTTTTTCTGTTTTGAGTTTCTTCATGAGAATTCTTCTGAATGTTTTCTGGGTCCATACTATGAGAGTCCTTCTGAGTGGTGTACCCTGACATCTACAAAAGAACCCTGCACACTAAAATTTGTAATCTAAATAACCCCCCAACCCTTTCTGACAGGGCCAGCATGAGGAAGCCCCTGATCCCCTCAACCATCCTTAACCAAAACTCCCCACCACCAGGTGAACATTTTGCTTATTTGCTTTGAAGAAATAATTTCTAATTTTATTGGTCTGATCAAAAAATAAAAAAATGGCTTATATTGAAGGTGTATGGTGTGTTGCATACAAATACATTGTGACTTGGTATCTAGCTAACATAACCGTCGTTTTACAAGTTTCTTAGGTTTTTTTTTGTTTTTTGTTTTGTTTTGTTTTGAGACAGAGTTTCTCTGTGTTGCTTTGGAGCCAGTCCTGGAAATAGCTCTTGTAGACCAGGTTAGCCTCGAACTCCCAGAGATCCGCCTGCCTCTGCCTCCTGAGTGCTGGGATTAAAGGCATGCACCACCACCGCCCAGCTACAGGTTCCTTGTTTTATGAAAAGGGTTGCAGACTTATGATACCCTCGCTCCTCAAAAGTCAAACATCTGAGATAATGTTTTGACCTATGGTCTCCATGCTGTGTTGCAGCTCTGGAACTTGGTGGTTCTGCATACAGAAATGCGCCCCTGGACAGACAAGCCCCATTTCTCCCAAACTGCAGATGCTGCCAAACTTACAGTTCCATCTGTAATTGAGTGTGGCTTTCTGACTAACAGAAGAAGCCTTCACAGTACACAGACGCGGTCCTGGGGACCCTACCAACCTTGAGTCCTGTGGTCTTCAGTCTCGTCTCCTAAGGCAGCTAGAATAAACAACCCAAACACAGCTGTAGTTTCATTTTCTCTACTCAATGAGCCATTATGAAAGTGGACAAAAAGATGCCCTTCAGCGACACCTCCAGGGCCAAGGCCAATGGGGAGGGACCAGGCAGGGTCACTGGTGCTAGGAACCTCAAGATTCAGGTTTCATCAACTGCTATTCTGGCTGGCTCTGCCCAGAAGTCCCATCATTTATTCATTCCTTCGCCTTTGGCTCTAAGCCTGCCATCCTGGCCGAATGGCTGCTCTTCTGGAGAGCCACCAGGAGCCCAGGGACAGGGAAAATGGAAATTCCCCAAGGGCCAGGTGCCTGGAGCTGTTGACCATATTCACAGTCTATAGACAACTTGAACAGTAAACTCAGAACACCAAAAAAACACGTAAAAAGGCACCTTCCTTTCCTCATTTTTACGGGTTTATTATCTTTATTGTTTCTGTAGTCTAATATATTTCTCTCTTTTGCTTCTTTTGCAGAATAGGGAGTCTTTTCACCCCATTTTCTGTTGAAGTTTTCACAGTGTGCTGGAGCTCCTCATGCTAGCACTACACCACTGTATTAAGGGACTTGAACATCCATGGATTTTTGGCACACGTGGACCTCTGGAAACCCAATGGATCCTGAAGGGTAAACACATGCAAATAAAACACACAGACTGCCCTGCAATCACCCAGCGTGATGACTTGCCTTCACTTGTAGCCTTTAAAAAACAAAAACAAAAACAAACAAAAAAAACACACTTGTAGCACACTGTGGTGCCTGTTGTTTAATGAGGGGAGGGTTGGAGGTGGCCGCTCCTTTGGGCATCTGCCATTCAGTAGGATTTGTGGAGGCTGTACCAGCTGCAGAACAGGTGGGCAGACCCTGGAAAAGTGTCCACAGGTAACCCTGGGCTCTGAAATGTCACTCACAGCTAATCCTAAAAAGCCCAAGCCCAGAAGAAAAGCCAACCTCTCTGAATGGATTTTCTGGCTCGGTCAAGAGCTAGTCTTAGGCTCGTGAAAACTTGGAGGAGGCTGTGGCAAGCAGGGTCTTAACCGGCTCCTAGTAACAGTCAAGGGGCTACTGCACATGCTTCTAGCTGTTGAATCAGCACGTTGTAGTCACATCCAAGGAGTGAAGAGATGCCAAGGCATCTGATGTGGGATGCCTTCTGTATGTGTGTTGCTTTTATTGGTCCGTGAATAAAGCTGTTTCAGCCAATGGCTTAGCAGAGTAAAGTCAGGTGGGAAATCCGAACAGAGAGATAGAGAGAGTAGGCGGAGTCAGAGAGACACCATGTAGCTGCCAAAGGAGAACGACAAGCCAGAACCTTACTTGTGGGCCACAGCCTTGTTGGTGATACACAGATTGATTTTAAAAAATGTAAGAGTTAGAAAATGAAAAGCCTGAGATAATAGGCCAAACAGTGCTGTAATTAAAAGAGTTTCTGGGTGATTATTCGGGTCTAGGAGGTCGGGAAATGAAAGCGCAGTCTCCATTTACAGGTATCTCCCAGGGCACTTCTGCAGTGGGTAATAGGGGCCTATGTAAGCCTGCTAAAGAAAAGAAGCTGTCTCCTTACTCTATCCTGTGACTGAAGAAGAAGAGGCAGAGATCCACAGATAAGCACTGTGCTGAGTTCTGAGAGTCTTAAGGAAGAAACGAAGGAGGGATTGTATGAACGGGGTTGGGGTGTGGGGGTGGGGGGATCATGATAGGGGAACACAGAGACAGCAGACCTGAGCTCACAGGAGCTCATGGATGTTGGTCCAACAGTCAGGGAGCTTGAATGGGACCGAGCTAGGCCCTCTGCATGTGCGTGACAATCGTGTAGCTTGGTTTCTTAATAAGGCTTCTAACAGTGAAAGCAGGACCTCTCCTTGGCATTTAGTTGGGTTTTGGTAATCTGGCCCCACCTGGATGTAAGGAGAGGAGCTTGGTCCTGCCTCAACTTGATGTGCCATGCTTTGTGCAAGCCCATGGGAGGCCTGTCCCTTTCTGAATGGAGATGGAGGAGGAGTGGATGGGGAGGGAGTAGATGGAAAAGTGGAGGGGAAGGAAGGAGAGGAGGGAAGAGAAACTGGTTGGTATGTAAAATAAAAGAAAAAAGTCATTTAAATAAAAAAAGAAGCTGTGCCCTTTGTCTGGTTGGACATTTGGTGTGGAATAGAGGAGTTTCTTTCTTGGTACATTGGTGGCTGGGAGCCTAGAAACCTGTAGACCAAAGCCACTGACTGTCACTAAGGTCCACAGACCTCCAGGCCTCACAGAAGGTAGGCGAGGCAGGTAAACTAGAGAGCAACGGAGGGAGGGACAGCGCTGGGGCAGGGACCAGACAAGCCACCCATCCCCAGCGCCACCACTGCCAGTTCCCGGGTACATAAATAGGATGCTGAGCTGGGATGGCACCCTGCAGAACACCGCCGGGGAACTGTGACTGAGAGAGATAGGGGAGCCTGGGAAGAAGTGGGAAGGGTGTGAGCCAAGTTCCTTCTCTGTCAGGGTTAATGGCCAGCACTGCTAGACTTCAGTCTTCCTATCCATGAGACCTGCACCACCCACCCTCATCCCGCCTGGAAGAATTCTACTCTTCCTAAATCAGCAACTCTCAATTGTGGTTTAATTTGGATGGCAGTGGACTTTAGCAGTTTTAGAAGATTTTGTGCCACATGTAGGGTAGGGAGGCAGAGACTGGTACTGGCGCTGTTGAGCAATGCAGTGAGCCCCCTCTAGCTCCAGGGCCAGCATGTCCACCTGGTGCGGGAGAATTGTCTGTATTCTGTCAATCATGTTTTAAATAAACGCTGATTGGCCAGGCAGGAGGTGTAGGTGGGGAAACCAGACAGGAAGTGGAAATGATGCAAGGAGTGAAGGAGAATTCTGGGGAGGAGGAAGTTGATTCTTCCCATTCCTGCCCGAGATCACTGAAGCAGCAGGATGTGATCTGCCCCACTGAAAGAGGTACTTAGCCACATGGCTAACATAGATCAAAAAAATGGGTTAATCAAGATATAAGAGTTAGCTAGTAAGTAGCCTGACTTAATGGGCTATTAACTTATATAGTTATAACTTATAGAGTTATAACTTATAGAGTTATAACTTATAGAGTTATAACTTATAGAGTTATAACTTATAGAGTTATAACTTATAGAGTTATAACTTATATAGTTATAACTTATAGAGATCTCTTGTGTGATTTTTCTCTGGGACTAAAAAGCTGGGGGACAGGGCGGGAAAGAAGCCCCAACAAGCAGGCCCCCTCATGTTACATCCACTCTCTCATTCATTCACACACACTGCCTGGGCACCAGGTCTCAGGTCCCCTCTGCTACCTGTTTTGTCTGCCCCAGGTACCTCCTCTCCCTTCTGACAGCCCCATTGTCCTCCCTCAACTTCACTAAGTAGAAACTGTATCCTAAATGCCGACTCTCAGCCTATCTGCAGATCTTCTGCCCCAGCCCATGGCATCTTCCTTACCACCCCTCCTGTGAGCTGCTGACTCCTTCGTTGGAGTTGAGGGTCAGTTTCCCTTCTGTTCACTCAATAGCACCTTGCTCCTCTGGAACCATGGAGAGATGCAGTATTCCACGCTCTACACAGACAACGTGTTTGCCACTCAGAGGCAAAGGAAATTCCCTAAGACCACACAACTGGTCCAAAGGGGGTATGGTGAGGCTCAAACACAAGACTTTCACCTTGTCCTGAAAGATCCCCTGAGCGGGGAGATTCTCACTCAAGTCTTGGGATAACACGACCCCCCAGGAACTCACGAGAGACCGTCCTTGCCGTAATCACACGAGGTTTATTGACAAGAACCGGTGCATTGGGGCCGAAACTCATTTCCCACACAGGGGTAGAGAGTTCGACCCTGAGTAGCTAGGAGAAGGTATATTTAAGGGAAGAAGCCATAACCCAATAACCCAAAGGGGGTGGGGGGCATCACTGGAAAATTCTGGAAATACCAGTGATAACCACAAGGGGATAACTCCTTGTTTCTCAAGATTATAATCTAACTTTATGATCAGCTAGTTCCTGGAACAGAGTCACTGAACCAGCTAACCTAGATTTTTGGTTCTTCTCTCCCTGCTAGATTTTTTTGGCTCTACTCTTTCTGCTAGAGAAGTGTGAATTTATCCAGGTCTTTCAGTCCTCATTGTCAGAGGTCAGAGACATCACTGCCTTCACTTATGGGTTGAGAGGACCTGGGATACAGACTTCAAATAGCATCTTAGGTTGATTTGAGAACCAGAAAATCGAGTGGCCTTACATGAAAAGTGCCCCGGAGAAACTGGTAGGCCCTCCGTTGCTTTTTTGCTTTGTAGTTGTTTGTTTGTTTTGAATTTTCTCTGTAAACCAGGCTGGCTTTGAACTCAGCTCTACCTCCTGAGTGCTGGGATTAAAGATATGTGCCAACAGTCACCACCATCCAGCTTCTCTTTCTTTTAAAATTGTGTGCGGTAAAGAGTATTAGACAGAACAAGATCCCATCATTGGTGGCTGCATGGTCAGAACTGGAGCATTTTGTTTAGTGACATAAGCCAAGCACAGAAAAACAACTATTGTGTGTGCTCATTCATCTGTGAACACAGAAGTGAGGCCGGAAAAGAGATGGGGTGAGCAGGACAGACGAAGGCTGAGCAGCGGGCACCAGACTACAGCTCCTTAGGGGGAATACGGTCCAGCGGATGGCAGGCAACACTGTGATGTGACCTCAGCTCACAACTCATGAGTAAGCTTATAAAATATGTGGAAAGGAAGAGCTCGCAGCTTCCTAATACCTGATTTGATCTGTACATAGTATGTACCAAATACCCACAACTATTATAGTGATCATGTGATAATTAAATACGTAAAATGGAAAGAGACAAGTGAAGGCTTCAATGGCAACCAGTTCTTCCTAAGGCGAACTGAAGGGCGAGTCCTGGCTTCCTGCCTCAGCAGCCTCAAGCCCACACACATCTGTGCCGGAGACACAACCCCAATGTGCACTTCATCTCTAGTGTCCGCGGTGCAGAAGACCATCCGTTTGTGCTGCCCAGCGTGCCACTCTCCAAAACAGAGCCGGGGTCAGCGCTCCAGGACACCATGACTGGTAAGTCCCTGTAGCATCAAGCAGCCCTGTCTCACTGCATGGCCTGTGCCTCAGTTTCTCCATCTGTAAAACAACAATTGTGCTGGGTAATTTTTGTCAACTCGATACAACCTAGAGGCACCTGGGAAAACGAGCTCGAATGAGGAATTGCCTTCAGATTGGCTGGGACTGTGTCTGTGGGGTATTTTCCTGAGTGAGTGCTGATGTAGGAGGGCCCAACCCAGTCCAGACGATGACATTCCTGGGCAGGAAGGGCTGGACTGTAGAAGAGCAGACCAGCAGAAGCAGCCATGGGGAACAAGCCACTAAGCAGTGTTCCCCCGTGGTATCTGCTTCAGTTCCTGCCTTGAGTTCTTGCCCTGGCTTCCACAGATGATGAACGGTCACCTGTGAACCAAAGAAACTGAAGCTTCTCTTAGAGTGTTTTATCGGAGCAACAGACTGCCAGCTAGTGCGGTGCTGATGTGGACACCCCATCGGCCTGTGCAGAGTCCTAGACTCACGTGCATGGACAGAAAAGCGCTACATCTCTCGGCCCACGTCAGCTTTCCCAACAGCTGGATGCATGCTATGGGAAGACACTGAAGTGCCTCTCTGTATTAAAAAATGAGTTCACAGCATAGGGCCCTGGGTTTATTCCTAGATGTCAACCCCCCTGTTCTACCCTGGCAGTGTTGATCACATCTAAGATCTATTACTGATGACATGTTTTTCTTCCAGTTCTTTCCACTAGTCATCAAACATTTATTTTAAATGACAGATGCTTTATAACAAGATCATAAAACTCAGTATCCATCAGTTCATGAGGACAGATACAAAATAAACACCGAGGTGATGTTCCAATGGCAGGGAGCACACAGGGCAGAGTTTCTGAACACCATTCTCCACTGAACCAGGAGTCAGTCTTGCACAGGCTGTACGAATTCGAAGTTATTCCAGAATAAACAGTGTGAAATAAGGAGCGGGAAGGTAAAGGGAAGAGGAGGAGACACAGCTCCTCAGAGATGACTGATGCTGAAGGTGGGTACGGACAGAGCCAGGATGGAAGGAGGCAGCCCCAGCCTGCAAAAGCCAGCCCAGAGCAGCCATCGCCATAGCTGGGTCTATCTGAACCTCAAAATAAAAGGCAACACCAATGGATTATAATCTACCAGATAACATAGGATGCTAAGCATCCATTCTGATGTAAGTACATAAATAACACAGCCAGCTCCTCTTTCCAGTAAATGCCAATAAATGTGAATGACAGAGTCAGAGGATGCTTTGGCAAGCGCCATGGTCATAATGGATTTAGGAAAAAGCATCAAGAAGGTTAAAACAGTGGGTAAAAGTCCAATGAGGAACAAAATATTCATTTAAAAAATTTTCCCCCACATGTCACCTACTAAGCTCAGAGGGGACAGGAACTGCTTGATGGTGAAGGAGTTCTGGGCAGCCCACCACACACAGGGCCCAACAGGGGCATCAGCAGTCCAGGACAGATGGCCACTGCACTGAAGGCACCATGCCAGGTCAGTGTGCCCGACGACAAGGATGCACGGTACATCCATATCCTACGATGGGAACACGGGATGAGGACAGTGGATGCTGTCTTCGCCACAGGTAGCTGCAGACGGGTTTTGTGACTCTGGGCAGACGGCAGAGCAGCTGCAGAGGGTGGAGTCTAGATGGCCAGGGAAAGCCGGCTGTGGTCCACATCTCAGAGGTTAGGATGGCCCCAGTGTTCTCTGCGTTTGTCTGCCAACCACTGTGGTTACTTAAGACATTGAAGAAAACAGCCCTGAAACATCAAGGGGCAAGGAAAGCAGTCTGAATTGGAGCCTGTAGTGTATCTCCAAGACTCAGGGGAGTGGGCTGCAGAGGGAGGACCGAAGAAAATGAGAAGAGGGAGAGCAGCAAGAAGGGAAGGGAGAGGAGAGAAACTGAAACATCAGGCTCTCTAAAAGTAAAGATTTGGGGGCATATGTTTTGTTATTCTTTGACAATTCCATCCATGTATTCAATGTATCTTGACTATCTGTACCTCCATTTTTGCTTTCCCACTCCCCCCACACCCACAAACAGGTCCCCTACCTTCACATCCTTTCCATTCCCCCACACTCACAAACAGGTCCCCTACCTTTACATCCTTTTTCTCTCTTTGTTCCTCTTAGCCTCTTTTACAGGAGTTTTTGTTTTGTTTTGTATTGAGTAATATCTGCTAATATGACATTTTAAGTTCATTAATGACCTTTCCCCTGAATCTCTGTCGTTATTTTCTGTGTGGTTGTTTCAGGGCTTAGGAAACACATCCTAACACCAGAGCCTACTGCAAACTGACACCATTTTCACAGCAAAAATGTACAAAATTTCATAAAGATTTCTCTTCTCCCACTTTATATAATATTATGTTAAAACAATACATTTTGATAATTATTACTTCATCAAGCATCATTTAATCAAGCAATTTCATCATTTTTGCCCCACCCACCTCCTTTGTAATGCTTTAGCAAGTGTATTAAGGAGGTGGATGGGGCAAAAATGATGAAATTGTTTGATAGAGGTTTGGTTATATTGTCCAAATAGACTTATAAAGTCCTTTCTTCTGCTCAAACATGAAACAAAAATTATCTTTAACTGACTTGTGTATACTGCATATTCCATACTTGTGTTACTGCAGATATGTATGTTACCTTTTAAAATGTGCATGTTTTCAGAAAAAGGATCAACCACCAATGAAGACAAGTATCCCAGTTGATCCAGCCTCTCAGAATGCCTCTGTTGCAGTTTTCTCAAAATCCTGCACCCAGAACAACTTCAAAGCTGCTAGATGAGATGGTCCAGCCTCACAGACTACTCTAGTCAGGACTTCAGATAAGCCTTGTACTTTCCCATTACACCAAGACTGGACAATAGCTAACTCTCCCAGGACTTGACCGTTATCCCAATTTTCTCAGGGTCCCCAAAGGATGTCATCACCCCCAGACAACAGGAAGCAGTCTAGAGAACATGACACTCACATTTCCAAAAGGTAGGGTGGATAGTTTTTGGTTGTTCCATGGATTACAGATGTCTATCATTGCTTAGGAGGTTTGGTTGCAAGTTGTTGTTGGTTATGGTTAGGGAGAAAGCTGAGCTAAGAAGATTAGATTCATAGATCTTTTTCTGAAGAGAAAAAGGTGGAATATACCACAGAAGTGACAGGGGAAAGCATAGATTATTGAATCTACTTTTAAACTAAAAAGCAGTTATTAGTCCTAGATACTTTTCACTGGTATGAATTTTTGTCTATTGATACAAATTTAAGGTTATTTTTGCTATATTGTATATATGTTTCTACTCCTGTTTAAGGTATTGTACTTTGCAGCTCATTTAAAAATGTAATGCATAATTAAGAAATACAAGTTGGTAGTTAGGCATCTATAATAATAACTTGTAGACATGTTAGGTATATTTTCAAGGTAAAGCAAAGATATATTTTAAATAGATGGTTGGTCTTCAAACACTTGAGATCTACAAAATATAGCATTCAAAATGTTTTTAATAACAAAGCTTTTCATTACAGTGAGGCATGTCTACTCCTGTCAGTACCAATTTACTTCAAAAGAGGATGATGGACATTGAAAACCATTAATTTGTGGCAGTTAGCCACTGGGCAAAGAAACTGCCCTTGTCTTGACTGTGGACAGTGTTATCCAAACTGGACAAGCGGGACACAAAAGAATGGAACTCCCTAACTATGTCAAGACAAGGTAGGACAGTTCTTCAAAATTCTGGTTTCACAGAAAAGTCTGTCAGATATTCTAGATATGTAGGCCAAAGATGGATTCCCCAATGTTGCACAGGAATATTGGGTGACTGTCCATGAAGTCAGATCTCTTTGTCATAACTTTGTTTTAGAAGTTGCTTGCTCTGCACTTCCTGTTTAAGCAGGTAATATATCCTTCTCGGGTCTCTGATGGGGTTAAATACTGGGTAATTACTTCAGTTTTTGTAGAAATTAAATCAGGTATAAAACTTTGAACTCAACATGATAGGCTAGGTAATAGGGTATTTTCCTGGAATTTGTCAAATATCAGTGGACTGGACATTGTGAATGTATTTCTTACTTGATAACTGTCCTTAGTGACTACAGTCATCACACTGAGGGGCTGTGGTTCACATCAGACTCACTGCTCTCACCAAGACTTCTTGGTTTGCTCGCATTATACTCATTTTCTATATGCTCTACGAACAATTTCCAAAGATGTCCCATGATTTTGTTTGGGAGGGAGTTAGTCTTCCAGTTTCCCCAGTAGTGGTTGATTTTTGGCTTGTGTATCTGTACATCACCCCCCACTCCACTTCCAAACTGGTAGAAATTTAAGAGCAGTTTTGATATTGGAAGATTTGACAGTGTATTTCACTAACTAGGAGAGGGTGTTAAAGAACACCCTCTTCTATTTCCATACAAACAGAAGAAATATTTAATGAAATCCAGCACGGGATTCAAAACTAGGAAGCGTAGGTGGAAGTTTCTATCCTACTACCTTCTCCCAAATAAGCAACACAGAGGGATAGAGGTTTAATATTAATTACAAATGCTCAGTCAATAGCTCAAGTTTATTACTAACTAGCTCTCATATTTTAAGTTAACCCATACTCCTTATTTATGCTCTGCCATGGCAGTAGCTTTATTAGCATGGAACATTCATCTCCTGCTCCCTCTACAACTGGCTGGTGAGTCCTCACTCCACCCTTCTCCTTCCCATCATCCTGAGTTTGGTCACCCCACTTAGACTTCCTGCCTGGCTACTGGTCAATCAGCATTTTGTTATACCAATTCAAGTAATAAACCTTTATAGTGTGCAAAAGGATTCTTCCACAGCAGGGAAGAATATTCATTTAACCCCATTTAACCATGTATTAGAAAACAGCAGCAACTGTGGGTTTTAAAGCTTCTCTTCAATGGCAGGAAAAAGAGATGGCCAACCAGGATGTCAGCTGTGAGTACTGGTACTCCTTAATCATAGAGTATATGGATTGGAATAGCTGAAACACAACCATCAATATTGTAGCTGATTCAAGAATAACTTACAGATCATCAGAGAGCAAGTTCAGCAAAGTTTCTAGATACACATAGCATCAGTTAGCAAAGCCAACTTACAGAGAACCAGGAGACAGGCCTTTGTAAATGAGAACATGTGGGGTTTCAGGTGTCCTTAACTACGGGGGAAAAAAATCAGGGTTAGGACTAAGTCTAAGTTGTACATGACTCTATGGCAAAATGTGAAATGTAATGCAATTACTTCTTTATAAACAGGTAGTTAAAAATAAGCAGCTGTGACTTAGTCAAAGATGCATATAACTCAGCATCATAAATAATCCTCAACCAGTCTGCACATCCATTATAATCTCAAAACACAAATGTGACAAGATGATCCATACATACAGAACAAAGATCTAAGAGTTGTTCTACAACTTCTGACAACCACTTAGACACCCACATGATTAGAAATGGCTTATTGGTAAAGATGAATGGACAAAGCTATCAAAATATAGAACCCTGAAACATTCCCATAATTATATTAACATGGGACATGATGACAATGGTGACTTTATAGATGTGTAAATCAGGAGGGAAGGGTTGACCTGCTTTTCAAATGTTGGGAAAATAACTATTTATATAATTATATTTAATCATTTTCCTCATTGCTGACAAAATACCCAGGCAGAAGAACCTATGGAAAGAAGGGTTCATTTTGGCTCACACTTGCAGACAATACAGTCCCTCAGGGCAGCCTTCCAGAGGCTCACTGATGCACTGCATCCATCAGCAGTCAGAAGAGAGGAGAGGGAATAGAAAGTGGGGCTGGACTATGAACGTCAAGGCCCATACCCAGGGATCCACTTCCTTCAGCAAGACTTTACCTCCAGTTTTCACACAACCTCCCAAAGAGTGTCACCAGCTGGGGACCAGTTGTTCAAACACGAGACTATGATGGGGTACTTCCCATTCAAACCACACAGGCAACTAACAAGGGCATTTAGAAGATTGTATTTTATGACCTTGTTTTCTGAGATGGGTTTCTGTGTGCAGCCCTGGCTGTCCTGGAACTCACTCTGTAGACCAAGCTGGCCTCAAACTCAGAGACACACACACCTGCCTCTGGCTCCTGAGTGCCGCAATTAAAGATATGTGCCATCAGTGCACAGCTAAGTAGCAGCTTCTTAAAAAGAAAACAAAACTGAAAAAACTAAATGTAGACACTTTCAGGTGATAAGCAACACAAAGTTGATACAGGAATGTTCCAATTATCCAGATTTTTATGTTAAAGTAAATGATCCTTAACCTAAACTGAAATTCTGTAAAACATCCAGAAAAAAGCTAAAGTAAAATGTGCAAGACCCTTATGAGAAATGTTACCCAAGTATATAAATGACTTAAATAAAATGAGGCCTATCATAATACTAATGGACAAACTAAAGCAA
This sequence comes from Myodes glareolus, assembly GCF_982192425.1. Lineage (NCBI taxonomy): Eukaryota > Metazoa > Chordata > Mammalia > Rodentia > Cricetidae > Myodes > Myodes glareolus. The sequence goes on along the minus strand of NC_142030.1, from coordinate 33,868,547 downwards.
TCCTGGTCAAAAGAGCAACACAACTTTAGTGGAACTTAATAACGTAATTCTATCATTTGCTTGAAACAGAAAATGCACAAAAAAAAAAAAGAACCAGAAGAAGAGATAGAAAGACAGATTTTCCCACTGGTGGCAAAACCAAACAGCAGTGTGTAGTGTGTGAAGAAAAAACAGACATCACTACAACTCTCCATCTACTTTGGATGCAGCACAGTGTGATGAATCAAAAGTTGGTGTCTCAAATCGGGAGGGGGTGGTATGGGACAATGGTCTGTATTTTGTCAATTATATTTTAAATAAATGCTGATTGGCCAGCGGGACAACCAGGCAGGAAGTAGAGGCAGGGTGATAAGAGCAGAATTCTGGGAAGAAGGAAGTCCTAGTCTGCAGTCCTGACCCACACACAGAAGCAAGATGTGACTGCCTCGCTGAATAAGGTACTGAGCCACGTGGCTAACATGAACAAGAATAATGGGATAATATAAGCTGTAAGAGTTAAGAAGTCTGAGCTACTAGGCCAATCAGTTTATAGCTAATGTAGACCTCTGTGTGATTTCTTTGGGACTTAACAACTGCGGGAACCTGGCAGGACAGAAACCTCTGACAACAAGGTGGGCGGGGGGGAACAGCTATTCCATAATGACTTTTCATTTTTGCCTATTTCATAATTGCCCTTCATTTCTATTTAGAGAACTAGGTGAATATGGTATGGACAAGCAAGATACAGCAAAGATCTGCACATAACCGAGAAACATGGGGTTGTCTGACATTAAAGAAGTCAGGGAAATTCATGATGCACGATTAATGAAAACCCAGAGTCAGAAATTGGGGTCAGAAAAGCAAAGCAGCCAGTCACTGACTCTTACCATGATCTCAGTCCAAAAATGGTGATCTTGCCTCCAGCAATCTCAGAATGAGACTGAGCCTCAGAGCTGTCTCCTCCTGTTTTATAATCCTCCCTAGTTCTGGGATTAAGGGCGTGTACCACTACTGTTTGGTTTCCATGGCAAACTAGTGTGGCTACTGGGATTAAAGGTGTGTATCATTGCTGCCTGGTTTGTAAGGCTGGCCAGTGTGGTTCTTTTACTTTTCTGATCCTCAGGCAAGTTTTATTCATTAAAATAGAGTGAAACACTACTACAAATTCACGTTAAAATAAGGCCATTTCAATCACAAGACTGACTTTGAAACAATCTACCAAAACGGACACTACCTGCTGTGGGCAAGTGTGGGGAAACTGAGTCTGTAATGGGTTTAGAGTTGAGTGGTTCAGTGAAAGCCATTGTATCATAACAGTGAAAAGGCCTATGTAATGTGAGAGTTAGCTATAACAGGAACATCTTAATCCATTAACACGTGACATACATTAAACAGACGAGGTGTTAAAACCACTTCTAAAACAGTTAAACAAGTTCATTTATTTCACTCTTAAGTATAAGGTCAGAGACAGGCATCCCTGACTGGTAAACCAACTACTAAAACCTCAACACACACCCTCTCTTGGAACATAGGAATCCTCTGAGGCTCTCAAACATCCAGGCCACAAAACGGGGAGATTTCGGGGGCATGCACACCATGACTCTAAGTTAAACTGAAGTTTTCCATCTCACTGTCTACAACTGTCACATGGTCACAGTTACCTGCCATGGAGGCTGAGAAGCAGTTATTAGCTGGGCAGTCATGTGTCCAGGTAAAACTCAGAGATGACACTGGAAGGAGCAGCCCACACCAGCAGTCACGGAAAAGCCCAGGCAACTGCACAGACTCTGGAGCAGCAGCAAGACTAGTGTGGGGTGGGAAGGCCGAGATTGCTTAAAGACATTACAGCACCAATACAATAACAAGTTGTTATCTTTAAAAATCCTTTATTTGTAATTATATAACATGTTTAATACATTTAATCTATTTACACTGCACAAAATATTTAACGATTAAAAATTCAGACTGTAGCTCAATGTATAAAGGTGCTGTATATTATTTAAAAAAACTATTCTAACTCAGAGCTGGTCTCTTAAGTTTCTCCTGGGTTGGCTGGATGGCCATGTTTACAGAGCACGGCCCTGGGACTCAACCTACCTAGGTTGGGCAGGGCAGTGGCAGAGCTGGAACATGGCCTCCTTGCCTTACTGCACAGTAAGAAACTTTCACCGGCTATTCTTAATTAAAGGGATGTCTATACCTTCCCTAGCTTGCTATAACTTAGATTTCAGACATTACAGGCATAATGCACTAATGCTTCCCACTGATGAATCAGGTCAGTACTTCGGCCCAAGGACAAGGGCATCACCATTTCCCTGCAGGCTAATGACCAGAAGAAAAAATAAACAAAGAGCCCTCCAGAAACAAACAGGCCTACAAACGTTTAGAACTTATTGACCTAGTTAAATAAACCCCTTCTATGATTTTTAGATAATAAAATAGAATAGACACTAATAGACTCTTCCTTCTTTGACATATTTATGCGTGCATGTGTGTGTGTGTGTGTGTGTGTGTATAACTGGGTGGAACCTGGCCATAAAGCACAGACTTAGCATGCACAAGGCAGCAGAGTTTGTCTCTAGCACCATTTAAAACAAACAACAAGAACTGAACTGCTAAGTTAACAGTGCTGTAGAGAATTATTTATAGGTAGTTAATGATTTGACAGATAACAAACATCTTTTTGTATGTGGCCAGTGGTACAGAAACATTTACAGTTCTCTATCAAGGTACTGAGGTGACCAGATACTGACAAAGTGACGTATGGGTGGGATAAACAGAAGACATGTTCCCAGCACCAGTAAGAACTGAGGCTTCTATCCTCAAGTAGAGTGTGCTCCCTGACAGCATCTTTTGGATTAAGAAACACATTTGCTCCAATAAGCAACTGTTAGGTCCCCGGTTTTATAACATAATTCATTGTGCCACCAAAATAAAACAAAACAAAAAGCGCTCCAAGTAGTTTCTTCTTCAAGTTTTAGTCTTGAGGTAGATGACATAGTAAACACTTTCTGCAGCCATGCCCTTACACTTACACACACACACACACACACACACACACACACACACACACACCATCACTAATCACAGGACTGGTGAGCAGAGATTTCCATTTAAAAAGGTCTAGGAAGCATTGCTGTTCAGCAATATTCTGGCTTCAGTTTCCAAATCCCTTCACCACCAGGAGTTCTGTGGAAATTGCACAGATTTCTCAGTAGTTCTCGGAAGACACAGGACTGTGCCGCAGACAGCTTGGATTCGAACTCCTGTAAGATCTCCTGAGTGCTGGCCTGGCCATCCACCTGGGCCTGGAAAGCAATGAAGTTCCTCATCTCCACCAGAAGGTCATCATGTTCCGTGCTGGAGGGAGGCAAGGCAGCAGCCTCGGTGAGGTGCCCGCTGTCACTCTCCAAGCGCTCTGGCAGAATAAGGTGGTTTCTTGCTCGCATTCTGGCCAGGAGTGAGGAGGAACTGGGGGCTCCAGACAAAGAAGTTTCATTTTCTCTGCCACTGAAGTGCTCAGGGGCAGAAGCTTTCCCCTCCTTTTTCACATTGTTCTAGAGAAAGAAGACTACACGTTAATAAACTGAACTTCCAGCATATTCCCCAACCTATGCCCCCAAAGGCTATGAGAACCCACAGTATAACCCAAACGCCATGTGGTGAGAGGTGGGAGAAAGGCTGGATGTGCACACGAATCTTCCCATTTGTAAAAGGCATTTCCTACAGACATGAGCAGGAAGGAAGAGGAATGAAGTCATGTCCTGGGCAGCAGAGCATGGGGGCTGAGGAGCTGAGGGAGACCCTGCCTTGCAGGCCCAGTGCCATGGCAGGTCTTCTAGAGGCCCAGGACAGCTTCTTTCTCCCACATACACCCAACCCCCACACACAGGGGGCAGCTGTCACTCTCTCCATTTTTCAGCCTTCTTCCTCTCTCCCGCCCTCATGTTTCCTTAAAACACCACAGATTTAACCCGGAAAGTGCCTCAAGCTCCTGCTGCTGAAAGCACGGACCACGGGAGACTGGAAAGGGCCTCTGTTCCTGAAGGAGTTCACATGGGTCTAAAAATAGTCTTAGCCTGGGAGTTTTCACAGCCTTCATCAGAAGGACTGGTGTTCGCTCAGTTCTGCCATCCCTGCAGTGTGGTGAAGGGCAGGTGCTCTGCCCAACATTCAAGAAGGATCTCTGGCCACTGGTTTAGACATGGATCCTCGAGGGCTGACACGTCCCCTCCAGACAGGTGCATATTAACTCTAAGCACTGAGCAGAGGGTCTGCGAAATTTTGTGTTGTAGGACGTTAGCTGGTCCTTCTATTCCAATGTGAGTGCATTACAACCCAGAGCCTACAGTATCAGCTGTTACTACGGTAGTTACAACCATTTTCTTCAACATCTAAACGACACTCTCCCGACCATCCAAGCAAATCTCAAACAGGCAGCTAGGCTACCCTGTTACCTGACACTTTTCTGTTTGTGATGAAGGACGCTGCACAGGGAGGTTGGAGTTCCTCTTTTTACCGAACCTGCTCCTAAACAAGAGAGTCAAGCAGACAGAAGGTGAGGTGCTGCAAGAGAGAAGGCTGAGGACTTTCCACAACTAAACATTTCCCGGGAAAGCTGCTGCCTTCCGATCCCTACACCCCTGCTCGACCCGCTTGACTTCTACAACTCAACTCTTGAGGGCATGAGCACTTCCTCTCGGAGTGAGATCCACTCAGCATCCTCACTCAACACTGGACATGAGAAAGCATCCTGGCTAATAACTACATAATAATATGCTAATACTATAACCAGCATAATAATCACTGATGGCTATAAACTGGCTAATTATCTTACTAACAGTTATTATTTATATTTTTCACTAATGTAAACATCATCTCTCAAGCAAGACTGATCGCTTCTTCCCCTGAAAATTTCTCAAGAAAGCAGGAAATGGAAGGAAAGAAAGAGAACAGCACCTTCCCACGTCACTCAAGTCTGACCCAGACGATCCTCCTCAAGAGAACTTCTTGTCCCACAGAGACAAGCCTGTCTGCCTTGACTGTGCGGCTGTCACAACTGTGCAGCCTCAACCACTGCTCCTCGCGAGCGTGGCGGGGTGGTCTCTTACTTCATTCCTGCTGGTGCACCAGAAACACCCCTCTGGCCAGTCCAGGTGGGAACACCAGATGTTGCGCCCAGGCATCGCTGCCGAGAAATCTTCAGAGCTTTCAAGGCGTCCTGAGCCACTCGGTTGGCTTCGGCCTCCACCAGCACATAATCTGGGTTGGCCCCATCCATGATGGCATCATGCTTCACAACGCTGTGCACTCCCACTAGCCAGAGTCAGGAGAGAACGACAGTGAGGACTCAGCCTACACACTGCAGTACTAGTGTCACCAGAGAGAAAACATCACAACACTTTTAGCTGTGACTTTCTGGGCAGCAATTATGACTTGGGAGCTTCGCAAATGCTTTCTGTCCACGCTCATCACTAGCCTACAAGGGACAGTTATGAATTATCCTTGTTTTAAAATATCTGACGAAAATGCTTTTAATCATAATTTTAACATTTAATCTCTTCTGTCCTATACTGTAAGAAAATTAAAATATTAATAAACTCTTGAGTGGAGAAAAATACAGATTTAAAAAATTAATATTCAGTGAGAATGCTACATATCAGAATTATCAAAATACACTTAATAATCAGTGGAAAGTTCATTGTCCTGAGTGTTTGCATCAGTGAAGATGAAACAGCAATGCAAGGTGATGCCGACCTACAATCCCAGCCCCTGAGGCTACAGTAGAAGAATCAGAAACCCAAGGCCGGCATGGGCTACACAGTGATACTCTCTCAAAAATAAATAAATAATCAATAATAAAATTAAGTTAAAATTAAGTGAGGATAAAAATGAAATAAATTTCTAACTAGACATAAATACAAGAAAATAATTAAGCCCAAACCTCTCACCAAAATATAATAAAAACAAAAACACTAGAAGAAAATCATAAAATAATGAAGTGGAGAATAGGCCAACTATGGATCTATTTATCTGTTAATAAACAATAATCCTGGATTACGAGAAAAAAAGCAGCAAAATGGACAACACACTTAAGGTTAAGAGAAAGAGAAATATATGGAATAAAGTCAAAAGAGAAGCTATCTTTGTAAAAAGGCAAATCTTAAGATTCATTATAGGCACATTATGTATACTGTGAATTTGAAAACCACACAAAATAAGTAATTTTCCAGGAAAACAGATAAGAACTGTATATAGGAAAAAACAAAGTTACTGACAATAAAGCTATATACCAAAATTATTATGAACATCAGTGAGAAAATACTAAGTATAACATGAAAACACAAGAACTAATAGCAAAAATAAAATAAAGTAAAATTACAGCTCTCAGGTAAGAGTCATGGGAATTCACAACTAGTTAATGTTAGGAGCTCCACTATCTAGCAAGCTTTACAATGTTCTTTTCAGTGCCATCCACAGATGTTTCTACAGTGAAAATGTCTTTGACAAACTTCATGACCCATGCCTGTAAAGCCATTCCCCAAATCGGGAGCTTCCTTAATAAAACACGAGCCTTCCCCTAACTCCAGAATCTTACTTAATGAGCAGACACTATGGTTATTTCTACAGCAGTGATGGCGTCTAGTACCTCTGACACACAAGGAACATTCTGCTAGTCTTGTTGGCCAGTAAACTAATAGTAACACAAAATCAAAGATGTGACAGAAAGTGAAAAAAAGTACAATTTTCCTTTTTAAGTTTTTTCCCCACCCTACCCCTCCCCTTCATTTTCTTTCTTTCCCCCTCCCTCACTCCCTTTTCTTTCTTTGTAGACTAGAAATGGGACCCAAGACTTCATGCATGTTAGCCAAGTGTTCTGTCACTGATCAATACACAACCGCAGTCCCTCTCTTTTTTGAAGTTTTTAGTGGATACAAACCTAGAGGACTTTAGATAATCAATGAGAAAATCAAAACAGTACAACCAACAAGGAAGGAATGAGATATAAAATAAACCTGTAATCTTCCAATTAAAAAGTAGCTAAAGAAGATAATGGTGGGGGAAACTCCATATACAATAAACAATGAACATAAAACAATACATAAGAACTTTTATCCAATTTCACTAATAAATAAAAACTAAAGTAAAATGAGATGTTACAGTCAGGACAGAAGGAAAGAAAACTTATGGGAACAGAGAAGAGTCTGCCCACTCTGATTGGACTGTGGCCTGGCCTCTCTCCTGCTGAGAGGGAAGAGGCCCAGACAACTCACATGCCTTAAAGGTTGTTGACATAATGAATGTTCCTTTGAGACAAACAACAGGGACCTGGTTCCAGGCCTGATGTGGAAGACCTCTTAGCTGGGGCCTCATCTCAAACAAAATCATTGCCTTTGTTTATAGGAAGATATCCTAACCTTCCTAGTCAGCAACTGTAATCTAACAGCTGCCCTCAGCAACTACCTGGTCTCACTGGGTGTCTTAACCCTGTGGAGATGTGAACTCAAGCCCTATCTGAATCCTACACATCACTATCCTTTCAGAGGAGACAGATGGCTGTGACCAAAGTCCGCATTCCTGCTCTCCAGTACCTTGCTTTGAGCAACTCCCTTCCTCATAATCTTCCTGCTTAAACCTAGATTAAAATAGCTTTCTCAAGCCCCAACTCTCCTTTATACTGGCTAGAACTCCAACTCTTCTGCATATTGAAGCCACCAATCTTAGCTCAATCTGTGTCAAGGTCCCTAAAAGTTTAAAGAAAGTACTCAGGCTGCTGTGGCTGCCACATAGAAACTGTACTTCTGGCCTCTGCCCTTCAGACATGGACTTCTGTTTGTCTATCTGACCCTCAGACATGGAAAAACTTCTATCTTTGTATCTATGTATTTATATGTATCTGTGTGTGTGTGTATGTATGTATGTATGTATGTATGTATGTATGTATCTATCTATCTATCTATCTATCTACCTACCTACCTACCTAATCTATTTATCATCTACCTACTACCAAACAACCTGAGACGGAGTCTCTCTGCAGCTCTATCTGGCCTGGAACTCAAGAGTCTGCTAGTCTCTCAAGTGCTGGGATTAAAAGCATGTGCCACAGCTCCTGCCTTCACATAGTTATACTGGCAAAAAAATAAAGATGTAACACAGTCCTGACATGGCTATGGAGACAGACTGCTGAGAACAGATGATAATATAAATCCCCTTTCTGCAGGGAGGGGGCAGCTTATCTTCTGATGTAGCAACCTCACTTCTAGGAATTTTCAAGAAGCTGTGTGTCTACCAGCAGAACAGCACATGGACACAAGGTTGTTCACCGCAGCCCTATGACTGACAAAAGCTTAGCTGGCAGTCTGTGCTCAATGTGAGGAAATTATGGTATGTCCATGGACTAGCCACAGAAAGGGAGAGGGTCTCTATGAACTAACAGGAAGGAACTAGCAGGAGAACACACAGTCAGCCTTTTGTGTCAGAGCAAGAAAAACACTGACAAAGAGAAACAAGAAGGAAATGCCATGAGTTCATGGGATAAACGAGGGAGGGAGTAGCTGGTAGGTCTCGACTTTTGTAAACATGCAGTGTTACAGACTCAACAAGTAAAGTGTGAAAACGTAGGAAGCTAAGGGAAACAGTGAAGCAGAAACAAGTAAACCAATCTAGCTGTGCTGTGAAAGGGAGGAAAACAAATGTTTGAGTAGTGTTTGACTAAAAACTTTAGAGATAAAAAGGTATATGGTTTTTTGCTAGCATTTTTTTTTTGTGATGGTGGTGGTGGTATGGGCTATATATTCTAATTTTGTGCATGGTATGATTGTACAAATATGTCATCATGGTGACAGTGAGGGCCAAGAATTCTCTCACTCTGGAAGAAGGGAGTCTAGCACATGGGAAGGCTCTACAATGTTGATGAAAACAAGACAGAGCAGAGTCAGCTCCTCGTTTGCTTCATGGATTTACTGAATTATATAATGTTCTGACATGGATTCAGCATGGAGCTACTACTGGTCACGGCAATGACATCACGACCTGCAAAGTCCTCCACATGGCCCATGGGCACACAGGACCCAACACTCCTACCCCACTGCAAAGATCATGTGGACTCTGTCCTTCATCCTCTGAGGTGACTCACTCATCACTGCTTCAAGGTCCACAGCTTTGCTTCTTCTAAACCCCTCCCTGCTTATGGCATTTCACCCTCACCATTTCTCCTTGCCGTCTGCTCCGGCTGCTTTATTATTATGCTTTGGTATGTTTTTCTTCCATTTCCAGGCTTGGGTTTTATTAAGTTTCTTCAATGTGTGGATTTATAGCTTTCATCTAATTGGGATTATTCTTTTCCAGTATTTCTTCAGATTGATACATTCTCCTCCTCTCTCTTCTTGGTCAGAACCTCAATTACCATTATAATAGGCTGTTGACATCTCACAGACTTTCTGCTTCTGGAATTTACTGTGTTCCTTTCTGCATAGCTTCTGCTCACTCATCAAGCACACTACTCTTCTTCCATGCCTAATATGCCTTCTTCTCCTACCAGGTATTCTTCACATCAGACACTGCATTTTCATATAACTTCATTTTCAATACATGTGTGCATCTTTCATGTCTCTTTTTGAATATATGGAAGTTATAATTATTTAACGTCTGGGCAAATTTCACCACCAGTGTGTCAGTTCCAATTCACTTCCTCATTGTGAATCACATTTTGTTGCTCATTTCTGTGCCCAATAACTTCTGTATTTGATGCAAAACATCACACAGTTTATCTTGTCCAGTATTTATTATCTATACAGTCCTGTAAGAATTCAGGTGAGGCTGAAACAGTGCTAACTACAAGACAATACTATACTTTCTTCTGTAATATAATAGGCTAGCTGGTAAGCACAGGCAGTGTCCCCCGCTCTGGGTGTGCACAGAAACGCTTCCTCTCCTCTAACCCTTTGAGTGGTGCTTTCTGCAGTCTCAAACAAGAGCTTCCTTGCAGACGGTGTTGCTCTCACTCACCACCCTCTTTTGCATGAACTCCAGTACCTGGGTCTCCCTGGATGCTCAGTCTGCCCAGGACCCCATCTCCTCTCATGTCTCTCAAGGCAACAAGTGCAAGTTCAGTTCGCTTGTGTCCCATTTCTGAGAGATCACCACCCTTCGGTGCCCTCTTGGTACCACAGCTTCACATACGGCGTCAATAACTTAACTGTGGTACCATGGGAGATAAACATCACGCCATCCTTACTGGATCTAAGTCCACGGCTCTTATCCACAAATATATGCATGTATGTTTACAGGCATGTTTACCTATGCATGTGAATGTTAGAGCAAATGTTGGAAATGTTAACAGTGGTAACGGCTACAGAAGAGTCTGTGTGCTTTTCATGGAATTTGACAGGCTTTCTGCAGCATACAGAAACCTGCCTTCTCAAACAGAGCGTCTTGACTCAGTCTTTGGTGACTATGACCATCACTCTGAACATAATGTGCAAAGAACAAAGACCATGACACCTGGGAGACACCAAAGTTGAGCAGGGCATGCCGATTCCCACTGTCTTCTAAATCACTGTCAGTTGATTTCTCTACTGCTTTCTCTCTTTAATCGTGGCCATCAGCTTCCCTTTCTGCCTGTCCCCAGTCATAGCCCCTGCCTCTCTCCCATGGTCTGTACTTGGAAAAGCAAAGAAATATACCATGTAAGGAAAATGCCTATTAACATTCAGGTAGCGCATGTCTATTTGTGGTATCTGACCTGCATAAGTGGTCATATGCTAAGTAGTATTGTTTCCTAAAGTTCTGAATTCTTTCAGGTCTTCAGAAGGAAAGATAAATGCAAGTCAGTACCATTAGTAAAGACTGCAGTGCTAGGAATGACTCCCACATTCGCTGCTCCTAGCACCCAGGTGAGAGATTCATCAAAACCATTACCTGATTTTTTGAAAAGCTTTTCCAAAACATAGTCATCACTACTTCGTTCCTCGGCCTCGCTCGCCTGCTCAGAGTTTTGCTGGCGGTATCGTCTTTTCTTCACTAGGTGTGGGACCCGAGTTCCCTCAAACTTGGCATCTCTACAATGCTTGGCATGCTTGCTTTTTTGCTTGGACTGCAGACATTTCTCTGGGGTCTCTTCTTTTGCTACATCATGTTTCCTTTTTGATTTGTGCTTTAAAAAATGCCCTTCCATTCGTTCATTCCTGCAAACAGGTTCTGGCTGAACCTGGCAGCATTCCCCTTTGTAGGAAGGTCCCTGCTTCTCATTGGTGCTCGCCTCACCGGATGGCCCGGATGTTTGGTCCACGGTTGGAAAATCTGAACACTTTCCATCTCCACTCATCACGGAAAGCTGTTCCAGCGCAGACCCTGCACCTGTCTTTTCTCCAACTGCAACAACACTGCTAGTTCTGCTCACACTCGGGTGACAGTCGCTCTTCAAAGGGCCACTTTCTCTGCAAGTTGCATTTTCTGCTGCCCCCATTGCCTTAGATTGTTCTTGAGTCAGGATTGCACCGTTTGCAGATGTGTCAGTAACGGAGACCTTCTTGCATTTGGGACCTGTTTCTGGGGCTGGTGGAGTCTTTTTTTTTAAATGGCATTTGGGTGTCTGAACATCGGAGCCAGTTCCTGAAACAGGGAAAACACAGCTAATGTTGCACTACAGAATTCTTATGCAATTGGTTAAATTAAATGACTTAATGTGTTACCCGCAAAAATAGCACTCGTTTCAGTGCTCTGGGATGCATCAGGACTACTCAGAGTAAACAGTTCATAAAGATCATTGGATTTGAAGAAGCGCCTTTGTTTTGGGTCTTTTAGCACTCTGTTTGTCAAAAATTGCTTGAAGATTTGTCTAAAAAGATAAAATAACACTGGTATGAAACAATATTTAGTTGTAATTCAAAATTCTAGTTTTAAAATAAAAGAGATGGGGCTAGAGAAATGGCTCAGTAGTTAAGAGCACTGGCTACTCTTTCAGAGGATCTGAGTTCAATTTCTAGCACCCACTGGGCAGTTCACAGCTACCCATAAAAAACCCTCCAGTCTTAGTCTCCAGTCTTCTGGCCTCTGTAGGCACTACATGAACATGGTGCACGGGCATACATGCATGTAGAACACCTATACATAAAAATAAAGGTTAACTTTTTTAATGTGAGAAAGATGCTTAATAGCAGATCTACGAATAATTAAAAAGCCAACAAACTTTCAGCCACGGAATTAGAACTCGACATATATAATACATCAGGTGATCTCATAAGTTTTATAAATTTTAAGTGAGAAATGATACCTTATTATTTATGCCAATGAGATTTTTTTTAACCTCCAAAGACCTATTACACTTCAAACCCATCGTTCACGTTTATGTGCCCAACCTCTACTAGCTGTGAGGAGCCAGTCAATCTCCCTGATTAATGGGCCAAGGCCTGTCTGGCCCGACCTGGCACCCTCTTGTGATGGGTTCAGGGCATTGTATAGCCCTCACCTCCCTGCTCCCTAGCCCCACCTGCTGGTCCATGCAACGTGCTTCAGGTCATACACTGTTGTCCTACACAGGAATCACCTCAAAGCAACACCACCCCTCCTGCCCACTGGTGTTTCAGTTAAAGCTTCTTTCCACGAGACCACAGCATCTTCAGGCCCTACAATAAGCCCTTAAAGACACACAATGCTTCTAAAACAGTCCAGTGTTGGTGCAGGTGTTGAGGTGTTGGTACAGGACAAGAATGAAGTCTGAGGGGCACAGGGGAAGTGGACAATGTTACCACTGCCTCAAGCTGCCTAGTTACAAGAGGAAAATCAGAGGGAGGGACATGCTGCCAGCCTCTCCAAAGGTCACCTGACTGTACTGGCTTCACTTCTGGCACTTCACAGTTTTGCTAAAAGCAGCTGGCACACTACAGTAAGTTGGAATGTTCCCCTCAGAAAACAGTAACAAATTTACATATAAGGAGTCCCTGATTTAGATTAAGGTACAATAATTACAAGGTTCAAATTTTAAAAAAGAGTAAGGTTGGCTGGCTGTGGTGGCCCATGTCTTTAATCCTATCACTCAGGAAGCAGAGGCAAGTGGATCTGAGTTGAGACCAGCTTGGTCTACATAGTGAGGTGCAAACAAGCCAAGAATACATTGTGATATTCTTTCTCAAAAACAAAACAAAACAAAAAAGAATAATGAAGCAAAATATATTTTATAGCAAAGAAAAAATAACAGAAAATAGTCAGTGATACCCCTTAAGTTATAGTAATTATTCTTCTAAAATGAAAAAATATTTTAAACCAACACTTGAAATAACAGCAGCCCGTCTTGGTGAGAGCTCCGCAGCTATCTGCACTGACCGGTGGTAGATCTTTTCCTCAATGGTGCCGGCTGTCAGGAGCCTGTAGACAGTCACCTGTTTCTTCTGACCTATCCTCCATGCTCGCTCCCGGGCCTGTGGCAGAGAGAGGTCCATTAACAAGGGCCCTTCCAGAGCAAGGACCACTAAGAGACAAAGCAACTGATCACTGCCTTCTAGCCCCTAGTCACTGCTGTGGGAGTTCCTTCAGCTCCTTCAGCCAATCGCCGCTGAGTTACCAGCCCATTGGGGCGTGGTCTCTCCCTTTAAAAAAAAGCAGCGGCTGTCCTCCACTCTCTCTTTGTCTTCCGGCTCCGTTTCCGGCCCCTGGACTCCTTTCCTGTTCGCGCGGAGGGGCTGTTGTCTGGGACGGTAATCTGTAAGTTTTTTCCCCTTTGAATAAATAACCATTCTATTAATCATAATTCCAAACTGGTGTGGGATTGTCTGTGACTTACGCCTTCATCTGGCGCCCCACGTTTGGTTGTAGAACCCCCCCTTCCCCCCCACTCAACTGCTTGCTACCAGATCGGCTAGTCACGAGACCTCCCTCAGCTGCGGCCTGTGCCCTGTGTGTGGAGCCAGCAGTTCAGTTAAACCCCACGCCTCCCAAGCTCCACAGGCTCGGGACAGTCTCTGCCTGCCTGGTTTGCTCTTTTCTGAGTTGTTTTTAAATTTCCCTTGTAAGTGCGGTGCTTTAGTGGCGTGAATCAGAACGACTCGGTCACGTGGAGGCATACGCGGCTTCCGGGTTGCTCTTTTCTACCCCTGGATTCTGGGTTTCTGGTTCCGTGTATGGAATTGATTTAATTAAACTTTCTTTCTTGAGCAACTTATATTTCCTAGTTTTTAACAAATACTAAGGCAGACACTGAAACAGGACCTGTTTAAGTCACCTTTGCAGTGGTTCTAGTCGCAACTTGGCAACAGTGCTGCCAACTAGACAAGAGGTAATATGGCAGTTTTTGTTTCCAACGCCAATTTTACTGTTTTCTTTATTAATACAATGGATTATGTCATGCAAGGTTTATATGACTATGGGAATATATTAATTTACTTGTTGCTAGGTTTCAGTTTTCTTTTCAATATTTTATCATTAAGAAAGATACGATTTTTACGGACTAATATTGAACAACTAGTTGAAAGGATTAAAATTATTGAAAATCAGGGGTTATCTGAACAAGTGGATACTATGATAGACAAAATTGACTCCATGTCCAAGGGTACTAGGAAGTTACCTGAAAGGGTACAGGCTGTTGAATTTGACGTTCAGATGTTACCACAAAGTTTTGATAAGGTAACAGATAGAATGAACCTCCAGAATGGGAACCAAAAAACTGATACCTTAGTGAAATTACTAGAAACACGGGTAGGTCAGGAGATTCAGGATTTAAGGGATACAATGATAAAAAGATTAGAAATGATTGAAGAAACTATTGGAGCTGGTGAACAGAGTAAGAAGGCACAAGGACAGGATACAATGCCACCACCAGCTGTTAGAACTGGCTTACCCAGGGTCCTAACAACATACCCTGTAATTTATTCTGACAAAGGGTTAACTTCCAAAGGCTCAAAGGGAGTTAAAGAAGCTAGATGGACACCAATAGCAATGAATGATTTAAAAGAAATTAAGCAAGCTGTCGTTAACTTTGGCTTGCACTCTGCATTTGTTAAGGAAATGATAAGGACTTGGGCTTCTAATGTCAGAGCTACCCCCCATGATTTCTCTCAGCTAGTGTCTGCAGTTTTAGATGATGGGCCTTCCTTGATGTTTGGAATTTATTTCAGAGAAGAATCCAAACATATGGAACAGCAAGGAAGAGCAAAAGGTGTGGAGGTTTCCCAAGATCAAATTCTTGGTGTAGGAGCATATGCTGATCCACAGGTCCAAGCTCTTTATGATGAAGAAGTGCTGTCCTTATGTCACAAAGCAGCCTTGAATGCTTTGAATAGAATACAAGATCCAGCAAAAAGGGTCGAATCATATACCAGGGTTAGGCAGGGACAGAGAGAACCCTTTACTGACTTTGTGCAAAGATTAATTAAGGCTCTGGACATAGGGGTAACAGACCCAGAAGCTAGACGAATACTTCTTGAATCTCTAGCTTTTGAAAATGCAAATACTGAATGTAAAAAGATAATTGGGCCTTTAAGATCTAGATCAGCACCAATGGAAGAATGGATACAGCATACAATGAATGTTGAGATGTTTAGCTATAACGATGAATCCTGGGTAGGAGAAGCGATTTCCAAAGCTATGAGGAGACATCAAACTACCAGGTGTTTTAATTGTGGTAAATTAGGACATCTGAAAAGGGATTGCAGGCAAAGAAATCCTAGGAATAATATCTCCTCTGGGAATGACAAAAGTAGGAGATCTCAGCCTTCAGGTATATGCAGAAGATGCGGTAAAGGCCGACATTGGTCCAACGAATGCAGGTCAACAACAGACAGACAAGGCAACCCGATACCATCGGGAAACTCCTTGAGGGGCCTCTCGCAGGCCCCCAAGCCAAAAGTGGCCCAGTCATTCCCAGTTACAGTCGAAAATGTGTCTCACCAAGAAAATTAAAAACTCCAATGTCTGCCGTAAAAAGTAATACTGGTCTAAATGATGAATTACATGTGGAGAATGAGTCAAAAAATTCAGGAGGACAGAGTAAACGTATATTTTGGCAAACGTATATTAACGATCAAAGACCAAAGCTAAGAGTCTGTATAAATGGCATTTTTATTGAAGGCTTATTAGACACAGGTGCGGATGTAAGTATAATTACTCCAGAATCCTGGCATCCGAATTGGCCTCTTCATGAGGTAGATGTTCAGTTCCTGGGAATTGGAACCCTATCTCGTGTAAAACAAAGCACAAGATGGGTGGAATGCATAGGGCCTGAAGGGCAAATAGGAAGATTAAGGCCATATATAGCAAATATTGCAATAAATTTATGGGGCCGTGACCTGCTACAGCAATGGAATACCCAGATTAACATTCCTGTAGTTCCAGGAACTCACAATTCTGGGAAGGATATAATGAGGTATTATGGAAAAAGGTCACCAGCCATTCAGGCTGTACAAGAACACACAGCCAATAGCAAACCTTTAGAGGTACCAACAGCCCTACCTTTAAAATGGCTAACTGAGAAGCCAATATGGATCAAGCAGTGGCCTCTAGCTGAAGATAAGTTACAGGCTTTGGAACAGCTGGTACAAGAGCAACTAGATGCTAACCATATTGAAGAATCAACCAGCCCTTGGAATTCTCCTGTGTTTGTTGTAAAAAAGAAATCTGGTAAATGGAGAATGGTGACAGATCTAAGAGCTGTCAACAAGGTAATTCAGCCTATGGGTCCGCTACAATCTGGAATTCCTTTGCCTTCTCTATTACCAAGAGGATGGCCTCTTATAGTTATTGATTTGAAAGATTGTTTTTTCACTATACCTTTGCAAAAAAAGGATAGAGAAAAATTTGCCTTCACAGTGCCTACTTATAATAATTCTCAGCCTACTAGGAGATATCAATGGACTGTCCTCCCACAGGGGATGCTCAATAGTCCCACATTGTGTCAATATTTTGTTAATAAGCCACTGGAAATAATTCGTAAGCAATTTCCCAAGTCCATAATTTATCATTACATGGATGACATTTTATTATCTGATTCAAATAAAGATATTTTGGAAAGTATGTTTGAAGAAGTAAAGAAAGTTTTGCCTAGGTGGGGATTACAAATTGCCCCTGAAAAGATTCAAAGAGGAGATTCTATTAATTACCTAGGCTACAGAATAGGGTTAGAGAAAATTCGAACACAAAAGGCACAAATTAGGAGAGACCGGTTACGGACTCTTAATGACTTCCAAAGATTGTTAGGAGATATTTCCAGTCTACGACCAGCTGTTGGGATAACACCTGATCTAATAGTTCATTTAAACAAAACCTTAGATGGTGATAAGGATTTGAATAGTCCCAGAAAATTGACAGTTGAAGCAGAAAAGGAACTGACAATGATTGAGGAAAAATTACAGGAGGCACATGTGGATAGGGTCAACCCGAATCTTAGTTCCATCCTAGTCATACTGCCTTCCAGAATTTCTCCTACAGGGATTTTAATGCAGAGGGAAGATATTATTTTAGAGTGGATATTTATACCTCATAAACCAAGTAAAAAATTAAAAACTTATGTAGAAAAGGTTTCAGAATTAATTATAAAAGGTAAACTGAGACTTCGTCAACTAGCAGGTATAGACCCAGCAGAAATTATAGTGCCTTTTACTACTGAGGAAATAAGAAAGTTATGGGAAGATAATGAACCATGGCAAAGAGCTTGTGCTAATTTTTTGGGAGAAATTAGCAGCAACTATCCCAAAAGTGATAGACTTAACCTCATAAAGAGAACTTCTTGGATTCTTCCTAGAATTGTACGTGATGCTCCAATAACTGGAGCTCGGACATTTTATACCGATGCAAATAAATCAGGGAAAGCAGGTTATAAATCAGAAGAATTGAGTAAGGTGGAACAAAGCCCTTATAATTCTGTCCAGAAGGCAGAATTATATGCCATTCTTATGGTGCTAAGGGATTTTAAA
Source organism: Myodes glareolus (assembly GCF_982192425.1). Lineage (NCBI taxonomy): Eukaryota > Metazoa > Chordata > Mammalia > Rodentia > Cricetidae > Myodes > Myodes glareolus. The sequence goes on along the minus strand of NC_142030.1, from coordinate 33,850,665 downwards.
GAACCTCTTAATATAGTTACAGATTCACAATATGCAGAAAGAGTTATCTTGCATATTGAAACCGCTGAATTCATACCAGATGACACAGAGTTGACTTCATTGTTTATCGAGGTACAGGACATAATTAGGAATAGGCTTTGTCCAATGTACATAACACACATCCGGTCCCATACCGGTCTGCCTGGGCCTCTAGCACAAGGTAACGCTGAAATTGACCAATTATTGATTGGAAGCGTTCTGCAGGCCTCAGAATTTCATAAAAAACATCATGTCAATAGTAAAGGCTTAAAGAAAGAGTTTTCCATTACATGGCAACAAGCTAAGGACATTATAAAGAGATGTCCTACTTGTTCTTTCTATAATCAAACACCATTGCCTGCAGGGAGTAACCCAAAGGGTACTCAAAGGAATGAAATCTGGCAGATGGATGTGTTCCACTTTATGGAATTTGGTAAATTAAAATATGTACACCACACCATAGACACGTATTCAGGTTTTCAATGGGCAACTGCCCTGAGCTCAGAAAAGGCTGATTCGGTAATCACACATTTATTGGAAGTTATGGCCATCATGGGTATACCTGCACAAATAAAGACAGACAATGGTCCAGCATATGTATCTAAGAAAATGAAACGCTTCTTTGCTTATTATAATATAAAACACGTTACAGGTATACCAAATAATCCTACAGGTCAGGCAGTTATAGAAAGATCAAATCGTACTATAAAGGATATGCTAAACAAACAGAAAGGGATGAAAGATACCCCCAGAAATAGATTGCATAATGCTTTATTAACCTTGAATTTTCTTAATGCTAATGAGAAAGGAACAACAGCAGCAGAGAGGCATTGGATAATGGAAAAAACTTCTGAACTAAACCAACCTGTTTATTTCAAAGACGTGCTGACCTCTCAATGGAAGCCAGGAGATGTGCTACGTTGGGGAAGGGGTTTTGCTCTTGTTTCCACAGGAGAAGAAAAATTGTGGATACCATCAAAATTAATAAAGGTTCGATTTGAAGAGGAGAAACCTCTTGGAAAGGAGAAATGACAGCATCTACAATGATGATAACCATACAGGTGGTAAGAAAAGCATATAGAATGGGGGCAGGGTTCTGTTCTTATCTCCACAGGAAAACACTGATCTTTGAAAAGTTCAAGGGACCCTGGATATTTGAATACTGACAGATGGAAAATAACGGCCCAATAGGGACTATCAAGAAAACTGAATAGGTTCTGTAAGTACCATATACTAAATCATATTTCTAAATTTATAGAGCTGGTTTTAGAGTTGAACTCTGGCTCAGTCCCTCTCTAATTCCAAGCCTGTTGTTTAAAGAAAAACCCAGAGTTTCTGGAGTTTCTGTCTCATGTCAAGAGCCATGATATGGGACAGAAAGAAATATGAGTTTAGAAAACATCTTTACTTTTCTTCATATCTATCATACCTTCATTAAATATATCTATCATGTCTCTCATTGAATATAGGTATTCATGTATATGTCTATATAATTAATGTTTAAGTTTTCCACAATGAACAATGAGTTTTTCCTACAGTGACATTTGAAGTTTCCAGGAAGAAGATGGGGCCCCATAACAACAACTCCACCTGGAGCCTTTCTTCTTGGCAGAACTGGCCTTTGGGTAAAAAAATGCTCATACCTCAACTACTGACAGAGTTACAGAATATCCGTAAATGGATAAAACAAGACTGTCATATCCTGCCAAGACAGGGTAAGATAGTTTTGAAGTTTCTTGCCTTTGAAAATGGTATGTCAGTTACATCAGGCCTTAGCCAAAGTTGGTTGCTTCAACGCTGCAAATGTGACTTTGGGTGTTTGTCCAGGTAGCCAGTTGTCTCTGCGATTTGGTACATGTTCTGGAAGTTGTTTGATTGCACTTCCTAATTACTCAGATAACATTATTTCCCTTCTCAGATCTTCGATGGGATTGAAGATTATATAAATGTAGTTACTTTCCTTTCATGACTTGGCCAAGTTATTTGTTATACAAGACTTAAGCTAGTTAGAATAGGATATTTGTATTTATTGTATATAATTTCGTAGGTTTGTACTTATTGTATATAATTGCGTAGTAGGCTTAGAACTCTCTTACTTAAACAAAAGGGGGAGATGCTGTGGGAGTTCCTTCAGCTCCTTCAGCCAATCGCCGCTGAGTTACCAGCCCATTGGGGCGTGGTCTCTCCCTTTAAAAAAAAGCAGCGGCTGTCCTCCACTCTCTCTTTGTCTTCCGGCTCCGTTTCCGGCCCCTGGACTCCTTTCCTGTTCGCGCGGAGGGGCTGTTGTCTGGGACGGTAATCTGTAAGTTTTTTCCCCTTTGAATAAATAACCATTCTATTAATCATAATTCCAAACTGGTGTGGGATTGTCTGTGACTTACGCCTTCAAGTCACAACTCTGTGTGAGAAGAAACATGCGGTTGAGCCTATGCACATGGATGAACAGCCAGGTGATAAGGAGAACCGAGACAGCCTGACTGAAGAAGCGATCCGCTTCCATGAGCACTTTCCATACCATGGCTTGCAATGGATGAACAGCAGAGGACTCTCCCAGTCTGTACAACTGACTACGTGTCCTTCATGTGAGAGAACAAGATGTGACCAGAAGCAAGACTGTACTTGCGGCCAGGTAAACACTAGAACTACTGAAGAAAAGCGCTAAAATAACAAGCTGTCTTTCTGCAGGGCTTTTCTCTTCACGGAAGACAGACCTGTGTGTCGGTGCTGGGGTTCCAGTCAGGGTCGTAGATGATGACTCTGTTGGCCCCGGTCAAGTTCACTCCTATGCCACCCACCCGTGTGGTCAGAAGAAAGACAAAGATGGACGTGTCCTGCAGGAAAGATCCAGAACAGAGTGGGCACAGCTGAGAGCTGCTGCAGCTTGGCACTTCCCCCATACCACCAGCTCTGCTGCTTTCCAACACACTCAAACCTCACATGGCAGAATCTGTGACTCAACCTTACCCTCAGAGTTCCTGCTTGTCAGTTTATAACTGTATCAAGTGCAGCTCATGCAGACGACACTCTCACTGGCCATGCCGCACTGGGTCTCAGATCTTGGCATTTCATTTCTAATTTCATATGCCCAATTCTCAAATCCTACATGCACAGTCAAAGGCAAAATGTCGCCAGGCATGGTGGTGCACATCTTTAAACTCAACACTTGGAAGGCAGAGACAGGTGCATCTCTGTGAGTTTAAGGACTGTCTGGTCTGCACAGTAAGTTCCAGAACAGCCAGGACTACAAAGTGAGACCCTGTGTCAAAGAAAACTAACAAACAAAACAAAATATCCAAAAGGATAATGTCCCCCTTCACGTGCTAGCCAGACACAAAGACCTTTCAGAGGCTGTGAGAGCAGACACGCACACTTTCCTCCACACACTGCTGCCCCTTCTGCCTCCTCTGTCACATTCCTTGTTACCTCATTGTATTTTGTAATCAATGGCTGTCTTGATGCTATGGTAGTGGTCCCATCCATTTTGAGATAGGAATACTTGTGGGCTCTCAGGAACACTTCCAGTATGTGTAGCATCTGTTGGGGGGTGAGGTAAACAGTCTGCAAATCAAATATGCTCCAAGCAAGTGATTCTCCTTTGTAAGCAGTGTGCCTTCCCCAGTTGACCCATAATGAAAGGGTTTCTTGCTTTCAGGGAATTAATACTGTTACAAAATAATATTTGCTAATTCCTTATGATGTAAACATTCTACCCTTACTAGGATGCCAGAATCCACTATGAAGCTTGTTTAAAAAAAAAGAAAAAGAAAAAAAAAGCCAATTCCTATGGCCAACCTCCCACACAGTTCTAGAAGTAACTCATGGGCTGCCACCTCAGCAGAGTGGCAGATCTCTCCTCAGGTAACTTCCTATTTTTTTCACTTGCGGTCACAAGTCCTAAGAACCGAACTGTTTGCTGGATGCAGCTTGAACTCACCTGCCTTGACTGGGAAAACAGCAGCACTCGCTGACCCTGCTTATGCCATATTTTCAGCAAAGACTCAACAACGATCATTTTCCCAGAACGTTTCCAGTAACCAAACTGCTCTTCTTCTAGTTCATTTTCTGGAAGACCACTGAGATTCTTGGGACCACCCGAAAAGAGATCAGGGTGGTTGCAGATCTTCCTCAGAGCTACAAGTCCAGAGAAAATCTGTGATTTAAACAGCAACAACACACATGAGTTCAGATGACCCTGTGTCCACAACAGGAAAGGAGGGAGGGAGACAGGCTACATGGATTACAAGTCATTTTGACCAGCCTGTCGATTTCTTCTCCAATGTCAGCATTATGAGAAACAGTCTGGATCTTGAATGTCCTGTATTGAAGGCTTGGTCCCCAGTGTGGCAGTGTCTAGATATGGAGCTTTTCGGAAATGAAGGCTCTGACCTCATCACCAGACTGACCCACTGATGGGTTCATAATCTGATGGACTATTGAGCGGAGGGAACTAGCTGAAGGGAGTATGCCTGTGGAGGTGTGCCTGATCCCCAGCTCCCTTTCTCAGACCCCTACCTCACAGCTACCATGAGGTAATCAGTTTGACTTTTATGTGTGCTTCTTGAAATAATGTTCAGCTCCACCGAGGGCCAGAAACAACAACAAAGTGACCATAGGCTAAAACCCTGAATCCATGAGCCCTCAAACCTTCCTTCCCTTCAGTCGATTTTCTCAGCATGTGTCCTAGTGATAGAAAGCTGACTACCACAAGCTGGAAGAAATTAACTTTCAGCCTTGTTCTTACCCTGACTGGACAACTTCTCTAGAAGAAAACAATTTCAGTGGACTGAACATGTCCACAGAGGTCAGAGTCAATGCTGATAATTCAATTTCCCTCACTAGAAAAAAAGGGTATTTAGTTCACAGCACTGTACAGCTGATAAAAACAACAACAACAACAAAAAAAAAACAAACCAACAAACCCAACTTAAGAACACTGGCCAGAAACATCATGCCATCCGTGACTTACCAAATGTCTCCCAATCTTACATACCTAAGTACCTTTTTAAAGCCCTGTGGTTCAGTGTGTGAGCCAGAGGCTGACGTTCCCTTTACCGGCACGACATCAGAAAGGAGGTATGCACGGCAAATACAGGGCTGGTCCAGAGGCTGGGGATTGCTCACCCAGCTCCCAGGCCACACCCCTACCATGTAAGAATGATTCAGGCAGCCAGGGCTACACACAGCAACCCTGTCTTGGGGAAGGGGGTTCAGTTTCTCTAATGCATTCAGGCTATGACTGGTTTGAAAGTTTAAGTAAAAAGGTAGAATCATAAGTTAAGCTAATTTTTCGGAGTATAGTAGGTTCAACTAAACAACAGTTATACTAACAATTGGAGATCTTGTCAAATCTTGTCAAAACTCTTCTAAAGAGTCATCTTTAAATCCCTGTCCTTCCTCTTGTCTTGTGCTATGCAATAGAGCATCCACTAACCACCAGACACATCCAGCTACTGAGCACAAGCGTGGGCAGTCTAACTTGGGATGCACTGCACAAGTAAAATAGGCTCCCAGCTGCCTGGACCTCGCTAGGTAGGTGAGGATGGCCTCAAACCCACAGAGATATACCTACCTCTCTGCCGCTCACAATCATTTTCAATTTTCATTACATATTAAAATATATTGAGGGCCAGGTGGTGGTGGCACACGCCTTTAATCCTAACATTTGGGAGGCAGAGGCAGGCGGATCTCTGTGAGTTCAAGGCCAGTCTGGTCCACAAGAGTTAGTTCCAGGATAGCTAGAGCTGTTACACAGAGAAATCCTGTCTTGAAAAACCAAAACAAACAAACAAACAAACAGGTAAAAATGAAACAAAATGAGCCTGCAAATGAAACAAAATACATGATCTCCATTTTACTTGTTTTTCTTTTAAACATGAGTCTAGAGAATTTAAGCCTTGCCTTGTCTATCCATGGGACAGAGCAGTCTGACCACCCAAACTAGAGGCATGTGAGGGAGAGCTGACAGTTGAGGAAATGTGAGTGGTTGGAGCATCCATCTGGAAGAATAAGAAAGGGCTTGGACTGGAGAGAAGCTCGGCAGTTAAGAGCTCTTGCTGCTCTCACGGAGGACTCAGATTCAGTTTCCAGACTAAATGGTCGTTCATATCCATCTGCAACTCCAGTTCCAAAAGATCTGATGCCCTCTTGTGATCTCCATGGGTACTAGGCATACATGTGGTATGTGGTGGACAAACATACATGTAGGCAAAACCTTCATACACATAATAAATATAAAAAAGTGGAGCTGAGAGCTGACTTGGAACTTAAGAGCACTAGTTGCTTTCCCAGAATACACAGGTTCAATTCCCAGCACCCACAGGGCAAGCTACCAACCAACTCCAGTTCCAGGTGATTGGGCACCCTCCTCCAGCCTCCAGAGGCACCAAGCACAAACGAGTGCAGAGATACACATTCAGACAAAATATCCACACATATAAGATTGAAAAACAAAGAAAGAAACTGCTGAGAAGTGACAAACAGGACAAACTGACTGAATCTGAAAGTATAGGCACCAGGGCATAAGGATAACAGGAGGCCACTGCAAAGCCTGCGAGCAGGACAGAGTGGACTTAGGAACACACTCAGGTGTTCCACAATGGGGCAGAGTGAGGACCATCGTTGCAAGGCTCAGCATGCATTTAATGGCATGTAAGCATGTACCTGCTGGGGAAAGGCACAATACCCAAATGCACTGAACTGCTAAGACTTGTTTTGAAAGCACTCACAGAAACAGCTCTGCCTGGATAAACAGCAAGAAGAACTTGTCTACTTGGCCCTAGGAAAGCTACATGTCAAGTCAGCAACACTATGTAAGGGTGTAAGTGTATTCGCGGCTGTAATCTATTATAAACCTACCATATACACTCACTGAACGAATGCACACTTGTATTGAATGTTGACAGTGCCCCTACAGAAATTTGTGCAAATATCCTCTTCAGTATCTCCCATATCCCAGTGGCCTGGGTTTCCCCTATACTCCACATGGAGTCCTAGTCCTGCAGGGCCCACTCCCAGCGATCCCACTGGACCACAGTGCTGGATTCAGGTGCAGGACTCATGGTCACATCCCCACCTTGGGCTCCACCCTCATACCAGTGACCTCGTTCCTCACACCACAACTGTCTCCAGCGGTGGCTGAATTCACAGTTCCCCATCCAACCCCCACCCCCAGATGGCAGGCGAGAGAACGAAAGTACATGAAGCCCAGCACATCTTAAACACCAGCCTCCTCTCCTGCCCCACCCTCCTTGGTAACAACTTATTTCTCCAGGGTCTGCTCTTTGGCTGACCTGATTCTCTCCATTGAGAATCCTGTAAACTTCTTTGGAATCAATGAAATTCTGGTAGACTGTATGCTGCTCATCGGTTAGACGGCAAAATAAGACCTGCCAGAGAAGAGGAAAGAAACAATAGTTTTAAAAATACATTAAATTATCACTAAGATTCCCTAAAACACAGTACAATGTACACAATTTTAACTACAATGATACATCTCTCAGTTAAAGAGACTTCTCCCTTTTCCATATCCATCCATCTCCTAGTTCCAATCCATCACCCAGCAGTCCCTCCAGTCTGGCTTCCTCCTCACAGGCAGCCTCAGGACCCAGGTGTACAGCCATGCTTCGTTTCAGCTCACTGTGAGGAGACGCTCTCCCCCAGGCCTCTCACCTACACTCTGCTTGGCAGACTTTGTGGGAATCGTTACCTCACCTGGAACCAAGTTTATCAGGCCCTGCCTCAGCCCCTACTCTCCCAGCCCACTGGGTTTAATTATTCCATGCCATCACATTGCCCATTTCCTGCCTTCCAGTCCTTTCTCTCGAGTCTATCCATCTCAAGGCTTGACTGTCTTCATAGCCCATCATGTTCCCGTGGGATGGTTTTAACTACCCTTGTGCTACCCACACGCACCATCATCCCCACCTGCCCTGCAAGATTCCAGAGCCAATCAAGTCATCCACCCACCTGATTGCTTTATAGTCAGTGCCAGCAGTGCCAATCCCATGGCAGCTGCCACTGTCTGCCCCAAGAGGTACCTCCCCTGTCCAGCACCATCTAAAAGCCCAAATGGCTGTGCTAATGCCCTGGGGCTTCCTAAACCATTCGCCTACTAGCAATCTTTGTCTGCACACAAACAATCAGACAAGTAAAAAACAACAAAACCAAACTCGAAGTGATCCATACCCGTAGGGGTTTGGATCCCATCCCTAAAATGGCTCCACTTTTATATCTACCTCACCTCATCTAAGTGAACAAGACAGTTCAGTGCAGGACCAATCCTTCAACTTCGGCACTGGATCTCAACACCTACCTGTCTTCCTCAGGACAGTCCCCTACCCACTAGGTTCTCTACAGGAAAGGGGAGAACATCCCGAGAAAACATGAGACAGCCTCCCCTGCCAGGTGCCGCCCATACCTGCACCCAGTGTAAGTCACCAATGCCACTGAAAATGCCCCCAAAGCATCAGAATTGACTTCAGAGCTGCCCAGTGCATCAGGCTCTTACCAGGTCAGCTTCTTGCCCTCCACTCTGCCAGCTCCAGCCCTGCCTCCTCCTAGCTCCTTCAGCCTGTCTGCCTGACTTCTCCAGTCTTCCCAGCTAGTTCCTCTTCTTCTGCCCTCTCCTCTGATGCTGCTAAGGAGAATAGCTGCTTCTCCTTTTGGTCTCCATGTGTTCTTTCAGCAAAACCAATCTCTGCTCAGAACTGCAACACTTTACCAGTTTGCTGTTAGCTATGTGCAACCTAGAACCTTCTCCCATCTCTCAACTGCTTACATAAGTGGATGCTGTCTAAGTACTTCAGCATATCCTAAGTTTAACTGGTCATCAACTGCTTGTCCTCTGGAAGCTTCTACCACAGTGGACCCATCCCACTGTCTAAGGGCTTTGGGAGAACATGAAGATAAAATAAGATATGGGGGAAGGAAAGAAAAAGGGGTGAAGGTGGCTTTGGTGATAGATGCCTGAGATCCTTCAATATAAAAACCTACAATGTGTTTAACTTGAAGGCCCTGGGCAGAAGGTGCAATCATCTATTAAGATTCCTATCGGAGGCCTTGAGTACCAGCCTCAGTACCCTCTCAGGGCTCAGAACTGGATGTCTATGGCAGGCGAGGATCTGAGGGTAAATAATTAACTCAAGTACATTATCTCTGCATCTTCTTTATTTTTCATGCAAAGGGAAAAAATGAAATGAAAAGGGCGTGGAGGAGAGGAGGAATAAGAAGAGGAAGAGGAAGAATAAGGAAAAGAAAGAAGGAGAGCAAGGGGAAGAAGTAGAAGTAGCAAGAAGAAGAAGAGTAAGATGGTATCTATGAAGTTTCTAATTTTTACAGAGTTGGAAAATTCCATAAGTAAGGACAATAATAATGTGTGTATCAGAATCACACACACACAAAAGGCAGGTAAAACCTGACAAAGCAGTACTCTGGAACAGGTGACCCAACTTAGGAAAGAGCCAGCATTCAAGGGGAAGTATCTGACATTCCAAACCATTAGATAAAGTTACTAAACATCCCCGAATCCTGGTTTCACCCATTCTCCTCACCCAATCTCTTTGGGGATGCCCAGATTTGTTCGTTAGCAAAGATGGGGCATGTTGCCTTCCTGCTCAGTGCCTGTCTTCTATAGAAATTTCTATGTGGTCTGTTAGCAGGTAATTTTGTGGGACTGACTCTATGTAAATTTGACTGTTAGAACAAAGAATGAATGTTATCATTCTAAGGCCTTCTGGAGTGGGGAAATGGAGAAAGGTCACTCCATTGCCCCTGCAGGGGTTACACTGCTGAGGTGTTCTGGGAATGAATCTCATTTCAAAGGGAAGAATCATGGCTTCACAAGGTTTCCACAGATATGACAGTGACTTTTCCAAAAGGCAAGTGTTCCCGCAGCTCTGCAAAACGGGTTGTTCCATGTGGACGTAGATGTATACACTTCCCGTGGATCTGCTGATTGGTCAGTCAGCTGTGCATTTACTACATAGTCTTGTGGGTTCCAACAGATTACAGAACACCATGATGCCATCCTCTTAGCACCAACTCAGATGCCATCAGCCCCTTCCATAGTATGTTCTCAAGAATATATTCACAAAGAGTAAAACCGGTCCTTCTTATGACCAGCAGAACCCAAAATCTGACCTCTAGGTGGCCATATGATTACCTCCTTAACTATGCTCTTTCTTGATTCCAGTTACAGCCACCCTATCACCGTGCTGGCCATGAGCACCAACATACAGCCCCACCCATCACCTGCAACACTCTTCCTCTCATTCTTTGACCAGCCTTAGGTCCCAGAGCGATGAGCGGATCAAAGGTCTCCTCTGACCATTATTAGAAAAGGCCCACTTCTTCAACATGTCTTATCCCCAACTTAGTGAAAACACCCACATGACCCCGAACACCTTACTTATTTGTGACCCGACCAGACTTGCGCTAACAAGACCGCCCTGTTCACTACTGTGCCCCAGAGCTTACAGTATAATGTGTGGTGGAAATGCAGCAGGGGCTTAGAAGACATGGAGATGTTTCAGTAGTTGAGGGTTAGGCCCGTGTGTTAACAGAGGAAACCAAAGCCTATGGACTAGAGGAAAATACAGCAGGATAGCACAGATGGATATAGTCACTGGCAGAGCAGCCTGTCACAGCCCAGGACAAGAGCTGTAGACCTGGTCAGTTACACAGACACACTCATACTTGAGGAATGCTTGGTCACCTCCCAGACTTGCAGACCTGTTCATTTTTATCCGGCAAAGAAAGGCTCATCTTGACATCTGATTTCATTCTCCGCAGTAAGTATGGGTTAATGGTGTCTCTTAAGACACATGCACACTTATAAGCAGTTTTAACCTTTAACAAAAGAAAGAAAAAGATATTAGCTTAAGGAATACATTTTAATTTCTTAAAATTAAAGAATGATCAACAGGTATATAAGTTCATCTTAGGAAAGCCAAGTGAGTGCTACACGCTCTGGAGGTAACATCTCTCAAAATAATTCCAGAAAAAAAAATTACCTCATTAACTAAAATGACACATGAAAAAACTTATTCAGCCATACTTTATCTCCTCCGCTATACTTGTTTCAATTACTTACTACCATACTATTTAGTTAGGCCTGAAAGTAGAGATTTATTTGGTTACTGACGATCCTCTAGGGGAAAAACTAGTTTCGAACAAATCCCTATTTATAATCTTGTATTCTCCAAAAGCTACAAAGGAACTGGCTTTGCAAGGGCAGAGATCAAAAGCCAAGTGTGGGGGGAGTCGGAGCAGTGGGAGCCACCAGTAATAAGGGGAGATTAGGCTTCAGGGAATAAGTTCAAGAGGAGCCTTACGATCCCAGAAATGGAAGGTCACTCTGGCCTAGAATGGAGCATATGGCTCCATAATGGACAAGGCCACATGAGAGGGCATTAACTGTACACAGAAAAACAAAGACCCACAGCCCAGGAAGCCACGCCCTCTGCAATTCACTTACAGACAAGCAAAGGCTTCAATTAATTATTGATACTTTAAAAAGTTCCAAGTACGTTTAACTATTTAGCAAATTATCATTTCATAGACCAAGAAAAATCTAAAATTTAAAGGTAAAGAATTTAGTTTTATGAGACATTTGAGCACAATAAACACAGACAAGTTCAAGTCAAACAAATTAACATGTTAAAAACAATGTTTGGAAAGACCTAAGCCCTCTTCACTCACGTCTGCATCATGTGTGCAGACCTGTCTTCATGCAGGTGCTGTAATTATAAAACACAGGCAGTACCTAGAATACCAACAGTCTCAAGGTTGCATGTAATATCTCCTGTAGTTACAGTCCTCACTGGTTTATTCTAGATGTCCCTTACCATACTCCCCTTGCTGTATGACACTGGATTTCTAGGGAGGCTTCTAGTCCCCAGCCACTGCCCATCATATTAGCCCCAGCCTGACATATAATTACCTGTGGGCAGACTATCTTCACAGGATGCAACAGCATATGAAAAACATGGCCTTCAGCAAAAAGAACAAATAAAAACAAAGCTCCTTTCACAAGACCTTGCCACCCAGAACTAAGAACGATGTGCTCAGCAATTTTCTCTTACCTAGTTTTGCTTTCTGTGAAGTCAACTGCTACCCAAAAATATTACATGGAAAATTACAGAAGAAAACAGTTCACTACTTTAAATTGTGTGTTGTTGATGCAGTTTAGTAACATCTTGTATAGTTCTGCTCTGTTCAAGACACAAATCACTCCTCTGCCCAGCATCTCTCACTGTATATGAATGCACCCCTCAGCCATCAGCAGTGAGTTCAGTTTTCAGACTGCCTGTCCTGTACCATGGAGCTTGCAGAGAGGACTGGTAGTCTCCTCAATTCCCGGCATCCACCTGATGTCACAGACATATCTCCAGCACACAAGGAGGTAGTAGTGCACACAAACTCCTGAGACAAGGATTTCAAGAAATACCATATGCCCTTGTTCTCAGGCTATCTTTCCACAAATTACTTACTAATTCTCAAGCAGAAATATTAAATCCAGAGTTCAGAAATCTGGATCAAATAACTTTACCAAGCAGTCCTCAGTAACAGGACAAAGCAATGGACTTTACATACTGAGAAAATGATGCTCCTGCCTACCATAAATGTGTAGCTTGAACACAATGTGGAAGCCACGTGAGACAAACCCAAGAGAAGGATATCATTTAAAAGTAACAGGCCTAGAGCCTTCAAAACTATCAAGGTCACAACAGGCAAAGATGCTTAGAACTGTTCCTCACTAAGAGCAAACGAAGAGGAAGAGATACTGGACACCACTGGCAGAATATGAAGAAAACAGGCTAGAAACAGAACACTGACCTGCCTCCTGATGGATGTTGTCACTGTGAGCATGTAAATGGCCTATTTCCCCAGATCAGGCTAAAGGAGCAGCCCACCCCTTCTCACGGTGAAGGCACGCTACCCTGGCTGGCACCACAGTGTACACTGACCAGACCTGCTCAGTCCTTTTCATGATTTCTCACTCCTCTCAGGGTCACTTCCAAAGCTACTTTTAAAGTTCTCATCTGAGAGACACTTCCCAGGAAAAGTCAGCAGGGAAAACATTTCATTCCTATTGTGAAAAGAGAAATTTTAGTCTAGTGCTTCCCTTAAGTAAACGATGTTCTTGATTGTTTTAAAAACCTTATCTGCGAAAATACAACCTACTGAGTAAAGACAATTTCTGATTTTTTATGAGACACCAAGTTATAAGCCTGGCCATTTCCCTAGCGTCAATGACTTGGCTATAAAGACTAAAGTTTGGGGACATGCCAAAGGTTACCTGTACTGGGGAAGCATTGGAATACCCCCCCATAGTGATGGGGACAGAGAACTGCTCCATAAACACAGGCAGTGTGCCTAGCTTTCCTGGGAAGATGAAGTCGAAGAGCGACCACAGCTCTCGGAGATTATTCTGCATGGGTGAGCCAGACAAGATGATCCGATGAGGCGTGCGGAACTAGTTGGGGAAATGAGACATCCTTTTATGGAATTGACTTGGTAACAGATAAACGACATCCAAGCCCAGAACACTCCCAGGTAATAGTTACTCTGCGCATTTGGTCACCGCTTGTTTGATCATTGTTTTGGTCTTTTCAAATTGTGGCATTTTGACCAATTTTCTAACTGCATATGGATGAAAATACTGGAAGAATTCTGTTTTATTGCTCAAGATGAACACCACCAACTAGAGTTGAGTGTGGCTATATTCTAACAGTTGGGCCCTGAACAATGAAAATCACAAAGGACAGGCATCAAGAACTTTCTACATTAAGACAGAATTCAATAACTGTGTTCATAAAGCAAATACTCTATTCTAAAATTAAATACCACTGCCCATGCAAATCTCCCGCACTGTAAACAGCCATACCTGTTTGCAAGCAAGGGTGACTGCAGCATTTGGATTTCGAATTTTGTGTCCTTCATCTAGGATCACATAGTGCCAGTCGTGTCTGCTAATGTCATCTTGCATCAGTCGGATGTAGGAATAAGAGGTGATCAAAACTCCATGACAACGAACAATATCTCGGATCAACCTCTCCTATAATGACAACATCAGAAGGGCAGATTTAAGTAAGAAGGCAAAAAAAAAAAAAATCTAAAAAAACAAACAAACAAAAAAAACTAAGCATGACCTACAATGACAATCTAAAGGTTAGATCTGGATTATCGTGAGACCACCTAAAACATACTTACAAATACACATACAAGCTAATAATACACATCAGTGCTTTGCATTTTAATCTGCAAAATAGTAAACATGTTGAAGTACAGTCCTCAAAGAAAGTAGTTTATAATAATGCAATCATTTACTAAATTGCTACTTTTCTAAATCATCCCTTGTGTTTGTCCCTGTTACATTTCAAAAACAAAGCTCTTGAAAAATGATTACAAGAAAAGCAAGAAAATGTCAAAGATATAAGATACACTGAATGGTATGAGGTGAGGGGGGAAAATGTAAAGGCAGTGACTTAAAGAATAATAGAAAAAATCCAAGACGGGCTCCAAAAGCTATGGAGAAACCCTGCCTTGAGCCCCCATCCCAGAAAGAATAATAGAAAAAAAAATCCCACCCAAGTAGGAGACCTGTATCTGTGGGGAAAAACACTTCCAACCGCCAAGCAAAAACACGAAAAGGCCTTATTCCAGACATATCTGCCGGGATGACTGAATCCTAGAACTACAGAACAATAGAGAGAAAATGTCTAGGCATGAGAACACAAAGGGAAGGTTTCCTTCTGAGGAAATGATCCACATCAAGCATCTTTTCTGAGACTACAAAGGTCAGAAAGTGAAGAGAAATACAGATTCCTAGCAGAGAAAGGTCGAAGCCTGGAAGCCTGCCTGATCCAGGTTTCGGTCAGGCAAGGGTTGGGTAGTATCACAGAAAGCTATGGGCCAGAGGGGCCACACCAACTCCTGGAGCAACAGCAGAGTGACCGCCACCAACTCCCCTTCTACAAATGGAAACTGGGAGGACGGCCCACTGCACAGCTACAGCCACCCAGTGTCAGGCTGCACTGCTGCTCAACAGCTCACAAAAGAAAGCGTAAGCGTGAAAATTATGTACTATGTATTTGCCACTTTAAAAAAAAATACATGGCTTATGTTATGGAATGCTTTTAAATAATGAAAAGGGATAGATTTCGAGCATTACTGTAATTTCTGTTTAAAAAAACAAAACCTGGAGGGAAATCAGGGGAATGAATATAAAAGTGGACCTGAACCTCCACCCTCTCCAGACACTGTCTCATTTGTGTATGTGTGTGCACGTGTGCATGTGCATTCACACGTGTTCACACGCATGTAGAGGCCAGAAGAAAACTTCCAGCGGTATTCTTCAGGTGCTGGCCACCTTTTCTTTAAAGACAAGGTCTGGGCTGAAAGGCGACTCAGTGAGAAAAGGCTCTTGCCAACAAGCCTGGTGACTTCAGTGTGACTCGTACCCACTGCGTGATTGAAGGAAAGTCACCTCTGACAAGCTGTTCTCTGGCCTCCATGTATGAACACATATGAGGAAGGAAGACAAAAACACAAGCTTAAGTTTAAAGGACACATAAAACAGATGACATGAGAAACTGACCTGGGAATTAGTGAAGATATATCAAGGAAATGCAAGAAGAGAAAGAAAGAGGGAGCAAAGGAGGGAGGGAGTGAGGGAGGAAGAAAGGAAGGAAGGAAGGAGGACAGAATTTGCAATTAAATAATTGATATCAGTCAGGTGGTAGTGGTGTACACCTTTAATCCCAGCACTCAGGAGGCACAGGAGGTGGATTTCTGTGAGTCAAGACCAGTCTGGTCTACAGGACAGACTACAAAACTATAGAGAAACTCTGTCTCAAAAATAAATAAATAAATAAATAAATAAATAAATAAATAAATAAATAAATAAATAAATGAAAGGAAAAGAAAAGAGATATCATATTTATTTTATCTCTTAAAAGGGAATGACATATTAAAAAAGAAGGCCACAAACCTTTATCTACACAAAACACTGTAACAAACATGGACAAAGCCCCCCCAAACCAGGACAGCTCCTGGCATACCAGGTCCAGGTCCTTCTTACAGACAAGAAGTGAGCCAAGCAAACAGAAGTTTCAAACTGAGGACACAAGACCCGAGCATGTCGTCAGGCTCCGTCTCACGACGAGCGCTATGGCTCAGACACACAGAGTACAGTCCTTAGCATGAACACTCTCAGAAAGCACAAACTCAAGATGCTCAGGCAGTTCAAAGGGCAAGGGCGGGAAAATGACAGAACAGGAGACAAGCCAGTGACTCTTAGAGAAAATGCTGCTGGGACAGAGCAAAGCTGTATGGGATGACATATACCTACATCCCAACACTCAGAAAGCAAAGGGTTTACATAGGAAGTCCCAGGCCAGCCAGGGTTATAAAACCAGATCCTGTCCTAAAGAAAGCCAAAATAACAGTGGACAGAACAAACAAATAATTAACTGTTTGAAACGGCAAACCAAAGAACAAACTCAGTGTGTAGCTTAAAAAGTGTCACTTGTAGAGAGAATGCGACACCACTAACAGCATTCCAGAAAACCTCAAAGCGAGTATGAAAATAAACTATTCAAAAGACAATGGGCACAAGAAAAATTAGACTAACTGAGGGAGCAGAAGGACTAGAAAGGGGGTCAAGTTCTCACCAGGACAAGTTACCTCACACAGCTGTCCTTCAAACTGGTCCAACTGGTGCTGCAAGGCTAACACAACCCAGCTCTCTGAACTGACAGGACCACCCCCCCCCCCAAAGCGACAGCTACTACTTTAGAGACAAAATATAAGTCCAGCAACTGCAGCTCCACAGGATTTCTCACAGGAATACAAAGACAGCTAAATATGAGGAAGTCTAATAACATTCACACCTTGTTCATAATTCAAAAATCTTCTAAAAGAGGTAATTTTATTAATGTCATCTTAAGGAACTGGGAGTTTAAAATTCCTTAGTCCAGGCATGGTGGTACATGATACACATCTGGAATCTTAACTCTTAGGAGACTGAGACAGGAGGCTTACAAGCTCAATTTCAGCCTTCACTGTATAGCAAAACCCTGGCTCAAAGAAAGGGAGGAAGATGGTTCAAAGGTGTTTGCTACTAAGACTGACAACCTGAGTTCAATTCCCCAAATCCACAAGGTAGAAAGAGAGTTGTTCTCTGTAAGCAGAGACTGCTCGTTCATTTCCCAGCTGCCCAAACTCCAATAATAACACAGAAACTATATTAATTACAACACTGTTTGGCCAATATCTTAGGCATATTTCTAGCTAACTCTTACATCTTAAATTAACCCATTTCTATTAATCTGTGAATCACCAGGAGGCCATGGCCTACCGGTAAGGTTCTGGCTGGCGGCTGGCATCTTTCTCCTTCGGCAGCTACATGGCATCTCCCTGACTCTGCCTATATTTCTCTCTATATCTCTGTTCAGATTTCCTGCCTGGCTAAATTCTACTAAACCACTGGCCAAAACAGCTTCTTTAATAACCAACGGTAATAAAACATAGTCAGAGCATACAGAGGGGAGTCCCACATCAGTCCTCACCTCCACACACAGTACCATGGCACATGTACATGCTCACTCTCTCACAAATATACATATACAAACAAGTAAAAAACATTACATGGCGTGTAACTAAGCTGGTGGAAGCTTGCCTAACATACATAACAAAGTCCAGGGCTCAATCCCCAGAACTGAATAAACTGGGCTTCACTGGTGCATACCAGTAATCTCAGCGTTGGGGAGGGAGGCTGGAGAATCAGAATTTCAAGACCACCCTCAGCTAACAGTGAGACCCAGTCTCAAACAAGTTGTGCAGACAATACATGTGTATACATCTGTGTGTGTTTTGTAAAGTGTAAAAGAATACAGAGAGACTGAAGAGAAACTGGAGTGGGATTATCTGCGCATGTGCATTCACACAGGCATTCAAGCTAAGAAAATTGCCTTTTAGACTATAAACCACAAGCACAGTACAGGCTCGAGTGTGACCTGCATGTTACCGTGACTACTCCTTTGACACAGTGAAAAGTTCAGTATCTAATGCATAATACCACACCAAAGGCTTCATCTACTTTATTTAACCAGCTCCTACTTTGATATTCTGATGTCTTAAGTTAATTTTTGTGGTAGACAGTAGTCAGCCTTGCAAACATGGGCAGAGAACTGGCTAAGACTCACCCAACCCCTCCTCTTGGACAAGAGTGCCACTCCTTCAACTGCTGGTACTCGGTGCAGAAAAGAACCAGGGAAGGAGCAGACGCCACTTCCCAGCCTAACCTTGAACCCCCTAACTCTGAGATATTAGAGCTAATTCCTTCAGTCCCTCCACATCCACATTTCCGACCAAGACTCTAGGCAGGCAGCACCCAAGAACTGTCCCTGCTTCCCTTTAGGAGAGCAAGAAAACCCCAAAGCCATGAGAGTAGGAAGAATATGGAGTAACAGCAATGGAATACTCCATGACTGATTCCTGTCCAGGGGAACGAAAATAATTACAGTTGCCTGGGGCTTGAAGTAAGAGCAGAAGTTAAATCACCACTTACTTTTATGAAACATTCATTGACTGTGTTTGACTAAACCCTGCAATTGCGGGTTCACGTGCTCATGGACCCTGGAACTTCCAACTGTTGCACAAGCTCACTATACTCACCCCAATCACCCCTAAAGTACCCAATCACAAAATGAATCCTTGGAATCACTTGATATAGCTAGAAGCTTTATCATTGTTAAACTAACGAGACATTGAGCCAGGTAAATGTATGCCACTAGAGCAATGTGCAGCTTCTCGTGATTGCTTAAGAACTTATGTGGGGCACTCTCCATGTTAGTTAAAGAACCGCAGAATTCCTATTCCTACTGTGTTGACAAAGATGGGCAATGATTATAAAGAATTAAGAAGATGCTTCACAGAACAAGAAGCTGTACAAAATGTTCACAATGAAAACATGATCTCTACTGGGTAATAATCCATTTATGACTATTGATGTTCACCTGATTCAATCTCGGAATTCTGTAACTGCCTGGACCGGAGTTTCAATAACGGTGAATTGTTGAATATTATGGATGTCTCAATCCAAACACTTAAGACAAATCATCTCGGGCGGTTTCAAATTAAAAGCTTGTAAAATATGTAACCTCTCCTAGTTTTTGCAATTAATAGGGTACATCTGCAATTAGCCTGACTGACTCAATGTAGTGCTGTTGTCATTAAAGATGTCTGCGGAAGTGCTGCCGTTATTATGGAGGCTCAGGAGACCAATCCCTCCTAGAGGGCAAACAGTGGACTGGTAGAAAACAACAGCCATAAATCACACTGTCAGGCAGCGGGGAGAACAGAGAAGCACAGGCACATGAAGGCCATTCACAGTAAACACGGCGGGCAGCTTCCCAGGCAGGATTTACTACACCTGTAATTAATTAAAATTTCCTTCAAGCTAAATCTTTAATAAACAAGGATTTGTGCTGACAATGAAGAAAAAAGGGCTCCAGCAACATAATTTTACAGTATACCTCACAGAACAAACCGAGCGTCTATGGCTTCTTGTATCAGGTGCATACATCAATTCCAAAGTCAACAGGAAACACCAGGTTCAGAGAAGTCAAGCACACCACCAATTTCAAATTTCCATGATGCTGGGCATGCAGTTCAAACCCTGCTGTGCTACACAGACCTAGTCCTCCCGGAACTTTAGGAGATGGGTGTTTGCTTTTGTTTTTTCCATTTCTAGGACTCCAGTGGCATGGGTTGATCAAAAGGAGACAAAACTCTGGCTTATCAAAAATGTCCACAAAATCACTAGACCCTACTGTTAGGAAAAGGTGGGAGACAGAGACAGTTATTTCGGAATACAAGCAATCTCTCATTACAGTCTTCCAGCAAACTGCAAAGAAGCTCCTTAATCGTTAACTAAGCTTTTCAGCACGATGCTAACGGCACCACCACCCACTGTGCGTTGTGGGATAAGTACACAAACTGCCTCCTTTCATTAGCTTTCATGGATGTTCTTTCCCCAAGAAAAGAGTTGGCTTTTCAAGGTTAATTAAAAACATCATACCCTCTTTTTCCTGAGACCTAACAATACGAAACACCTGGAATGCAGCATTTATAGTTGTTCCACAAATATTTACTAACACATATACAATTTTTTTTTCTTCTAGAAGACAAGAGAACCATAAACTGTAATGAAAAGCAATGAAAAAAAAAAAGTAACAGCCACGTGCATGCCTGAGAGTGTGGATAAAACTCTCTTTGCAGGAAAACTTCAGCTTGGGGAGGGAAGGCAAGAATGTCACAAGTTCAAAGCCAGTCAAGGCTACAAAACAAGACATTATCTCAAAAAACACACACCACCATAAGTGAAAACAGTGACGACGCCGCAACTATGGCAAGCCAGGGCCAGCATTATCCATTCTCAGGCTCTGCTAGGGGCCCCAAGTTTTTCCAGCAGGCTCACTATCCCTTATGTTTCCACTAGGTGGTCAGTACATGTGGTACACAAGAAGACTACTCCTTATACAAGTTTGCAAAAACAACATCGAGAGATGTCAAGAAAGAGTAAAATGAAAACAGAATGAGAAAATTTTCACATGAAGCCCAGGCAGTTGGCAGCTCAGAGTCTGACGAGAAGAACAACTTCAACGGTTTCTATTCCATCCTGCTAAGGTCACCTTCTTTCTCAGCACAGCACTTGCTCTGTTCTCCTAATTCTCTCAACTCAATCTGCTTTCTGCTTAGCTTTAGGAACCCCGGGCAAAGATAGGTGGCTGTAGTAAGTGACACTCCAACTCACCTTACCTTAGAGACTACATCATAGGTATTTCTGAGCTACTTCTATCGGAAATTCTGTTTAACCACAATCATGAGTGCACCCGAATTTGCAGGAAAAAGAAGAACGAAGAGTAAAATTACAGAGGCCCAGTAGTTTTGTGGTTGCAGAGTGCCTGTCGGTGAGGAGAAACCTCCGGGGCCCTCATGGCAGACACTGCAAGGCTGTGGGGCAGAGGAGCTCGCTCAGGAGCTGAGCCCAGAGAATAGTGGGGCAAGAAGGCGGCTGCTTTTGGAGCCGGGAAGCAGGAAGTGAGTGGCGGCAGGTATTTTCCCAATTGCTTGTGATTTGCCTCAGGTTTTTATCTTTGATATTTGTCCATTTGTCCATAAGTTTTGTTTCTTAATAAACAGTAAAAGAAATCCCTTCAATGTCCGGTACGTTGCGATGTAGGAGGACAAAGCAAGAAGACTAAAGTATCTATACCTAAGAAAGTCTCAAAATAGCATGCTGTCTCTCCTGCATCAGAAACATTTAAAAAGCATAATTACAGGTGCATTTATCAATCAAGGTTAAATATTTATTATTCAGGATACATTGAGATCAGGGGGTATGTCAGATTTTGGGGTATCTGCATATATGTATTAAGGTACCTTGGAAACAGAACCCAGTCTAAACACAAAATTCATAAAAACTCATACAGATCTTCTCCAGGTCGCCTGCTGGCAGATTTAATGCAATAATTTTGGTGTACCTGTATTTTCAGGTGACCCGTCACATGCATCAGGTATGGGCTCTTCCAGCTATAGAAGCAGGGCTCCGAGTTTCAGATCCTGGAGCATTTCGGGTTTCCGATTAGGGATGCTCAATCTGTATGTTACTTTTCAAACCCACTTTTCTCAAAGCTTAAAGAGGCTATGACAAAAGTCCCTCCAGTCAACTGCCATGCAGAGCACCTGATCTGTGATCCTAAGCACATGATCACCCTTGTGGTCCCTGTCTGGGCCCAAGCATCACACCACTACTTAGACTATTAGAATAAGAAAGCCTTTGTTCAGATCTGTTTGATGGCATGGAGCTTCAAGTCAACAATTAAATAAATTAAGATAAAAGAAGCATATGTAGACACATTTGGGAAATGCATAGCTCAAAAATAAAAGAGAAAAAAATGAAAAAAAAAAGCCAAACCGTCAAGCACTGTACTGTTACCTTTTTGTGAGCATAGGTGCCCGTTTCATGCAGAACTGCCACTCTGAATGGAGGCCACCATGTGTGGAATTCTTTCACCCACTGGTGCATCACTGTCGTTGGGCAGACAATCATAGTGGGGCCCAGTCCCTCGAACCTGCATCCAGAAGTCCAAGAGAACACAACCGTGAAAGACAGTGGAGAAAGTGACCAATAGACAAAACCAAACACTGTGAGTGGTTCATATAAGACAATAACCTGTAAAAATCTACTGATACTTTCTTTAAGGAGAAAAGCTAACAATGTTAGGGTAACTCGAGTCTGCAGGAATCCATTCATCCCTTAGTGGATGCAGGAATTAACACTGTGGAAGTCAATGTCTATAGTAAAGGACACACAGAAAACATCTCTTGCTAAAACAGCTAACGACTGTGGAATGCTTACAACAGTGTCAATTAGTGCATACTCAAAGGGCTTACTGAATAAGACAGAATATCAGATAATGAATAAAATTAAAATCATTAAAATTTTCAGTTTTTGAAAATTATTTAATAGCCTGGGAAAATGCTTATAATAAACTAAAAAAAAAAAACTTACAGATCACTGCAATCTCCTAATACCTGGGCAGTGGGAAGCAGGAGACATTGTTCAACATGGTCTTCCTCTCTCCTGCCCTGCTTCCCTTAGCCTCACCAGGAGGAGCATAACTCTGGCTCCCAGAGATTTATTTGATGGGGTCCTGAGCACCTAACGGATATGCCATGAAGTGGGAATCCCATTCATACACAGCATGCCCTGAAACTCCCACAGGAGAGCTGTCTGTCTTAGGAAGGAAAAATGTACACTCCAGTTAGGGAGCCATTTTTCTCACTCCATCCTGTGTGTCTGTTTTGATGCTACTTGATGCTGAAGATGAAGCACAAGTCAAAAATCAACAGTGACATCTCCACAAGCTACAACCCCCCCCCCCATGGCTTTCCAATGCAAAGAACAGAACTGTCACCCATTCTTCAGGACACCAAACCAGAGTCTGTTTTGTTCCTTGATCAATCTTCTTGCTTCCCACCAGAGGAGACTACAAATTCACACCCACTTTACCTCCTAAGTCCCTCCAGTCACCACCTCCCCCCTGCAGGGTCACCATTCATTTCGGTTGCAGCGACTGTCACCTCACCTATAATCTGAGAGTAAAATCTGGATGTCCCGGGCCCTCCCCTCAAGGCCTCCAATGGCTGCACACTGCTCTTGAATAGTATCTACACCTTGGCCTGGTCATGAGGCCATGCAGATCCGGCTTCTGCCTCACCTGTCTTTCTACCAACACTGTTAGCATCTGATCCTGAACTCTGCCACCTGCACTGTCCTCAGGCCCTGGGGAGCACACACTCTTCTAGACCTTGCCTCTTCTCCCTTCCCCCACCACCTTATACTTGCAGATAGGTCAATGAGCCTCCCTTGCCACACTCACGCTGACCCTGCTGTGCTACACAAAGCTCCTCCTCAGCTCTTCACAAGTCTGGACAATCTCTTCATGGTGTGACCTCAGGGCCTAGCCCACAGCACGGAAAGGATGAACACGACAACATATGAATTTAGAGACCGGAAGGAAGTGTAAAAGTGTGAAAGGCATTTAAGTTGGGAAGACACACATAATTTTCATTCTCTTGTTACAGCTGAGGACATGATTCCTAAACTTAAAATGTTGAAAGTTTCAATGTGAGCCACACAGAACTTGAAATTTTAAAAAATCATCTATGTAACTGAAAGAAAATGGGTCTAGTGGAAAAGTAAGATACTGGCCAACTCTGAGTACAAGCTTTACCCCTGTACTCCAACATGACAGATACTTCTCTCCACTGATGAGTCCTTCACCGCCTGCTGTATGTGGTCACTGTCCCCTGGCCCTCAGGGTTGGAACAGAGAATCAGAAGTCATAACAAACTCAGCCCTTCCCACCAAGCCATACTGTCACAAGGCAGGACCCAGACAGTTGTCTCTCACGCTCCCTGGGGAGGGCAGGACTCTGCCCTGGCCCCTGCCCCCTTCCATGACAGTATTCCTTCTTAAAAGGATTAAATGTGCTGACCTTTTCACATCCTCCAGTGAGAACAAAAAGCTGCTGCCACAGAGACACACTTGGCAGGGATTAGGAAACAGCCAATCAACAGCTATCTAAAGTAGCCTAAGAGAAGCTCACCTTCAAATAAGTGTGTGTGTGTGTGTGTGTGTGTGTGTGTGTGTGTGTGTGTGCATGCACCTTTTCAGGCTGTATGCATTTTTCTCTCCTTTATAATATACCTTCTATGAACTGCTATGTCAATGAAATACACACTCACTAAGACTACTATTTAATCCCAGCTGATATACTACCTGGCATTACAGTGTCCTTTAATTTCCATCATTCCCCCGTTAGAATAACAGAAGGTTCTCATGCAGAGTTGAAATCCCACAGCTGAGGCAGGCTATTCCTGAACCACAAACCCATTTGGCAATCAAACCCATTAATAGGTGAATGAACCACTTTCCCATCCTCAATACCAGCAAGATGACGCAAATTGGCTAAATGTACTAGAGTGATTAGCATCAATTACCAAACATACTATAGCTCCTTTCATCTTTGATCACCATTGATTACTTACTGAATTTAGGACAAGTCAATACCTCCATGGTCAAATACTTCAACTTAAGAGTGGGAAGCCTACTGGTTATGGCATAGAACTTACTGGGAATTACAAATTGTAATGTTTAGCTTCCAGAGTTCGTTAGCCCTTTTTGGACATTAACTCTTCATCAGAAATTAATTAAACGACAACCAAGTCAAGTATTAACTGAAATGTGAGAGGCAAATCATTTACATTTTTCCATTATAAAATTCAGAGGACCTATCCCTATAATAATGGTCAAGTAAAAAGTCAGTGTATCCACTGGGATCTGGAAACATAGCTGCCAGTATTCACTTATTCATTCATGTAATATTCTTCTTCCTCTTCTAAAAGCAGCTATTCGACCTCTATCAAAACATAAATTAACACAACAAACTGCATTTACTATAAGTTTCTTGATATCACAGAGACTTGCAGTTTCACAATGTTCACAGACCTTAAAATTAGGTCACTACTTCCAATGAGGACTCCAACATCTCTAGCTTGCAAGAATTATTTTATTTATTTATTTATTTATTTTTAAAAAAGGGTACAGTCAACAACAAGGCAGTATCAGATTACAAAGCGACGTCCCTGTCGCTTTAAGGGCTATTTTTCTTTAAGACTTAAGTTCACCTAGTATAGAGACACTTTACACCATGACTCCTCATGGAGCTCCTCAGCGCACCCCTCCTCAGTCGGCCCTGTAGTCTGGGTGATGTGGTGCCACATTCTCAGAAGCCAGTTTCACCAATACTATTTTAATAAAGACAATCTGGGCGCTGGTCCAATATGCCACACTATTTCATTATGGAAAGAGAATATGAGCATTGATAGTTAATTGATTGCAGCTGATGCTCATTCACTCCTCGTAGGACTGCCACCACTCAAGAGAACATGTTTTAATTTTTAGATCAAAACTACACTGCAGGGATAAGTTGAGGGTTCCTACGCCCGGGACGCTAAGACTCCACACAATAGAGCAGGAGGAGAAGAAAGCAATGGGGACAAGAGAAAACTGCAGAAGTCATATAAGGAGAGAAAGTCCTAGGAACACCTGGGACATCAGGACATTGGAACTACCAGAAACCTCAGGGCTGGAGAACAAGCCTGACTGGAACTGAGGAATGACAGTCACAGATAGGAAAAGCTTAGATACATTTCCAGCTGACTTTGGGGCTGGAATGTTTTCATATTTCCAGGCAAATCTATCCTACATCTAAAGAAGTGTTCTGATAGCTACAGAAATTTTTCTGCTTCAATACAACTTCCCTATAACAACAACATGATGTTTGGTTTTTTAAAATTCTTTTCAACACATTTCCTCCTTCTACAGGGGGGTTTTCAAAAGTATCTAGGGGATGAGATGGCTCAGTGTTTAAAAGCACACACTGCTTTTACAGAGGACCTAAGTTCAGCTTCCAGCACCCACTGGCATGACTCACAATCTCCTATGGCTCCAGTTCCAGCAGACGCAACACCCTCTTCTGGACTTCGCAGGCACCTGCAGTCACACGCACACACTCCAACACAGACACACAGGCACCTGCAGCCATACACACACACCCCAACACAGACACACAGGCACCTGCAGTCATACGCACACACCCCAACACAGACACACAGGCACCTGCAGCCATACGCACACACCCCAACACAGACACACAGGCACCTGCAGCCATACACACACACCCCAACACAGACACACAGGCACCTGCAGCCATACGTACATACCCCAACACAGACACACAGGCACCTACAGTCATACGTACATACCCCAACACAGACACACAGGCACCTACAGTCATACGCACACACCCCAACACAGACACACAGGCACCTGCACACACTAGCACACTAAAAATATTTTTTTAAAAAAATCTGAAAACTTGAAACAACACTCCTCACAAGAAGTGTTGCCCTGCTAACTGAGCAAAAGAGTAAAACATTTTTAAAAAGAGTAACAAATAAAAGCAAATCAGGATGCTTGGGAGACTCAATAATAGCCTTTAGTCAGGAGCTTACGGTCCACATATACTCTCTGCTGCACATTTTTGTGACAGTGCCTTAGAATGCAGACAAACGTTCTGCAGTTGTGGGCTTTGAACACATCAACGCTGTTTCAAAGACATAATGACTGCCTCAAATCATAGGACACACACCCATCATTGCTACTCATTAGAAAGAAAGATAGGGCTCTTAGTTTATCTGTATCCAAGATGAAACATCCTACGTAATTTATCTAGCAACATTTTCAACAATATAGGTTTCTACGAAGGTAATTTACAACTTACACAAGGCTATCCTCATAGCTCTTTATTGCAAGTACAAACATTCAGCGCCACCTCCAAACAGATTAAACAGCAATTTTCTCACAATTCTAGTGCTTTAACAGTGTATTAGAAAATAAGCAGACAAAAACTGAAATTACTCCCTACACTTCATGGAAGTCACGGAGGTGCTGACCTTGCGGGCGGAGTCTAAACCATAAGGGGAGGATGAGAAACTTCACTCCAGAAGCGTGAGCATGCTCTAAATGCTATCACACACAGGCTCTGAAGGAAACCACAGAGAACGGCTTCTTCTGAGCTCCAACTCTGCCCAGGAGCAGACTCGTACTTACTGTAATGCTCACCTGGTCTTCTGCCAGAACAAATATTTTAATGTAAAATTTAATAAATGGGACTAAAGGTATTATGTCTAATTTAAAATTCCATATTGTGTAAACTATTGATATTAACATAATTGAGTTTGTAAACAATCCATTTGCAAGAGCTAACCTTAGACATCGTATTGACCCAAAATATCTAGTGGGGCCCATCTGCAAAATGAAGCATCAACGCCTGGAATTCATTACAAGTGTTACATGTTTAATTTCTCCTGCCCTACAGCTCCATTGTCTCGTAAAATTTTTCCTTTGATGTCCCCCACTAAAAGAATTAAAGGAATATTGTAATTGAAATGTCATCAATAATTCACAAGCCCCTCCTCCACAGCAATACATCTGATGAAATATTAATTGAGCTCCACAGACTGACAGTCTGCAGAGGAGCACTTGCCTGTAATTTGAACCGCGAGTCCTGATCTTGCTGTAGCTCAGACCTGCCAAGAAGGCAATTATCTGGATGGTCTTGCCCAATCCCATTTCGTCTCCCAGAATTCCTCCTGCCTGCTGGCAGTGCAATTCCCACAGCCACCTAACACCTGTCTGCTGATACCTACAACAACAAACACCAACAAGAAAAGAGAAAATGGCAAATGGTGGGTGATACAGATTGTAACAGAAAGTACTCATGAATTAATCATTTGGTTAGGTTCTAGTACCAGTCAGAGAAACATACCGGATGCGTGTTTTATATGATTATTATATTTATAAGGTCATACATTTTTGATCACTTAGGCATAAAAAAATCGTAATTTTTTGTTATAGAATGTTAACACATTTCTAATTAAACTGGTAGATGGGGTAATTAAGGACTATTTTATGTCTTTTACAACATTAAATATTGCTAGATAAACAAGCATAAACTTTCTAGGTTTAATTCACTTTCTGAAAAATAAGAATATCAAATATTTTAAGTACATAAAGTTCCATAAGTTTTTCTACAAAAAGAAGTGATACTTTAATCTAAATAGCAACAAAAAAGCAGGGCAGAGAACACCACAGTTTACAGCTAACACAGCTGCAAAGTCACTTTGTAGACATATTATCCTTTTATAGGGAAAATTAAGTGAAATGTTAAGGTCATAAACAAGTATGAGTAATAGGGTTGTTCTTAAAATTAGCATCTAATAGATGCCTCTGCTGCACGGTTGACAGCTGTGAAGAAGAACTCTTTACAAGGCCTGCAGTGTAGGAGGTCGCCAGTACTTTAAGCACAACTGATTCGAGGAATTTATCAAAGATACAGATTGGGGCTATTAAATTTTTAAATAAGGAATGCAAAATATAAAGAAACAGTATCTCCCTCACTTCTCCCTCTCAAAATAAAAAAGAAAAATATGTAGCTGGTATCTTCCTTTCTTTATCAATCAAACATTCAACTCTATCAACTCTAAGGTTTTCTGTTTGTTTGTTAATGACCTGATATCAAGGGATGGAATGGAAACTATATGCCAGAGTAAATGACTTAAAGCAAAACCCACTTATGATAAAGTCAAAGTACAACCCCACCCAAAGAAAACCGCAAAGCCACAGCGCTACCCCTAAAAGACAGGAGGCTAATTTACTGCCCCACAATTCACTGCTTGTATCTGCTCCGCCTCCTAAAATCCTCTGAGCCAGGTGTGGTAGCATGTATCTATAACCTCGGCACGTGGGAGGCTAAGGAGAAGTCCAAGAGTTCCCCCAGGTCTGTCTTGAAAGAAGGAAAGGAAGAAGAAATGGTGTGAAGATTGTTGACAGACACGCAGACAGACAAGTAAGTCATCTCGCTGTGAGCTGCCACTCCTTTCAGTAGCTATGCCCTCAGTAACTGACGCTCAGTATTGTGTAAGGCAGGACTCTACGTGGTAATGCCACTACACACAGCATAAGGAAAACTTTGGGATGTTGCCTGCTTATTAGTTTGGCCGATCATAATAATTACATTGCATATGCACTTTGGAGAAAAGGATTCAAAACCAAAACCCAATGCAGCATGAAAATAAGACTGATTAAATTGAGGAGAAAGACAAGCTCCATAAATGCACGGCAAGCCTAGAGAACAATGGCTCCAACTCAAGAAACCCATCTGCAGGGAGGCTCTGGACCAGGTGATCTGGACAGACACAGGGGTCAGTGGCATAATTTACAGGCAGGAAGCAAAGGCTCAGGAAAGGAGGGGCTAAGAGAGGAGAAAAGGAGAGAGGAGGAGAAGGACAGGAGAGGGGACAGGAGAGGGGAGAAGAGGGTATGACACACAAACAAGCGAAACTGAAATCCAGAACTGTATGACTCCAAAGTGATCCCACTTCGGAAATAATCCAGCATAGTAGCCCTGATTTGCTCCCTGGGGGCATTTGGCAATGTCTACAGCCATTTATTTTTCAAGTAGAAAAGAACAATTAGGACTTAATGGCCAAGAGTCGGAGATGGTATTCATTCTCTAATGCTATGGTCAGTCCCTATGGAAAATTATTTGGCCCAAAATGTCAAGTGTGTCAAGGCTAGCCCCGACTTGGAAGAAAACCTGGTGCCTGAACTAGCTCTACACACCTATAATCCCAACACAAGGGAGGCTAAGGAAGGAGGTTTCCAAGTTTGAGGCCACCCTGAGCTACATGATGATATTCTGTCTCAAAAGAATAAAAATTAAAAATAACAAAAACAAAACAAAAAAGACTGAGGTTTTGCATTCAAGCTCCAGAATGGCTGGATTCTAGCCACTAGCCTTCTCCTACCAAAGCAGAGAAACCACAGGAGTAGCTCCAAGCAAGCCCTGGACCTCCTTGTGACCGCCTGAAATCAATCCACCCAACGCAGAGCCAGCCAACACTCTTCTTCCCTAGGGCCCAAATTTAATTAAAGTGGGAAGAACTGGAAATCAGCAACTGGGGAATTATGAAAGGACTATTTATTAGTTTGGTGTCTCTCAGCAAGAATCCGGACGTGAACTGGACACTGGATTCCATATGACCCGTAGAGAATCAGCAACAGTGGGCTAGGTATTTTGATATCTACTACCCTAAAACTCCAAGGGTTTTCACAGGGTACAAATACGGGTGAAGTCCTACAGAAGTAACGCAAGAAATACTCATAAGACACCCCAGGGCTGCATCTCAACAGCAAGGATTGTGCGGCCTGGGTAAGGTACCACACCATAAACAGGTCCTCAGATTTCAGTTGGAAAATATTCATTAATAACAGAGAAGCATCCACCATTCTAGTCAGCAGGGCTGTGTGATGAGTGAGGAATAAAAGGCCTGGGCTCTGGCTCCACCAGAAGGAGTAAACACCCTTAGTTTCATGGCTTTACATTCTGAACAGTAAATACTATAAAACAACCACACCATTAAAATGCCAACAGGGCTTGGAATCTAGTTTCCAAAATCTTTGAGAAGCATATAAAATTTACTCCTTAGAAAGTTAAACTGTCTTTTAAATTACTATACAACAGTAAGGAAATTACTGAACTCTGGTCCCCCACCACAGATAATTGTTGGATCTTGGCATCGTCATACTAACCCAAGATTGCAGTTACTAGTTTGGTAGAAGGTAAGGTCAAAACAAATTGAAGTTTGTCGTAAGGCTGTTAAATTATACAGATGAATACATTTGCTGGGCAAACTTTCAAAAATGAAATTTAGAAGTTAAACATTATCTTGCAAAAAATAGCACTTAAATGGAAAACTGTGCTTCCTGACTCCCTGGGGTGTAACTATACCCCACTGACTCAGTTCCACTGAGTGTAGTAAATAGAATAAAAATATATCCACAACTTTAAAAGTAAACTGGCTTGGCTAAAACTTAATCATAAAAAAATGGTGGCAATTGGGCTGGAGAGCTGGCTCAGCAGTTAGGAGCACTTACTGCTCGGTATGACTTCCAGCACCTACACTGCAGCTCACAGCTGGCTGTAATTCCCGTTCCAAGATAGCTGGCGCCCTCCTCTGGCCTCTGTGGGCACTACATGCACAAGATACACATATATACAAAGTAGGCAAAATACTCATTCACATAAAATAAACTTTTTAAAAACAAGGATTGTCTTCGCCCTCCTTTTTCTTACAATAGAAGATATAAAATCTAATAACATTTATAAAGTATTTTAAATTACTCTTATAAATATAAAACAGAATACCTTCCAGGAATATGTAATTAAGACAAATTTAAAACAGTAACAAGCACATATTTATATTAACTATGATAAAGTTAATAGCCAATACAATGACTCTTACAGCAACTCAGTAAAGTGAAGTTTGGTTCTTTCACCTGTGAAACTGCTTTGCTAGAAAATCTGACACTTCTACAACATTGTACATCCAACCTGACTCCTGAGGACAGTTACGAATGAGATCATTCACTAAACATGCAAAAGAGGCCTGTTCTTGTTAAATCAGCTTAACCTATAATTTAGGTATTTCTTTTTGCTAGTACAATATGGACACTATTTTACTTGTTTCTAAATAAACAATTACTTCAGAGAAAAATGTAGTCTTATCTTTCTACAGTTAATTTTCATTGGGGAGTAGCAATACACAGACAATTTGCCTTTCTGGGCTGTGAACTGATTTCCTGGCAGAAATGACCAGAGATGTAGAATTGACCTTCTATGTGGTCCATCCTCCTGAGCAAGTCAGGCCGTCCAGCCGTGTAAGCTCAGCGAGGACCTGGCTTTACTCTGTGTTTAATGGGATAAAATAGCTACTCCTTACTCCTCCACCCCTAATGCAAAGAGAAATTAAATTTATAACATAAAACTATAACATGGGGGGCTGGGTAAGTGGCAGAGCACTTACTTACCCACCACAAGCAAAACCCTGGATTCCATCTCCCTGGCACGATAACTAAATAAATAAGTATGATTTGTAGGTCTTGATCTTGCCTAGTGATGTTGCTCAGTACAGTGCTTGTCATGAACACACACACCCCACGCATACAAAAGCTCTGAGAGGAAACAGGAAGAGCATGCTCTTTCTAAGTACATATCTTACTAAGTGAAGGGCATGGCTGACAGTGACTCTATAAACAACACTGAACTTCCCCATCTCCCAGAAGTTTCCATCCTGCTCTATCAACAACTACTGGTGCAGAAAGGAAAGAAGCTACCCGGTGCGTGACTTCCTCTGCACCTCTAAGAAGCCTTTCTAAAGCATCCATTACTAAATCCACCAATGAGGAGATGGAAGACGTCCCTCGACGTTCACCCACTATGAGAGTTCTGCCCTGCCATACGGACCACACAAGCACGCACGCATCTGCCATGCAGATCTTGGAAGGTTGGCATGGCACTTGGACATTTACACACAGAACTTAAGTCAGCTTCCAGCAGCAATTTAAAACTCGAGGTGTTGTCTATGTCTTATTTTTTGACATTATGCAGAAAGACATCCACATAAAATATTTAGATGTACATTTGGTCAGTTCAAAAATATTATACCCGTAGGTATGATACAAGATCCTCAGAAAACAATCAACAATTTTTATTTCCACAAAGAAGTGAAAAACCAAAAGCAAAATCGTCCCCAAGGTTTGATTATAATATATATAAAACTCCTCTTAGAAATTTTAATAAACAAATATTTTTAAAGAAATTATTCTAATATTCACAATGAGAGGTTTGGCACCTTAAAGTTACTACAAACAAAAGCATAATTTACGGAGAGGCTTTTAAATGTGCTGCTTTGAGTCTGCTGAGACAAGTCCACACAGACGCATCCGTTTACAAACACCCCATGCGCAACTTCGCCAATTTATTATCATCTAATTTTAATGAACAGCATGTGGCTAAAATTTCATTTGACAGTGTCTGGATTTGCAATAAATTGCTGCAAGTACCTTACGGGCCCACAGGTAACAACTGCGTAATTTCTAAGTGTTAATGTGCACAATGGCTCGATGACAAACGAAGGACAGAACAAACGGCACGTACTTAAAGAGCTTTTTGAAGAGGAAGCCTGGCACTCTGAAGCCTTCATCGAATTCGGTGTCACTTTCCTCAGAGTCATCGTCCAGCTTCGGGCGCTGCTCTTTCTCCTGCAGCCTCAGCTGATTCCACCTCCTACGGTGAACAAGAAATCACAGAGATGAAGATAGACTTCGCACCGGGAAGACACGGGAAAATCAGAACGGCCTCTCAGGCCTCTGCCACCATCACTACTCGACAGCACTAATAGTCTAGGAAAACCAACTCTCTCCTGCCGCTCAAGTCAATTCGTACTTGAATTATTACAGCTCCTCTAGAAAGATTCCCGCACTTCTCGTTTCATTATCACAACCACTTACTCCTCTTCAGCATGCCCTAAGGGAAGACTTCTCTACTAGCTCCTAAGACACATGACCCGCCCTACAACAGACTCAGGAAGTCGCAATATAACTGAGCATTTCCAATGGTAATACAGTTTAATAAAAGCATATTTTATTTAGAACTAGTATTTCTCTGCTAAAAAGTATAGTCACGGGACAAAAGCACACTATTTTGAAAACAAATTTTTGTTCAAAATTGCTGCATCCAGTATTTTTTCTAATTACTCAACTGAACAGGATCAAAGGTACCATTATACTGACAATCATACCACTCAGAATGTATTAATCAAATAAAGTCAAATTTTGAAAAAGATGAACATTTGTATTTTGGAAGCATGAAACCATGTTTGTGCAACAGCCAGTGATAGCTATGCCAGCTATGACGGACAGAGAACAGCACAGCTGGACAGAAGGTGCAGCTACTTAACCAGGCTAATTCTATATTCCCACAGCTAAAATGAACTGATATTGTGAGCAAAAAGAAAAACAATCACCAAAGTAAATAGCTTGGACTCCATTATTTTCATAAAAAGTCAGCTAACATCCTAAAGGTTACAAAGGGGCAGAAATGGACTACAGCACGGACTGACAGATGCCTGGGACCACAACTCACAGGAAGATAACAGCAGCACACACTGCCACTGACTAGCAGAGACTAAGGAAGTGCAACACGAGAGGCTAAGATGCACACGGTGTTGGCTGGAGAACCAATCACAAAAGCTGCAGAGGCCAGGCCGGAGTGAAGGGCAACCCGCCCAGGAAGCTACTAGCAGAAGGTAAAGCACATCCTTCAAAAATTCAGCTCTTCAAAGTAACTGACACTTGGGCTCAGCAAGAAAGCACTAGATGGTGATGCAGAACTGTTCTCTGTGGAGAGAACTTAGCAAAACGAGCAACAAAATTCTGGCAGCAGTTTCTAGAGAAGGGCGGCAAACATAAGAGGTAGTATCCAGCCAAGTCTAGAGGAACAGGGGTCACACCTATGTATGACTATAGTATTCCTTCACATAAAAACGCTTCCAAAGACCACCCCCTCCCCCCTGGATTAGTTTTCTTCCTTAAGAATCACCTCCATGCAGCTGACCAAGTGCATTTTCTGGGTGGCCACAGTCTGCTGTTCTTCCAATTTCTGTGACATTTACGATTTTAGCTTAGTGCAATGATGCCCTGTAGTGGCTCTCAACAGGGACAATGCACCCTCCCATTCCCACCCAGGGAATAACAATGCCTAGAGACACATCTGGTCATTATAGAGGTCTTCCACAGGGGGACAGGGCAAAGCTGCAGGAGTACAGTAATATTCTTGCCTATCATGAAGGCAACTGGAGTCCAAGTCTCAGATGATGAGACTACCGATAAGTTAAGCCAGGATGGCCGACTTAGGCCAAAATAATCTTCCAGTAAAAATGTTACCTATCTTACACAGCAATAACATCAAGAAAGCCTCGTGAGCAGGAATGTCCAGAGAACATACTGGAAAGGTGTAGTCATTCTCCCGATGCACATCCACTGTTTCAGGTAATGAGATGATCTTTGGTACTCAAACCCCAAGCATCAGATATCATAAAGATGCCTCTGCTCTACTCAGCAAACTCTGTGGGTAAGACGATACTCCAGGAATCACAAAAGTTATCACCGGCACTAAAAGAGACTTCATCAGGCATTTTTCTTCAATAATATGGCAAGGAGGGAACTAGAAATCCCAGAAGGTACTGGCTTCAGTAGTTTGGCACAAGCCGAACAACGGCTTTGCCATATTACACGGTACATTTCACTCACAGATGACGCTGTTTCCTTAGACGTCATCACTCAGAGTTTGTGGTGTTAAATTTCCCACCACATCATCCCGCACTGACAAGATTGCATCTTCTCTTGCCTTCCTCTCTGTCCTAAAATACACAGACATCACGTTGCCACAGAACTCGGCACCTAGGAAACCACACAAGCCACTACAGAAGCGATTGCATCCGAGAGCTTTCCACTTCATAAAGAAAGATGAAAGCCTGTAACACTCACTCAGTTTGGTCAAAGAACGAGTAAAGGTGGTGGGGATAAATCATTATGGTCAACAAGCACCTGAACCACTATGAAGACAAATAGCCTGAGAAGAATTGAAAAGACAGAAAATGCAACCTCGTGCATGTGTGGCTTGGGCTATAGATGGCAATACTACCTTGTGTGGCTTGGGGATCACCATCTAAGAAGTGCCCACAAGAAAAGGGCACACCCAGGAAAGGTAGGAGAGCTGAAGCCACCTAGATACAGAAAGAAAGATGTCGTGTCATGATAGGGTGCTTGTCTGACATGGAGTGGGAGTCTCAGTTCTACACCTGTTCTTCAGAAAACGAGAAAGCGGTAGAGCAGAGCAGTGGCTTCTCCATCTGAGGCATGGCCAAGAGTCCTTCTGTTGTTGTTGTTGTTGCCATGTATTCTGCGTGTATAAGTGTAAGTGTAGATGCACATGCACTGTGGTGTGCAAGTGGAGGTCACACAACAACTTTCAATAGTGGGCTCTCTCCTTCCACTTTTGTGTAGGATCAAACACAGATGGTCAGGCTGCCGCAAGCATTTTTACCTCCTACTCCATGCCACCAGCCCAAGAATCATCCAAAGATGCTCTAGATGTGACCTCTAGAATCCAGCTTGTCCTGCAGCCTGTAACAGGCTGGCAATCTGTCTGGCCAGCAGATGTGAAGGGGCTAGACACCTACCATGTAGAAGATACCTGCTAGATACCTACTGTGCAGAAGACACCTGCTGGACACCTACCGTGCAGAAGACACCTGCTGGACACCTAC
This sequence comes from Myodes glareolus, assembly GCF_982192425.1. Lineage (NCBI taxonomy): Eukaryota > Metazoa > Chordata > Mammalia > Rodentia > Cricetidae > Myodes > Myodes glareolus. Next base: position 33,814,278 of record NC_142030.1, on the reverse strand, counting down.
CGTGCAGAAGACACCTGCTGGACACCTACCGTGCAGAAGACACCTGCTGGACACCTACCGTGCAGAAGACACCTGCTGGACACCTACCGTGCAGAAGACACCTGCTGGACACCTACCGTGCAGAAGACACCTGCTAGACACCTGCCATGCAGAAGACACCTGCTAGACACCTGCCATGCAGAAGACACCTGCTGGACACCTACCATGCAGAAGACACCTGCTAGACACCTGCCATGCAGAAGACACCTGCTAGACACCTGCCATGCAGAAGACACCTGCTGGACACCTACCGTGCAGAAGACACCTGCTGGACACCTACCATGCAGAAGACACCTGCTGGACACCTACCATGCAGAAGACACCTGCTAGACACCTGCCGTGCAGAAGACACCTGCTGGACACCTAACTTACTTTTTTTTTTCTTTGCCATGGACTGGGGATATAGCTCAGCAGCACAGCATATTCTTAGAACACACAAGACTCTGGACTCAATCTCCAGCACCAAAAGCAGAAATCAAGATTTGACCATACATTTGTAGACTGTCTGACTCACACCTGACTTTTATACATGGCTGCCTTTTTAACAAGGCACAAGCAAAATTACTAAAAATTGTCTGATGGCAACAAATGGTCCAACATCTACATTTTTCAGAAGAGAATTAACTTTTTCATGTTCTCAATCCTCTCATTTAAAAAAATCCACACATGTAATAGTCACAGCTGCAGCCACATAAAGCGAAAGTGCCTGGTGTTCCCTGGCAGAGCTTCTAACTCCTCATACAACTGCCATGTTCAGCCCACTGCCGACTCCACTGGCAGCCACTTAGAGGGGAAGCCTGTGAGAAACATAAACTTAATTCTCATCAGATGCAGGCACAGAAAACATTCTTTGGCTTCCCTACATGCCTGAAGGAATGAGACCTGGCCCAGGCTCTGGGGCCTGGGGCTGATACTGCAATAATGTCTGTCAGAAGCAACCCAGACCCAGAATAACTGGCTGAACTACAGCAAGGCTCACATTAGCTACTGGGGTGCTTTGTCAATGGAACCCTAGGAATATACCTGCAAGCTAAGTGCCACCACTTACTGTTAGTTTGTTTTAGAATTTCTAGCATTCCCAAGACAATCAATTTATGTAAGTAGAAAAACACAGTTGGCTGCATTCTGCCATGGCTTTTATGTGGCCCCGCTTCTCTTCAGCTGCATACTCAGTGCCCAGCCCTTGTCCTCCTGCACACACATTTTCACCCTTGGCAGACCCTCAGATGCCATGCTCCCTTCCCTTAGAGGAAGCTTTTCTCGATCAAGTAGTTAAGTATTCTGTGTACCAAACGCCACCCTAATCCTACAATATCCTAGGCTCACCAGGAGTCTCATCACAGTGCCCACAGAGTGCCAGCACATAGTGAAGTCCTTATCTATCTCCCAAGTCGAGTGGGAGCCATCAGAGGGCAGGGATTGGAATGAAGCTCTGGAGTTCACAGCAGACAACGAATGCTGAGCAACAAACAAGGTTCAGAACTGGACTCAGGTTAAGGAAGACAGACACAGGGAAGACTTGACAATTATCTAAGTGGGTCATCCAGAAGTATTTCTAGAACCTTCCTGTCCTACCTCATACTAGCTCTTGCTTGCTCTCTTGATCCCACGCATACTACTCTAACGCCCATAGCATACTCTGACTACAGTCCGGGACAAAGACTGACCCATGGAGGAGGGCAGCTACTTACAATGTCAGAGACATTCTTAATTTAGAATCTTAAAATAATAACAATAACTTAAAAAGAGGTAAAGGGAAGCTCATTATTTTCAACAATTAAAACAAAATACATAAAACAAAATTTCTTATTTTCAAAACCGAGCTGCATTTTCAGAATTCTCCACTTGGTAACAAAACTGGTTTCTGTACCCCAGCCAGTAGAAAGAATCAGGGGCCCCAGTTTTGATTCCAAGTTTGTCCAGGATCAATTGAAAAGGATAAATAAAATATTCCTCTACTTCAAAAAAGAATTCTTGGGACAGGAGCTGCCAGCTCTAACCTCTATTTCTATGAGTAGGAAGGGAACGATGTTTTCGTGAACTCATTCTCTTGTCTTCTTTTATGTGGTTCTTGTAGCACTTGCTGCTGCAAGCAAACCGGACAACATGGTACTGTATCCTCTTAGGGTGGCCTTACTTCCTGTCATCTGTCGGACCCCAGCAGCGGCCACTAGAGTAGAGCCCACTGATGTGAGCCATGGAAGCCAGAAGGAGACAGCAAGCTGTGTCTGAGACCTTTAACTGGTAGAGGAGGCCTGCTCCCCAAAATGTGTCATTCCCCTGCTGCACTTACATCCTTGACCAATGAGCCGAAAAGGAGTCTATGACAAAGACTAAATGAGACAGGATATGCACAAAAGATCAAACAGACCACATACATAGTAGGTGACATCTGGCAATTCTGCTAGGTAGCCTTTACAAAAGATGTAAAGCCAAGGGCTAGAGAGATGTCTCAGCAGTTACGAGCACTTCTTACTCTTAAAGGAGATCTGGGTGGAGTTCTCAGTGCCCACATGGTGGATCACAACCATCTATAACTCCAGCTGCAGGGGACAGCGCCCTCTTCTGAGTTCCATGGGCACCAGGTACATATATGGTACACATACCGTTATTCAGCCAAATGAAACAAACCTTTTTTAAGCTTTTAGTTTAATTTTTTAAATCCTTATTTATTCACCTTTAGTTTATTTTACTATTTTACATGTATGGGTGTTTTGCCTACATTACCAGCCTGTGCATGACTCATGCCCACAGAGGTACAAAAGGTTATTCTTTCTGCGGGAAACTGAATCCAGGTCCTCTGGAGGATTAGCTCGCTCTTCTACTAAGCCATCTCTCCAGCACATTTTCAATTAAAAAAATAAGAAGAAAAAAAACTAAAATCAAGAAAGATCAGTTAACTGTAATTTAAGCATAAACAATAAATAAATATCAAAACATCTATTGCATCTGGGATCACAGTACAGGTCCCTAGGCTCAGCACTCAGAGTTCAAGGTAGCCTCAAATACATTGTTTGAGGTCAGTTTGGTCTATCCGAGCCTGTCTCAAAAAAAGAAAAGACAATAAACAAACAAAACAATGAAAAATAAGTAAACAACAAAAACTATGCAATGTAATTCTGGGTCAGTGGGGTTTAAACAGCACCCCCAAGAATGGAAGACTGCTTGCTTATTCCACCTCAGCTCAGCCTGTCAAATGGACAGGGCACTGTAGGCATGCCATCCTACATTAAAGGTAGCAAAGGGTCTGGAAACTGAGCCACAGAAGACCACAGAAGAGCCTCAAGAGAGTGTCCCTTAGAACAGAGCTGTAGGGACTCACAGTTCAACCTTGACCTACCTGGGCAGTGGTCTGGTGCCCCCTAATGTATGCAAAAAAGAAACAACTACTGGTGACTGTGCTCATGTTCATAATCATATACACAAAAAGTATGGAAGACGCAGAAAGCAGAACAGCAATGAACTAAGTTTGTAACAGCTAATATTTATCCATACATACGTGAAAATGGTCACCTCAGCGCACAGCGTCTGAGAACGGTCACCTCAGTGCACAGCATCTGAGAACGGTCACCTCAGTGCAGTGTCTGAGAACAGTCACCTCAGTGCACAGCGTCTGAGAACACCACTCCAATGCGGTGCCTATAACATCTTCACAGTTCTTCTAGAACCTCTTTTCAAGGTTCCTCCTCGTTTGACAGAATCTTTGCCCACAGTTTTGGCTTGTGGCATGGGAACTCAACAAGAGCCAACAGTTACAAGCTCCTACGTGTAGTCTTGTCTGCTGTAGTCTTGTTATGTGGGCGGGGCACTACTTGGATCCCTGCTTTACAGATGAAAACCAATCCCACCGCTACCAGTTGCAAGTCTGACACCCTGACTTCATGGCCTACGACTTCCAGCTCAGATGAGGCACTGACTAGCCTTGGACAAGTTTTCTGTTGGTAATGGTAGAGTTGGCTTGTTTTTGATTTTTTTCTCTTGGGGGGGTACAAATAACTTTCAGAAGTTGGATTCTCCATCCGCCTTGTTGAGGACTTGCTTGTGGTTTCTGCCACTGTCTAGGCAGCATCATACCCCAGGCTATCCACACTGTGAGCTCCAGCAGATTCTGTCTCTACCTCCCTGTCACTGCAGAAGCGCTAGACCCCGGATGTGCAGCATCCCATTCGACTTTTACTTTGGGGAACTAAACTCAGGTCGTGAGGTTTGTATGCCAAGAGCTTTTACCCAGTGAGCCATCTCCTCAGCCCCTTGGACAAACTCTGAGATCACACATACATTTTATATAAAGATTTACATACTTTAAAAGTATTTCTATATTTCAAAATTTAGAGTCAGATGACAAGGAGTAATGACTGAGATTACTGATATCCACTGTATTTCAGGCACTCACCTAAAGAATTCACTTTTATTAAGTCATTTAATCCAACAGGATAGATATTTTTCTTTTTCCCCAGAGAGAGACAGGCTGAGGGAAATGAAGGTGTACACTGGAGATGGGAGAACACCAGCCCAGTCACACGGGCCCTCTGTCCACTCCTTGGTTACAACCCTCTAAATAGGTGTTTTCCTGCTCAATCTCTTTTACAAGATTTTATAAAAAATCAACAATACAACACATTGCTTCTGTGCAGGAGCGTGACTCCGCCCTCACTCACCAGTGCACAGGGCAAGTCACAACACACTGTCACCTGACACCCACAGACGCTTCAAAGTAACAAAGAAGCTGCCTGGCAGTTCTGACTACAGCTGAGCTGAGCTGAGCCATCCCACGAGACACACTTAACACCAGACAAATCGATGGACACAACCACCCACACCAACCCTCTAGCAGGACAAAGTACCCCTATTAATGGGAACCAGCAAACATGAGGAGTCTCGGGTTCTACAGTCAAAACATGAGCATGCCCTCCCCAACTCCACGGTCCTCGGTCCTCATTCCGGTCTCTACGCTCTTTTCACATTATAAGGATCACTGGGCCTAGCACAATTAAAGACCGGAGGGGGGGGGGGGACGACAAAGACACATACCATACAGTCAAATCATGTTAGTTCTATGAAATTTCAAACTCAAGATCATTCTCCACTCACTGCAATTTCCATGAAGGAAATTCTACAACAGTAGCACACAGAATACAATCTGATTTTGAAGGTACATCCAGACACCAAGCTGGGTATTTAATACAGCTTGCATTTGTGTACTGCGATGGGTTCTCTGTTTCAAACAGCTAAGACTCCCTAGCAGATTAGCCTCATTTGTGAAATCGAGGGACTCGGTGCTTTACTTTTCTTAAATCCCTTTTTATGGTCTATCTGGGTGAACTTAATTGGTCTATCTGAGCAAACGAAAGGCCCTCAGTTAGGAGCCCAGACCTCATGGGGTAAATTAAGACTGATGCGAACAATTATGCCCCAGCCGAGAATGAAAGGTGTGCACAGAGCAGAGAGCGGAATTAGTCTTAATTTGTGTCTCGGTTTTGTCATCTCAAAGCCAGCATGCTCTCTAAGAAAGCATGATTGGGGGCTGGGAGTCTTTCTTCTCTCTTTAAAATCTAGATTACTAAGAAGAAAAATATGGGCTCATTTCCTTGACAACAAATGGAGCTCCCGGAAACGCGTAAAGAACAATCTGAAGATATTTAGGTTTCTAGACCAAATCTTGATTAAACTTTAATCTTAGTTTTTCTGAAATCAAATTTACTGGCAGCTTTTTGCAAGGAAAACAATGTGGCTTTTGCTTAAGTCTGCACAGTCTAGAACTGCTGAATGTCCATCTCCAAGCAAGGATCCAACTGAGGAACAGAGACAATCCAATGCAAACTGGATGCTGGCAAAATGGGAAGAGGCTCCATAGTACCAAGGACGGGACAGCAGGCCTCTGAGAACACAGTCTTCATCAGGAACTGGACCCCACACTTCTCCTCCCCGCTCTCCCCCAATAAGGAGAAAATCCATCTTAGAGACAGTGTTGCCAATCCTCTGCAGAAGACCCAGAAGCTGCTGGAATCTCACCCCCTTCTCCTTCCCTGAGTTCTTCCTGTCAGAACTCAGTCAAATGAGCTTTCATCTCCCAGAGCTGTGCCCGTGAGGCAGAGTGCAGCTACTCAGACTGTTCCTATCCCACCGGCTGCCACCCGGTCACAAACCAGAGGACGCTGACCTTCCACACGAGGCTCCTCAAAGTTCATCCGAGCTTGCTTGAACCCTTTCAGGATCTGACCCTTGGCAGCATAAGGAATGACCTGTTGCCCCTCAGAGATGTCCACGTGCACTGTCAAATCTCCACACTAGGATCCAACTCAGCAGCCCACAGCAGCTCAGTCAGTGCTCGGTGAGGACAGCAGAGAACATGAGCTTCCCAGAGGACTAAGATGGAGACAACTAGGAGACATCTGGTAACACTTGCACAATTAATGCAGCCTTCATCGGCAATCTCAACTCTAGTTTATTCACATAAAATAAAGTAAAAACTAGGACATACGAAGATAAAAGTTTCAAATGAAAAGAATGCACTAAAGTGAGTTAACTCTGTTTCTGAGTCCCCGTCTCTCACATGTGGCTCTGAAATAAACCACCTCTGCTGTTCTTCCCAGGTGAGAGCTATTCCTATCGGTGACAGCGAGCAAAGTTTAAGAAGCCATCTCCCTAACCATCTCCAACTCCCAGATGCCAGGTTTATGGTCTGCTTTCTTGGCCATGAAAGAGAAAGCTATGAGCTGCTTCTGGGCACCACCTTGTGGTCACATGTGGACACTGCACTTTCCATCAACCCCACAAAGAAATAAAACATTTCCAACATTTCCCAGCTTCCAGCCTCTGCTTAGTAGTAAGACCAGAGGCAAGTAGATTATAGCATATTTGTGAGGGCCACTATAACCGTAACAAGGCAAAACAGGTATGTACAAGCTCAAAGTCTGGCATAATGAAGAAAAATATGTAAGGATTTATCCTATCTTAATATTGCTATATACTTACAAAACAAGTGGAAGAAGACGGAAAGTCTAAGTCCAGTAGGAGGATCAACTGGAACCGACTTCAGGCGGCAGCCCTAGCATTCCCCAGTGTGCCTCATGGCCTGAGGAGACCATCACTTGAGACAGTACGTTTCTGGCCGCCTCTCCTTGTTTAACTACCTGAAAGTGAGGGCTGGAGGAGGACTATCTCAAAAGCAATGCCATATGGCTTTGGTTGAACAGAGAAAGCACTGCACCTCAGACCCCAATGTCCTTACCAATTTTTTCCCAGTGGCCTCAGAGGTGGTGACTCTTCTCTGCCCCAGGTCCTCTCTTACATAAGCACAATTATCAAGGCACACAGGAAGGAGTTCAGGAAAATCAAATCAGCCAAAAGCTGCGGTCTCAGAAGGCAAACAGCAGCCAACATATACCGCTCAGCAGTCTCCAGCCCAGACAGAGTCACGGCATACCTGGGCAAGCTTCTGGGTGGGATTCCCATGCCAGACCTGCACAGTCACCTCCAGGGGTTCTGCAGCCCCGTCTGTGTGCTACTGAGCTGCTCCAGGGCCTGCCCCTTACTAAGGACATACAGGCATCCACTTAGCAACTTGAACCACAGCTGGCCAGAGCCAGAAGGAAGAGGAGCTGGATATGAATGAAAGCTAAGTGATGAATGCTCACCCTACCCACTGACAGGAACCAAGAACAAAAGCTCGTTGGAAACCCATGCATCTCGGCCCTATCTGGGCAGTGCTGACCGCGCCTGGGGAAGAAGGCCAAAGCCAGGAGCACTTCTGTTTTACCAACTCACGGCTAAAGAGCTAATAGGAACGCTGCTGATGTCCCCTCCTCACCCCGTGGAGCCAGGGTGGACATCGCTGAGGGACTCTGATAATCTTCCCCAGCCGCCAAGGCCTGGACCTCCGGGAAAACAGACAACCACTCCCAGAAGCTGGAGCTGGCAGGTCCAGGTGATGCTGAGTTTCTATCCTGACAGGGAGAGCTCGGATGCCAGGCCTCTCCACAGATCACCAGCATCACCCACATCTCTAAGGCAACACAAATCAGATCGACCCTAAGGATCTGTTAGCCTCCAAAGCACACAGTGAGACAGAATAGAAAGAAAACAAACCACAAGGAATGGGAAGAGAAAGAAGGCCCTCAGGCTGGGATCTCAGTCGTCCTGCCTGCCGGCTGACAGTCAAGAATGTCAACACTGGCAGAACCAAGAGTACTACAGAGGAAATTCTCCATTTCCTAAAGATGCTAACCAGACATTAAAACAACAAATAAGATGAGCTTCCTCAAGGTCAGGATGACGGCAGCATTAACTCCTTTCTCATCCTTAAACACAAAACCTCAAACTACAGTACGACTTCATTTACAAACAGAAATTCTTTATGATAAATAAGTAAACCAATTCATATCTCTTTACTTATTTTTTAAACTATTTAAACCTTAATTATATCCTTTGAACAATGTAATTTAGAAAGCCAGACAATCACATACATAAAAACTACAAAGACACCTAAGTGCTCCCCTCTACTGAGAGCCCAAATCCATGTCTCAGGGTACATATGCTCTTGCTAACCATCTGTCTGGTATGCCGGAATGTGAAGTGTGCACTACCCCTTGCCTTCGCTCTAAACATGCTAACTTTGACTTGTCCTCAAATGTTTTTCTGTGGCGTAATCAAGGGTCTGATTTAACTGAGTAAGGTCCCTGAGGGATAAGAAGGTTGGGCTGAATTTCCTATTGTCACTGTCACGAACTGTTTCCTTTCCAGTGACACATCCGAGATTCAGAGGCAAATTTAACACAGACCACAAGGACCATGCCAGCGTGTGTGGGCTAGAGAACAGACAAGGCCCTGTGCTGCAATGCCCCTCCTCCAGAAAGACCCTCCATTCTGATCAGAGTGCACTGCTCCCCACATAGTTAGGACACACATCGGCCCATGGCCACTAACACGCACACAGCCTGCGTCCTCAAAGCCAGTCCCAGGATGCAGACACACATTAGCATGTGAGAGCAAAGACCAAGCAATGGGGCTGACCTCACAACACAAAAGGGAAACAAGCACACAATACCCAGGTAGCCAAGTGCCAGGCACAGACACAGCTAGCCTGGCTACCGTGCTGGGAAAGGTTACTTATTCGGTCCTAGCTTCCAGCCTTGACTAGACAAGCAGATCTGTGTGTCTTGCCAGGGCAGAGATAATTAAAGAATGGACTGTGTATTAGCTCCAGGAAGTCTAGTTAGCTTGGAGATTGCTGAAGCACCAGCATCATGCTAAGAAAAGCAATGCTAATGGATATGTGCACACATCCAGCAGTAGTAAGAGCCCACGCACATCAACTCTGAAGCATCTGCTTAGGAAATTGAGAGATATGATCTACAATAGCTCCTGGGTCCCACTGGAGGATCTCAGTGCATGAAGGAATAAGAAACACACAGAAGGGACAACAGAGACACAGTTTACAAACGGTTAGAACATCTAAGGCTGAGCTGAGGGCTTAGGGCTAGCCAGAGAAAGGAGGACTATGACTGCTGCTGCCTGGGAGATCAGCTGCAAAAATGGCACACTGGACTCCTCCAGAGCATCAGACTAAACCAGTGGCTCTCAACCTGTGGGTCACCACCCTTTGGGGGTCCAACAACCCTCTCATGGGGGGAGCACACATTCTGCATATCAGGTATTTTCATTATGATTCATAACAGTAGCAAATCAGTTATGAAGTAGCAACAAAATAATTTTATAGGTGGGGTCACAACATGAGGACTGTATTAAAGGGTCGCAGCATTGGGAAGGCTAAAAACCACTGTATTAAAAGGTCGCAGCGTTAGGAAGGTTGGGAACCACTGCATTAAAGGGTCGCAGCATTAGGAAAGCTGAGAACCACTGTATTAAAGGGTTGCAGCATTAGGAAGGCTGAGAAACACTGTATTAAAGAGTCGCAGCATTAGGAAGGCTGAGAACCACTGTATTAAAGGGTCACAACATTGGGAAGGTTGAGAACCACTGTATTAAAGGATCGCAGCATTGGGAAGGTTGAGAACCATTGTATTAAAGGGTCGCAGCATTAGGAACCCTGCACTAAACACAAACGCCTTGTAAAGACAAGCCCAGAGCTAACGAGCCTGGAGCTAGTGAAAAGCCTGTGCCTCTCAAGCTGAGAGCCTCCAGCCTGAGATGTTCATTCTAGCAGCTTCCCACCCTCACATCCAACAGTAAAAGAGCATTGTAATCAGCAGGCTATAACCAGCATGTACTTGTTAAGTTCTGTATAAAGTTCTTAGCCTGGTTACATATGCTTAAACTTTAACCACTTTTAAAAAAAAAAGTTTTCTATACTGGAAACTATGGATTTATTCTGATCATTCTAGTCACTCTATGATTAGCAACCCTGAAGTTCTTTTTCAATCCAAGGACTACTACTGCAATCCAATCTGTCTAAAAAGATCAGTAACACATAACAGAATTCGGTGACTGGCAAATTTCAAACATTAATATGCTTCTCAATACTTAGCATTTTATTTTCTTTTAACATCCCCCAATCAAAAGAGCACCGAAGGAGATGTAATATAAACATTTCAATGTGTATATCTGCAGCTTAACAGCCTTAATGACTAGCTATAAAATTTTAAGAGCTATCGTATTTTGGTGGCAATTAAGAGTTATTGATATTTCTAAAATTCATCTGAGATTATACTGTAAGTTTAGCAAAAAATGGATTATGATATGGTTTTGGAAATAATAAATTGTTTTACAATCTTAACATTATTAAGAAAAACTTATTGCCATGAAATTAAACTATATCCATATTTAAAATTCAATCAAAATAAATTGCTATGTTTAAAATACATTTAATATTGACCCAGTTTAATGAGAAGACTATATATTGCTCCACTTATAATCAATATGTTATGATTAACACTTTTATTAATTTTCTACAGTAAAGACTGACACTTCACTCTTTAAAAGTATCGAGCAGTATCCCTAAACACTGCAGCTATTAGGTGTGCACACTAACTAAAGTCACAGTGGAAAATGAAAACACAGGCCCTCCCCATCAATGCACTACCGCACAACAAGCTACTAGAATGGTGTGTCACTGGGCCAGTGATTTCCAAGAAACTGGGCATGGCAGCATACACCTTTAATGCCAGCACTTGGGGGCAGAGGCAGAGAAACCCGTCTTAAAGAAACAGGAATTCTGAAAAGGTTATACAGTGTATGTGGATCTTGAACTAGAGTTAATGAGGTTCTGATCTAAAGAAAATCAGCAGGTCAGCATCCCCCGGGACGGCCAATGTAAATCTACTGGAAATACCATCAATTAGGTCTCCTCTCTTATTTTTATTGAAAATAAAAGCACTGTTGACTTGCCAAAGCCATCCCGATAGTAAGTATTTTCAGAGTACTGTGGTTCCTTCTCTCCTCTAACCTCTGCAGACTTCCTACAGAGCTCACAGGGAAACCTTGTGCCTGTGGTGTGTGGAGAGCTTTTCCTGATTCATAGAAACTGCCAGATATGGTGACTGTAACTCCATGCAGGCTCTCACCTGACTCTTCTCTCACACCAGCTGCTGACAAAATTGTGAAGGTAAAAGCCAACTCAGCCTCAGCAACACCAAACAGCAGCTGGCGACTGTGTGCTGTGCTCACAGCGTGTCTTCAGCACTACCGAGTCTATACTATGACTCTCAGACAACTATCTTCTCAACATCAAGAAAGAGGGGATGAAGGGAGAGCATGTTCACTCACACGTCACAGCACTAGCTTCAGCTTTTTCTGAAGGGAATTTCTCTAAAATGAATATCCTACCTCATAAAGAAAAAAAAACCAAAGGCATCACACCACCTTTTCTTATCCTGACGCTTCCTGCAGGGTGACTACATAAAGACCACGTAGCTCATGTCAGTCCCCTCGGTTCCTCAGCCCAGATTTGCCTCTGAATTAGAATAAAGACTCTGACGTCTTTGGGGCCAGCTCCGCTAAGGAGTCCATGTCGAGCTAATGCTGCCAAGTCCAGCTTCTGAACATGTGGGTGTCTAGTGCAATATGGATCTAGAATGCTAAGGTCTTCCAAAGACCCGTAAGTGGCTCAAGCCCCGGCACACTAACCTTAACCGCTGCTTATAGCAATCTTCATCACCATCGTCTGGGCACCTCGCTACCTTGCGACCGCCTCCTTTTGCTTCCAGAGCTTCATCTTCTTCCCCAGAACTTGGGACAAAGTCATCATCAACCTCCTGCACTGGGGATTTCTTCCGGCGTTTCTGGCCCTTCCGCAGAGGCTTCAGTTCATAGCTGATGTCATCGGAAGACAGACTGGCCACCTCTTCCTCCTCCTCTTGCTCTTCCTCCTCCCCATCAGAGGGAAAGGACCCAGACTGCTCCCCCTCAGTGTCTCCCTCTGCCTCCAGCCTCACCGCAGGCTCCAGAGGTTTCTTGCCCCGGGGCAACCCCACTTTCCCCTGGAACTGCAGCGCCCTCTTCTGGAGCTTCCGGATATGCTTCTTCAAGCGCTTATCTGCTTGGCAGAGGCCTTGGTTTCTCTGGTCTGGTTTGGTCTCATTTGGTCCTGCACTTGACTCAGATACGACCATGTTTTTTCTAGCTACTCTTCTGTTAGCTCCTCGTTTCTTCCTTTCAAAAGACAGTTGTGCTTGGTCTGCCAAATATTTTTCAAAGCCTGATACTTCATTGAGCATTATTTTTCTAGGCTTTTTCTCTTGTTTCTGAGGGGCTGGGGTACCAAACGGTGTCATCTGGCCAGTGCGAATAAGCTCTTCCCAGGCGGCCTCCTGGGCAGGCATGAGCATACTGCCAAGACATGACGGCCCTGGCTCTGAAAGGTAAACAACAAGGAAGATTCGAGTAAAACTCATTCACAGACAGTAAGAACTTCCAAAAACTCACAATATAAATCAGTGGAATGAAGCACAGAGTAAAGACTACTATGGCATTTACAGCCCACATAGAATACATTCCTGTTTAAAAAGGTAATTTTCCAGGAACGTGTCCCAAAGTGTGGCACGAGTAACTGTGAACCGCGTACACCACGGAACATTCTGCAGCCGTTTACTAAATGAAGAAATCTTTACACCTGGGACAACATAGAACTGGAGACGCAAAATGAAATGGGCCAGGCCTAGAAAGAGGCACAGAATGCTCTCCCTCACATGTGGAATGCAGCAGAGCAGATCTCACAGATGTGAGAGCAGGGTGGTGGCTATCGGGGCTGACCGCGGTACTAAATCCCAGTTAAAAAGACGCAGAAGTCTGTGGTGCCGTTCCACAGCTAGGAGTGCAGAGACAATAACTACTCTGTGTTTCCATGGCTGGAATAAGGGTTCTAGAGGCTTTCACCATAGAAAAAAATGATAAATGTTGAGAAGACAGCTATGTTTAACCTAATTTACAGACTATACAATATATATCATTGAAATATCACACCTCATAAGTACATTAAATGTTTACCTCACTATACACTAGTTCTTTTGTCTAACTTTGAATCTGAATAAGAATGTATCAGTTATAGTCACATTCTCTGTACAAAGGCAGGCTTATCTCCACATTGTTGGTTATAAATAAACAATCCTAGCTGTGTTTCCTTACCAGTTAAGAAGTAGTCCATGAGAAATGATCCCCATGTTTCCATATCAGTGCTCTGGCCAACACTCAGATGAACGTCAGTTCAGGAATCAGCACGCCTAGCACAGACATGAAGTGCTAACTCTGTGCTGCCTGCGCATCACCACCAGCCACCTGACTCAAACTGTCTACCCTCTGACACTGCCACAGGGCACTGCCAGCTACAAAAGTGCTGGGCTGCATTCATAGCCATCCTCAGACACATGTGGTCCATAGGACACAGGTGGCACACGCCTGGATCACTTCAGATATGGGAACAATGCATTCCACAGTTGCAATATGAGCAATCAATAGCTAGATGTGACCAATGGCCAGCACACTGACCAAAAGAAGATTCCCTCACTGCAGAAAGGTCCATCAGAGAGCTGGGAAGACAGCTTGCTGTGAAAACATGAGGACGTAAGTTTAGCTGCTCAGTACCCATGCAAAGCCAGGCACGGTCGGAAAGTGCTGTGACTCCAGCATCGGGGTGGAGGCAAGAGGATCTTGCAGGCTCAGTACCTAGCCAGCCTAGCTGGACCAGCAAGCTCCGGCCGGGTTCAATGAGAAACCCTGTCTCAAGAAATAAGGTAGAGAATGACAGTGGGAAGTCCTGATAGCCTCTCTGGTCTCCACATGCACTCATGTGTGCGCGTACACACACCCGCACACACAGAAAGCTACTGGATGAACATGTGAAGATGAACTAAACATGAAGATATGCCAAGTACAGTCACCCAGAAACAGTCCTCTAACTGAAGCTGATCTCCAGCAAAATACTTATCATGTAATTGAAAAATAAAAGACCTACTGGGCCACTGTCGCCACAGTCAGTTTCTACTAACCTTGCACTGAAATAAAATATACATCAGAGTACACAAATCATAAGTTTCACAAGATCTACAGTCGTATATCAGCATCTAGATCAAGTAACAGAAATCGCTTGTATTCCTGGAGCACCCTCCCCACCACCTGCTCAGTCTCCTGAGATACTGAGAGGCCTGACTTGAAGGATGACTCATGCATGTCTGCATCCATGTCTGCCTCTATGCCTGGCATTCTGCATGTGAGACCCACAGTGATTTGCTAAGTAGAGATGAGCTTTACTAACATACCGTCACTACTAGTCTATGACTGTTCTACAACTGTCTCTTCCTACTACTGATGTAGTTTGGGTGGTCTCCGGGCTGGGGAGCTAGACCTCAGAACAAGGCTGCCGTGGATACCCTGGTGTCCACCCTGTGGCAGCAGCGTGCATCTGCTGCTTCAGCTTGCTAAGCTTTAGCAGACACTGATGAAGAGATTGCAGTGGCACCAGCTTACGTTTCAAAGTGTTCAGGAGTTCCAACTGGTCCACATTCTTGCCATTCCATCATGTCCCTGATTCCCACTGAAAACAGAAGGCCTTGCAGATTCACTGACCTCATGGACAATTGATTCTGTGCAAAAATCTTGAACCCACTGTTCTTAAGTCTCTGTCTTTAACCTTTTCTCTATTATTTTAAAATGCATTATAAATTCAAGCCCTTTGCATGTTCTACAAACATCTTCCCCGTCTCCCAGTCTAAACACTATCTCGACAAGCAGAAGCTCTTGACTGTTATTCGAGTCCATTTCAAACCACCTTCTGCCATGTGCACATTCCTGGTCTTGTTTCAGTCTTTCCCTCCCCTACACACAGGAACATGATGCTTGCCCTGTGTTACATTCTCAAAGGTTTCTATCATTACATTTAGATCTATGATATTCTTGAGATATATTTATACATCACGTAATGGATCAAGATCCATTTTCATTTTCATGTATATTAGTATTATTGATCAAAAAACTGTTCAGCATAGCACTGCTCACCATCTTTGTCAGAATCAAGTGATTATACGTAGGTGGCCCTCTTTCCTGAGTCTCCTATTCCATTTGTTGGCCTGTCTCAGTATCCTTGGGCCAATACCACACTGTCACAATCACTACAATTTTATAATTGAGCTTGGCATTATATTCTTTTTCTTTGAGGGGGTAAGGAGAAGTGAGACAAGGTCTTGCTCTATATAGGCTAGGGTGGTCTCAAATTCACAGTGATCTTCCTGATTCAGCCTCCCAAGAGCTGGGACTGCAGATTTTAGCATCACCTTGTCAATGACCTCTACGTTCAGCCCACATGTCTTACACATGCCATTTGCCATTTTTTTTAAAGGCTCAAATTTGCATTGGGGTAGCAATGAAACGACAACTGGCTAGAAACATCTTTATAATACTGTATCGACCATAGCATATCTTCCCATTTACTTATGCTTTTCTTTGTCAATAACATTCTGCAGGTTTTGGCTGTATAAGACATTGCAGAACTACCTTTTTTCTAAGATTTATTTCTAGACATTTGGATTACAACTGGCACCTTTACTAAGTTTTATCTGGCATACAAAAATAACTAATTTTTATGTACTATGTATTCAATTACTAAAAGCATGGGGTGATTCCACATCAATTCTTTTGAACTCTCTATATAAACCATCATATGGGTATGAATAACGATGGACTCTTTCTTCCCCACCTTTACTCCTCAAGCTTCCTTTCTTCTATCCCTACAGTACCCAGTAGGCTGCTGAACAAGAGAAGGTGAGCAAGCATGCCTGGTATCTCCAGACCACACTGGCAAAGCCAGGTCTCACTGTGTGTAGTCTGTTCTCATCGCCCTGCATCCAGGGAAGGACTGCTTCTTAACCCTTGGAGTCACTATGTGGAAAGTCTCGGGGAAGCATGTGGGCAGCACACTTCCTGACCCATGATGGGCTGAGAGGTCCACACCCATCAATACAGAGCTGGGTCCCCAAAGTCTGGACACTCAGACAGGGCAAAGGACAAAGAGAGGAACTAGTCTGCAGGAATGGCCACTGGTCAGGTGGAAAAGTATCCAGGGAACCAGAGGTCAGAAAAAAGGGGGCTACAGATTCGTAACACATCAGATCCTAGGTGGCTGCAAAACCCATGGGAAACGAGTAAGATACCCAGGGGGAGGAAACAGAAAAGGAGCACCAAACAAGTTCCAGCAATCTCAGCACTTAAGATGCTGTTGGATAAGCTAACCAAAATCACTAACAAGAACTAACCAGAGGGCAGAGAAGAAGCCAGGATACAGGCAGCACCAGTTGCTGTCAATAGGCTAAGCTCGGCGGAGGTGAAGAGGCTTCAGGATTTGGGGGTATCTAAGAACTCTGCACAAGCTTTACTGAAGCATCAACAGAACTAAAGAACAACCGGCATTAGACAAAGGGACAGGAGCAGAGTTCCTTTACTAGTGGGAAAGCCAGTGCCCAAGTGGCAGAAAGCACCAAAGCAAGACTGAGGGATCATACGAGACTGAACTTCAAAAGCAATCTAAAGCCATGTGTCAAAATTTTGAGCTAGTCTGGGCTACACAGTGAGATCTTGTCTTAAGAGAGATGGGGGAGGAAAGCACATTTATTTTTTCTGTTGTCCATTGTTACAGTCTTCATACCAATCTACATGAAGAAAATGTTTTAGAGAATAGAAATGTTTGCTTCACCAGCTAAAGTCTTCAGTCTTTACATTTCAAGCAGACATGTCCCTAGCAACAGCCAACAGTGCGTAAATACAGATACAAAGAAAAAACATTTAGTTCCAGAGTTTATATATTTCCCAAGAGATTTTCCAAAACACAACCATCCTGAAGAGTACTTTAAAGGAATCCTGGCCATGGTCTGATGATGCTGACAGTGGCAGCATCCAGAGAGGCCGACTGTGACGCTGACAGTGATAGCACCCACAGAGGTTGACTGTGATAGCACCCACAGAGGCTGACTGTGATAGCACCCACAGAGGCTGACTGTGATAGCACCCACAGAGGCTGACTGTGATAGCACCCACAGAGGCTGACTGTGATAGCATCCACAGAGGCTGACTGACGATGCTGGGGCTACAAAATGAACTCAATCACAATGCTAGCTCTCTTTATCAAGTTTCATGTAACAAGAATGTTTAAATTTCCAGTGTTAAGCCAACACTAAGTGTGTGTCAGGAACTGCCAGAGTTAACATTTTAACTGCCAGAGTTAACATTTTATTTCAGTTTCTAAAATGCTTGTGTCACTTAAGAGCTCTGGTTCTACAAAAGGACAAGATTTCCCCAGTCCCATCCAACACTAAGGAAGCAATGTGTTATTCTCAAACCCCAGAAAAAGACTCCCAATGAATACAGGCACCAAGCATCATTCAAGAGCACGGCAAGCTGTCCCCAGCATCCTCACCTGCATCTTCCTCCTCCAGGCTGGCAGGATCCAGTTCCACTTGGGCCCCGGCCCCTCCAAGGATGGCCTGAAGACGTTTCTGTTTTGCAGTTATCTTCTTTAGTTGTTGTTCCTTGAATGGTAAATCCCAAACGCAAGACACAAAATACAGTGATTTATCGTTAAATACAAAAGATTGCACCACAAAGTGTCAAAACTTTAATCAAGAGTAAAATAAACATGAAACAGAAACCACACATGGTGACAATCACTAGAGAGCTGTATCCGAGCAATTTCCAGTGTACTGCATGCAGCACAAGGGCCTTGAGCGGTCTTGGGCAGTCAGACATGCCCACAGGCCGCCCTTACCCTTGGGCCTGAGCACTGAGATCATGTGCACTAAACTGGGAGGTGCAAATATTCTCTGGGTGCCCTCTTCACATAATTAGGCCATACCATGATCCAGTCACCTAAAGTTTGGTTCTCTCTATCCCTAAAATCTCAACCCACAGGAAGCCAAATGTCCCCTTTCTGATTTATGAAGACTCTCTGCACTGAACAGTTACCGTTGGCTCTGACACGTGGATGAAATAATGAACTAGTACATGGAAAATAAAAGGAAGGCCATACAAACTGAGTCTACTGACAGCCTTCACAAGGAATTAAAAGCACAAGTATTTCACATGCTGCAGTGAATCGCCTGCAAGACAAGAACGGACACCACCAGTGCCAGCCATTCCTAGTTACTGTTGTGCATTTTCACAAGGTGGTAAACAAACCCCAGAAAATTCCAACCTTCACAAGGTCGTAATAAATCCTGCTCATCAAAGTTTCAAGCCTCAGAAAAGCAGGATCGTAGGTAACATATCCTTCCTACTCTTGAGTTCTCTGCCTCGAAAGGCAGCCCTGATGTGGCTGTGCTGACTAAACCCAAAGTAAAAATGGAGCCTGTGAGGGGTGATGGCTGCACCCACAGCAAACAAAGCGAAGACTCTCAGGTAGGCAAGACAGCAAAGCCCAGACAAAATGAAGGGACTGAGCAAGAAGCCAGATCCCAGTCAGAGTCTGGAATGGTGACAGGGAGACCACAAAAGAGCACAGAAGAGAGGAAGTATGTAGAACCACGAGAGAACTGCCCACAAACACATATGGGTGGGGATGGATACATGCATGTACATACAAGGATATATGTCTGTATATATGGGTTAATAAAATACTAGATAGCAGAGCTGATGGATTGCATGTATAAAAGACACCCCAGATGTGGGGCTAGAGAGGTGGCTCAGAGATTAAGAGCCATTACTACTGTTACAGATGACCTGGGTTCAGACCCCAGCACCCATATGGTGGCTCACAACTATCTATAACTAAAGTTACAAGGGATCCAATGCCCTTTTCTGGCGTCTTCAGGCACTAGGAACACACATGCTACACATACATAAATGCAAGCAAAACACTCATACACTTAAAAATAAATCTTTTTTAAAATTTCTTTTCTAATATTGTTTCACATAACACATACTCTCCAGAATACTTCCTAAACTGTTAAATGATCTTGAATTGTAACTTTTTAAAAATATAGTACTTAGTATATCATTTAGCATCACCTTGTTATACTTCTGCCGTTTTACAGAATCTAGTTTCCTGTTGACATCTCTGTTGGTGGCAGCTTGAGGGCTAAGTTGCTCTATAATTTTATTGATTTGCCTCAGGGATGTTGTACATGACCTGAAAAAATAAAAATTGCCTGTTTTTCTCCATGGTAACATTTTTATAGCATAAAGTAGAGAAAATGGAAAAAAATGTATCTATTTTACTTCTTATGATCTGAAACATAAACAAAACTAAAGCAGAATGCACTCTTAACAGCCACAGACGGACTGGAAGCGTAGGGGACGCACGAGCGCTGCTCTTGGGTGCTGGACATCAGCTCGTGCCTGTTTGCAGACTCACTCATTCTTCTAAAAGCGTATTTTCAGCGTCTGCTTTATTCACGACAGCGGGGTAAGGACAGAACACAGTCTAAGTTTTCTTTTATATATGAAGAAATTCATAAAGAAGAGATTCCTCCCAAAGTCTAACAAACCCTAAAATTCCTTAACCATTTTCCTGAAGTGAGTCATTATCTGTGAAAATGAAATTTCTCTGCTGTAACAGGAAGCTTCATGGTTGAAGAGGAAAGAACAACTGAAAATTTGTTGCTTCTAAAATGCTACAAAACTGCTGCTTCTAATTTTTAAAAGAGAAAACCAATCTCATAATTTGTTGTCTGTGTTCTTTGCAGATTTCAGGGTAACAATACAAGTTACTAGCCATCTAGGGCAGTAACTCCCCAGCATTCTCTGACACCTTTATAGAATGGACACAGTTCCAAGATGGTCACTGCATTGAACACTAAAGGTTTCAAAACACAAAGCAAGAAGACACGCCACTCAAGGAGCCAAAATTAAATAACAATAATAATGATTTTAACTAAAACACATCAAACAATTAGAGACAAAAGAACCTATTAAGGAGCTGTCAACAGAAAGCGCGTCCTTTAAGCATCTACAGAAGTCTATCACAGCCTTCCCAGCTGGGTAACACCACCATCACACTCACCTGCCTGCCTCCTTCCCCAGCCATGCACTGGGGTTGTCCTGTCCTTCGCCCAGGCCAGTCCTTAGCTGCTCCTGCTTCTATGTCTGACCCTACCTAGACATCACCCAGGAGGATAAGTGAGCGCCACACTCCACCACCTCCCAGCTGATGTGGGAGTCCCCTCTGTGTGCTGTGATTACCATTAATGAATAAAGAAACTGCCTTGGCCTGATGATAGGAGACAGAATTTAGGTAGGCGGAGAAAACTAAATGGCAGGCTGGGAGAAAGAAGGTGGAGAGGGGACGCCATAGATCCACCGCCAGAGATAGATTTGCTGAAACTTTGCTTGTAGGCCATGACCTCGTGGTGATGCACAGGTTATTAAAAATGGGTTAAATTAAGATGTAAGAGTTAGCCAACAAGCAGCTAGAGCTAATAGGCCAAGCAGTGATTTAATTAATACAGTTTCTGTGTGGTTATTTCAGGGCTAAGCTAGTCGGGCGGCCGGGACAAACAAGCAACCTCCTCCTACACCCAGTCCTTGGCCTCTCCCCAGGCTGGCCTACCACCTTTTCCCACCAGAGTACTTCACTCAGCAGAACCCATGTCTTTCTCCTCTACAACACAAACGACGTCTCCACAGGACTGAATTTTTCCTTAGAGCCAATAGGACAAAGGAAATAAAGGGCAGGGAATTTATTCTCAGTATTTTTATAAATGAAAATATGAAAAATTGTCAAAAGAAAAACATCAAGTTTGGGAACAGCAAACTACAAACTCTATATAGGAACAAGAGAAAGGCAATGTTGGGTCACAGGATTCCAGGGATCTCAAGTGTGAAACTCCCATGTGTGTCTCCTGAGAGCACTCTGCAAAGGATTTCAGGACAGCCTTCCTCTTCAGGACCCTAGGTAAGAACAGGACTTGGCGTGATCTGAGCACCTACCTATAAGCAATGTTGTTCCTGAAGAGAGGGGCAGGAGGAGCTCAAAAGACAAATCAAGGGCTGTTCTAACCAACTGTTTCCCAAACAAGAGGTTCTACAAATCTCAGCTTTCTATTACTTGAATCTTCCTGTCATATTTCAACGCAAACTTCGAAAAAAGAAGGCCCACACTCACACGAGGTCATCCAGGACTGACTGGTACTCCTTCTCCGCATCGGCAACCTGGGCCACACGGCTGGCCTCGTGCATCGCACTGTCCACCTGCTGAAGCACGCCCTGCTCCAGGACCGCCTGGTCATACACATCCACACCCAGGCCCTGCAGCTCCAGGGCCTGAGCACTGGGCTCCACCGCGGGGATCTGGTGCCGGTCAATGTGTAGCAGGGGTGCC
Source organism: Myodes glareolus (assembly GCF_982192425.1). Classification (NCBI taxonomy): domain Eukaryota; kingdom Metazoa; phylum Chordata; class Mammalia; order Rodentia; family Cricetidae; genus Myodes; species Myodes glareolus. Next base: position 33,792,485 of record NC_142030.1, on the reverse strand, counting down.
CCTCGCCTTGTGGCTGCCAACACACAAGCTTCAGCAGATGTGGAAGGCCCAGATTCACAGGACGTAGAGAGGCACTCCCCAGCCTCTGCGTCCCCACCACTCTCCTGTCCACCTGGCATGTCTTCGTTAGCGCTGACATGCTGACTTGGGGAACAGTCTTGCTCCTTAGGTTGAGGTGAGTCTGGGATTTCCTCATGGGGCATCCTCTACAAACTACCTAAAAGGAAAAGGAAAACACTGATAAGCTGATAAGCCTTTTGGTTATGTAGAATTGATCAGTATACAATTTAAGTATGTTAAATGCACAATTTCTCTTAATACCCTTTCAATTAAATAAATTCACGTTTCTAAGTATTAATTTCTTTAAAGAGTACAAATGATGGTAAACAAGAAAAGCTAACCAAAACAAACATAGTACCAGCAGCAGGAGACACAGGGGCAGCAACTGAGGTCAGCAGACCAATTCTGAGTCAACCACAGGGTGGGTTTTTTTGTTTTGTTTTTGGTGGTTTTTTTTTAGTTTTTCAAGACAAGGTTTCTCTGTGCAACAGCCCTAGTTGTCCTAGAACTAGCTCTTGTGGTCCACGCTGGCCTCACTCAAACTCAGAGATCCGTCTGCCTCAGCCTCCCAAGTGCTGGGATTAAAGGTGTATGCCACCACCACCCGGCTCACAGGATGTTCTAAGACGGGTGAAATGACCCAGTTAGCACTTTTGCTGGGCGGTGGTGTGGATGCTGCTGCAAAGCATCAGTAAGTGAGAACTTCTGGGGAATGACAAGAGAAACTTCTCACCAGCCATCCAGTAAAGGGACATAGCAGAATCTCAAAGGCTAAGCAAAACATCCTCAAAAGAGAACTCCATTTCAGAGTCTATCAAATCTCTGCCCTCAAGGCTCAGAGATCTATGTGGAAGAAGAGGACAGACTGTACGGGTCAGAGGTGGTAACGACTCAGGGAAACACTGTCTTCTGAACACAAGAGATGAACTTGGAAACTGACAGCACAAGACTCACACAGGTCAAAGCCAGACAAAATCGCAGCTCTAAGAAGCGGAAGTAGGCAGAAGTGCCGCCCCTAACGAAGAGGCTCCTAGCAACAATACCTGCTAGGACAGGGAAACTCAGCTTTCTGCAATGCAGTGCACTGGTACATCAGCCACACTGCAGGCCAGACCCTATGTCCAAGGGTCGCTAGTGAACACAAGCGAACTCCATGGTTTTTGTGCACTTTTGTTTTGTCCTGTTATTGTTTGCCTTTCTGATTTTTTGTTACTTTGTCTATTTTGACTTTTGCTGGTTTTCCTGGCTTTACTCTTTTAAAGAGAGAAAAACAATATGAGGTTGGGAGAGTAAAGAGGTAGGGATGATCTGGAAGCGCTAAAAGAGGGAAAAATAGTATCAAAGTATACAGTATTTCAAAAAAATTTAATACAGATTTAAAAAATAACTCCATTTCAATGCACAACCTCACCTATCAGGTGGGCTGGCACAACAGACACTAATATAAGCAAGTTAATGCACTTGGCATGCTGTTAGTGGGTTACAGTCAAGGCCATCTCAAAGACAATTTAGAAATATCAGTCAAAAGTTCAGATGTACCTAACTTTTGCCCAGCAAGTCCAGTTCTAGACATTTATCCCAGATAAATACAAAACACTATTTTCAATTTATTTCAACTGGTTTCAGTTGCTCACCCCATCATAATGCAACTGGCTAGGAAATGCAGCTTGCTGCCACTGGCCAGCATGATTAAGAGAGGACTAGACACATACTGCTAGTTTGACAAGAATCAAATTCAAAATCCAAGGTGCATTTTCATCAAAACATGCTCTGCTTTATCCCATCGTCACATCAAGAAGGTGTGAGTTACGGACAGAGACTATCTCTGCTCATACACAGGTCCAAGAACGCCCAGGGTGACATGAAGGTACCAATTAGTTCCTACAGTGTAGATATAACTGTGAAAAACGACAAAGCATGGATGTAGCAGGACTGCATCTATGTTGAAAGAAACGTGTCTGTGAATCTGTTGCTTCAGAGGGGAAGGGGAAAATGATCTCTCACATCTTATCACAGACTCAGGAACCGCACACAAGAGAACACAGTCACTGTATTACTGGTATAACACCAAATAAATACATTAAAAAAAACAACCAAGGGGGCTGAAGAGAGGGCTCAGTGGTTAAGAGCACTAACTGCTCTTCCAGAGGACCCAGCTCAAGTTCCAGCATCCACATGGCAGCTCAGAACTGTCTGTAACTCCAAGATCTAATAATTGAAAGGAAAAAAAAAAAAAACAAGCAAACAATCAAGGGGCAGCCATGTTTTCTACTTAGCTGTAGAAAGACTAACAAACTTTCTTTAGGCACTGAAACTCTACTTCTAAGACATGATCATAAATTCTGCTCCCACAAGTACAACCCACTCATTCTTCATGGAAAAAAATACCCCAGAGACCAAACACTAGCATTATAATAATGCCGACAACTGAGTAGCCTCTGCCTTTGGTGGCTCACACTCTACTGGAGCAGTCAATGAGTACAAGTCAGTTGGTGGGAGAATGGAGTGGACACCACATGAGCTCAGAAAGGGACCCATACACTTTCTCTAGGATCCAAGAATACCAGAGATGAGTTCATCTCTAGTATTGAATCCCTGGCCATAAATTAATATGAGGGACACTCAATATCTGAAAGGAAGACAAATTTAAAGAGGGGTCCAAAATAAAAGTGTGACCTGGGCAACTCATACACACACATATATACACACACACACACACACACACACACACACACACGCTCTCTCTCTCTCTCTCTATATATATATATATATATATACACACACACATGCATGTGTGTGTGTGTGTGTGTGTATGTATGGGTATATATAAATCATGGCTTTCAAATTGTATATATACTCAAATTATACATATATAATATATAAAACCATGACTTTCCAATGGGAATGTATATAATATTCCCATTAGCAAGATATTATATATATTATACATAATATATATTGCCATATACATACACACACACACACACACCCATATACATATTTCAGGCTGACCCTGAACTCACTGTCCTCCTACTTCAACCTCTTAATTGCTGAGATTACAGTGTGTGCCACCATGCCCAACCAGAAACTTCTTTTACTAGAATCTCCAATGAGCTGCCAGTGTCCTAATCTACTGAATTCTCTTTCTTTATGCAATCTATTCAATTCACTTCTCTTAATCATTACTTTATTCTGTTTAAAAATCATCAGTTTCCTCAAAATTTTATTAACTTATCTTTGACTATAATAACACTATTGATAATTTTGGTTTAACTGACATATTTTAACTTAAAAATAAATTCCTTTATACACAGAAGATGAAAAAAGCTTCTTTAAGCTCTGAGTATGTTTATCTTGAATTCCAGCTCTTACAAGGCTCTGAATCAGAATGTCACCCCTCTCTTGGAGGGCGACCTTCCCTCTGAACACAATCACAAAGTCTCCATTTGATGTTAACTTCTACTATTCAGTCTCCAGTGCTAGTTTCTTCTTACCGTCCTCAGCAATGATCTCTGGCACCTGTCAGAGCTTTGAGACTTCTGGGGCTGCTTGTTCTTAGAACTGTGCCCACATCTGCCCAGTCCTTCATCCGTGAACTCAGATTTGCATTCAGACCACAAGGTGTGCCACTGTTGTGACTTGCAACAGACTCCGCTTCCAGCTTCCTGTCTGCTTCTTTTCAAGGTGTTCTTGTGATTTCAATATATACATATATATGTGTATGTATTTCGAATTGCATGTATATATACACATATTTTTAAAATTATGTATGTGTCTATCTATGTATATATATATACACAATTTAAAAAACAAGCAACAAAAATGAAGAAATCAGTGAAAAGCAACAGACACAAAAACCAAAACTCAGATTGTCTGAGGTTGCAGCAGGCAACAAGGCAAAGGCCACAGGGAGGCAACCCACCCTTTAAAGGCCTTGGCTACAGAAAGGAGAGAGAGTGATAAAATGACAAACGCAATGGTGTGCTGGAAAGTGAAGAGAAAAAGTTATGGGACGAAGACAACATAGCGTGATGGGTGGAGAGAACACAAGCAGATGACTTGAACAGAAACCCAAGGAGAAGCGGCCAGTAGGCACAGCGCATGTTTACCTGCCTCGGGCTGGAGAGTGATCCTTGATGTAACTAAGTACAGATGTGAAGGTGAGTTGAGGTGGACTACCAAGAGAAGAACTCCATCAGGAAGAAGACTAGATGTTTCCTCAGTCAGTCACGCTGGGGTGGGGATGAAGGAAGAATGAGTCCAGAACAAAAGCCTGTAAGGACAGCTGGTGATGAGAAATAAATACTGCTGGTATGTGCTTTCCAAAATTATGGACGGCAAACACTTCCAGCACTGTACAGTTCCCTCCTCCTCTACAAGCAGGCCTTGGGGAAATGTCAATTCTTGGGATGCTCAGAGTAGGAGCAGTAGAACAAAGGAATGAAAAAATGAAGATGCCAAGAAGAGGAATTGAAGTAACAGCTTGGCGTCCATGGTGGGGTGGAATTTTTAATTTTCTTTTATTTTTAGTCGGAAAGGGATAAAACAGGGCAAAAGGCCATTTAGCTTTCTAGCTATAGCCAGAAGAGCAAGTGGAGAGGGGTGTAACTTGAAGGCTTTGACCCAAGTGTTAAAAGTTTCAGAGGTGAGATAAATCATCCACTAACAAACTGCTATTGACTCAATCACATCAGGCATTCAGCACACCAGTTCCTCAGTGCAGAGCTTAGTCTCTTGGGAGGTCAGGCTTTTTTTAAAAACTGGCATTGGTATAGATAGATACAGGTGCAAGTATGGCGATACTAGAAAAACAAAGTAAAAGAGACCAAGTGAAACTGTGAAGGTGGGTGTGAGGTGGAGTGGCCTTTGACAACGCAACGTCCTAGAGAATGAATAGGATTTATTCCAGGTCAAAAGCAGAGTATCTTGCAATGAGATCATTGGAAAGAGGCTGGAACACCGTGAGAATTTATTTGTAACCAAGTTAGATAGCTGATTATAGTCTCCTTTGCTCTGTAAATCTTAAAGAATCGCTTCAGATATATCCAAAGCATTGAAGGCTGGGAAAATAGAGTTGTGTCTTGGAGTTTCTGTCGCCACGATTGAGCTGGATTAAGATCTGGAGAGCTACTAGTAAGCAAGGTTTTGAGAATGGGCAAGCAAAAAGCGCCAAGTCACAAAGGTCTGGGGGGAAAAAATTTAAAAAAATGCTTGAAAAAAGGTTTTATTTCAAGTGTGCACTGAAATGGTTCTCAAAGAGTTTTAAGATGGGTGACAAAGGCGGGACCCAATTAATACTCGTAAAAGACGAGTTAGACCACGGTATGGATAATGGAAAAAGAGCAACGTGGAGTTAATTCTAAGGCAATGGTCTAGCAAAAACAGGTTATACGACCTGGTCAGGAGAAAAACGACGAGCACTTTTAAGAGGGCGACAGCAGGGAAGATGAAACGCGAGGGAATCTAGGTCACGGCATTCACATCTCAATCCCTCCCACTCAACTTTACATCAGTGCCGAAGGCGCCAGGCAAGTACCGGGCATGCACCACCCCGACTCTCAAAAGACGGCTTCAACGTAATCCAGACCCGTCAGTGCTTAACCCGACAGTGCCCTGCTGACCTTGCACGCAGGTGCCCATTCACACACCCAGGGGCATCACTGGCTCCGCCACAGCCCCCTGCCAGCCCCCTGCCAGCCCCCTGCCCGCCCGCCGCCGCGCAGGTGGGAGCGTGCGCACGCGTCACTTCCGGCTGCGGGGATCCCGCCGGAAGACAACCGGCCCGAGGGCTGGAGAAACCACCGCTGGCTCGGTTAGGCTCAGCGGCAGAAGGATAGAAGGCCACGGCCGCATGGGGGGCCCGAGGCGCAGGCACCCCCACCTGACCTTCAGTCCGGCTGCCGAACACTCACCCAGGACCACGCGGCTGCCCAGACAAAAGCTTAATCGCCACAGCCGCTGTGGAGCGTTAGTAGAGACTTCAGCGCACGCGCCCTGGGTCTGTGAGAGGCTCCGCCCCTGAAGCCGGCAAGGCCAATGGCGCATGCGTTTTGGCGTGCCGTTTGTTTGTAAGCAAGGGCGTGCCACGTGCATTGATTGACCAAAGGGACCAGCACTTTGTCCCCGGGCTAAGTTGGATTGTGTGGTCGGCCTGTAGTCATTTGGGCGACTTGAATCATTCTCGGTAAACATCACCTCGTTAATTAAAAGATATTTTTAAAGAGAAAGGGGCATGCCAATGAATGACTAGCTACAGATGCGTGAATCGTTTGCTTTGATGTCCTCACCGCTTTAGTCATCTGACACGTCTTTAACGGGACGAGTATAAAGAACCCTTAAAACTTCTCACCACCACCACCCCAGTGCGTATGCACACACGCACACCTGTGCAGAGCTTCTGAATGCATGCATTTCGGGCACAGTGAATCCACATGAATAACTTGATTGCATTTAGTCGTTCACTATTTGTCCCAAAACTCCGTAGTCAAGAGAATTCTTACCCCAACCAAGAAGTCTAGCTTGGAGAGTTTACAAAGGAGAAGTTGGAATTGTTGGGGTCCGTGAAACAAAATCCTGTGTGAACGGATATGATTGGAGGGAGGGGTGTTTGGGACTGGGTTATGTAGGCAGTGGGAGGCTCCATACTGCCACCCTCAGCCCAATGCTCCTAAACCAGGATTCTTGCCTTCAACGCTGAAAAGAATTCCAAAACTACCCAGTTTATGAAGCAGAGTTGAAAGACTTTATTAAAGATGTTTTTAAATTTATTTTTACTTTTACGTGCCCTGGTGTTTTGCCTGCATGCATGTCTGTGTGAGGGTGTCAGGTCTTGGAGTTACAAAAGGTTGTGAGCTGCCATATGGGTGCTGGGAATCGAACTCTGGTCTGCAGCCCTAATTAAAGATATTTTAATAAGGGCTTAGGTTCAAAACTTAAGAAAAGGAGAGACTCTCAGACACACATGAGGGCATGAATGGGCTTCTCAAATCCGTGACTGTTTTAGATTTAGCCTTATAAATACTACATCTCAAAAGATTGCTATGAGTTCTCTCCCTTCCCCCTTTCCTCTTTCTCTTAGTAAACAAGATTATAGGGTAACTCTGGAGAGACCTTGGATAGAATCTTAAAATAAAAACAGGCTGAGCTGACCAGGAGTCCAAAGAGGTAGAGTCTTGCCTTAGGACCTGATTTCTGTTTCCAAGACCCACATGGTAGGAGAGAACCAACCCCCACAACTTGTCCTCTGGCCTCCAGGCGTTAGAATGATCTTTGTCCTCCTCCTGGTCTCTGCCTAGGGCTTATGATGTTAAGCTATACAAACTCCGGCCTGCTCCTAAAGGGTTGGAATCATGCCCCTTGTTCAACTTGCTCCAATTCTGCTTCTCCCTCCCTTTTCTCTCGCTGGTACTTGTGCCTTTATCCAGGTGCCAGCCAGGGACTTTCTTTCCTACCTGCACCAGGATATTAGCACAGATGGGACCACTGATGCACTTAGGAGCTTCCTTAGATAGGTCTGATGGAGGAGTCTAATTGTATCACCTGATAACCCTACCCAACATTAAAAAGAGGTGGTGGTGGCACACACCCTTAATCCCAGCACTTGGAAGGCAGAGGCAGGTAGATCTCTGTGAGTTCAAGGCCATCTTGGTCTACAAAATGAGTTCCAGAACAGCCAGAACTACACATATAGAAACATGTCACAAAAAGCCAAAAGAATGTCTGTGTGGATATCTGTGAACTGTGTTACCTGAAGAGGCTTTAAGAACCATGCAAGGTGAAATGAGAAGGCCATGCTGAGTCAGCCACACCCTTGACTGGTCCTGGGAAAACTGACCTTGCCTCTTGCTGGACTCTACAGCAAGAGAGCTGGCCCCTGCACTTTGGAGGGATGGCCTCCACCCCTTACCATAGGCCAGAGTGAACCAACCCTGAGGGTATACTTGTAGGGGAACTACCCTGAGAGCATGCATGTAAGGGAGCTGAGCCCCTTGCCCGAGGCCTGTGGTCCCAGGGGCCCAGACTGACCAGCTTTGCTCCCATCCAAGCCCACAGCCGGGCCTTAGATTGACTCTTTCTAGCATCTACCCCATCTAGGACCTGCTGAAGCTGGTAAAAGAACTGGTCCGGTGGAACAATACCACCGGCAAGATTCCCAAGACTCCCAGAGGAGTTCCGGTGAGGATCCAGTGACGGTGGTGGACCAGAAACCAGGAGCCTTGAACCAATCCCGTGCCTCATTACGATAAACATCTGTCAGTAAAACTGATGGGGCAAAGAGGTATACTATATGGCACTCGGAAGCATCCATTGCCACCAAGATGAATGAAGAGGTGTTGGAGAGGCAGGAAAGGAGAAGCAAAGAGATTTTCTGTTGTGGTGGTTTTTGTTCTGTTTTGTTTGGGTGGTTTGTTTGTTTGTTTTTGCTTTTGCTTTTGTTGGCTAGCTTCCTTGTCTACTTACTTTCATTTGTCTTCTTATGTTCTTATGTGGGGTGTGTGGCAGAGATGAGGGGAGAATATGGAGGGACTGGGAGGTGAACAGAATTGGGGCACATGATGTGAAACCTCCAAAGAGTCAATATAGAAGTCATTTTTAAAAAACAAAGTAAAAAGAAGAGGAGGCAGAGGGTGGCTTGGGTAAGAGGATGACTCCTGTGTCCACATGAGTACTACAGACATCTGTCTCGTGCCACCTGTCACTTCCAAAAGCCAATGTGCAGAGAGAGGGTTTAATCTTGAAGCTGTGCTTTATTCAGAGAGCCTTGGCTAAAAGCCAGAACTATCCTTGGTCCTGTCAATAGCTTCATCCTTGTCAGTGGCCAAAGAGGCCACGACCGTTTAAGTCAAAATATCTCTGCCCTTCCTTGCCAGAACTCGAGGATGTAAGAAGGGAGGCCTTCTGTTTTTCCCTACTTCTCTCCTAAGCCAGCATCCTGGAGGCTCTATCCAAGGATGTGATTGAGACTGTAGGCCAGCGCCTTCCCTTAGGTAAACAACTTTGGAACTGGCTGTCTGGATTTTCATGTTGAAAATGGGTTAGATCCTGATCTGCTCCAAAAACTAGAACATTGCATACATTGTCTCCCAGCTTAAAATTAATCCAGCTGGGCCTGTCAGTCACCCGTCAGGAAGGCTGAGTCACCACCTAAGGAGATGGGTTGAGTCACTATCCCCTTGATGATATACGCTTAGACTTGGAGGAAACCCTCCTCCCTTCAGTCACTTGCCGAGCTTCCATTATGTGGCCTGCACGCTCTTTTGAGTAAGTGTAACTTTTCATTTTTTCTTCTATCTGTTTCGTTTGGATACTGGTCAAAGCGTCAACTTTTGCTGACACTTTGGGCTTTGTCGTTCCCCTCTAAAACTTGACTGACCTAAGCCATGTGGTAAATTGTGGACTTTCCTTGCAAGCAGTAAGTCTCTCTCTCTCTCTCTCTCTCTCTCTCTCTCTCTCTCTCTCTCTCTCTCTCTTTCTCTCTCCATCTTCTCTATCTCCCTTATCACAGCAGTGACTGAGGTGACCAACTCTCCTGCCCTGTTGTCTTTCTCTTAAATTGTCCTCAAGTTTCCTTTGGAGTCTGCTTCAAAATTCTTTTATTAACATGACTAAGAACCCTAAAAACAGAACCCCAAATTCCCTAGGAAGGTATCTTGGTTCAGGTGGTGATGTGCACCTTCCTCACCTCAAACCCCACATGAGGACAAAGAGTTGGGAAGGATGTTTAATCATTCAGTAACACAGCCCCAGGGATCTTGGTCTAAAGTCCCCCTAACTTTCCAGTCCTTCGAGTGTACGCCAGAATAATTTAGAGTTCACACAGAACATAGTTATCTGCAGCGTAGAGCAGAGAAGACCGTCAAAGAATGAGTGGACAATGACCGAAGGAACCGCTGTACCAGACTGCATTTCAGACAGGCTTCATACTAAGTCTCAAGTCTCTAGAACACACTTTCCTGAGGGACTTTGTCCTGTCCAGGTAACCGGCTGACAACCCTTTTTGGTTTAACTCTTTCAGGAAAGACCTTCTGAAAACAAGTTTAGATATGTTTATACTAGACCCTACAGGCAGTTCAGAATGCCGTCTTCTCCCAGAGTCAGAGGTGGCTTAGGTCCTATTCTTCTTATCCATCATTAGAGTCCCCAGGTTCCAGTCCTTGTTTTTACAGCTGATGATGATGGGGTAAGGCCTCTGAAGGGTTAATGACCTAAAAGGCTAAGGCTGAGAAACTCCGGACTGTAAGTTGACAGGCTAATAACATCTACAGCAATAGGAAGCTAGGATCTGGGAAGCTGCCAGCTAGGTCAGTTTATCTTATCAGGAAAACAGATCTACAGATGGAACTTTCTACCTCAAAAGTTGCCTTTTTTGACCTATAAAGCCCTCAAGCCCCTGCACAAGGGTGCATGGTCTCCACTTCAGAGAAGACTGCTGCCCTCCATTGTTCTAATAAAAGGACAGCATGCTTCTGTTGAGGTGACTCTCCTCAAGTCTTGCTTTTAAATCCACATTGCCTAGAGCAGTGGTTCTCAACCTTCCTATTGCTGTGACTCTTTAATACAGCTCCCCATGTGGTAGTGACCCCCAACCATAGAGCCCACTTATGAGCCTGTGGCTTATCAAAGGGGTAGTGACCCAGAGGTTGAGACCTGCTAGCCTAGCTCAGTCCTGATCCAGCAGAGTCCAGCTCCAGTGTCCTCCAAGCTAATATCTATCCAGCTGCCCAACAATACCATATTATTACTGTTTTTCGCTACCATACATCTGTGTGGATCATCCCACACGAAAATGTAATGTGTTTTTAAAAGGAAGTAAGAATTCTAATCTCTTCAACAAAACGAGAGCGGGTGCTGATTGATGAACAAAGTGCTACTTTAAATTCCAGTCTCTGCTTCTGGGCTTTCATAAGTGACATGAAGCACAAGCCAAGTTCTGGTTACAAACTCTGTAGTGCTTGGGTGGGCGCAGGAGTCATCCGGTCTAACTTCGCGTTGCTATGGGCCCTCCCTGTTACTAAGGCTAGACAGGGCAGCAGAAACAGGCTTAGAGTAAGCATACATATTTTTTTTTACTGAATGTAAATTCATTTTGAAAGCTTTACTGAATAAATAGTGACTCTGCTATTCTGAAAGGACAATACATTTGTGTGGGGAAGCCCGGGGACAGAGCGAAGATGACTGTCCACAAGCCATGGCGAGAGACTCTGGAGAAAGTAACTCTGCCAGCAACCTAAACTCAAGACTTCCCATCTAAACAGGAGACACTTCAGCAGTGTGAGTGACAGCAGTTCCTGAAGACAGCTGTCAGAGGGTTGCATGGGAAAGGATTCTCAACAGGAAACATCAATGCAAAGTTAGGCAAGTACAGGCACAAGTTGGCATGTTTTCAGACTAGACACTGGGCCGCTGACTGAAACTAGGATTGGGAAAGACCAGCATCTAAAACTATCAGCTGGACATGAAATTAGGATTTATTTTATTTGTTAAGTAAAGAAGAGATGTGGTTGTATTTACATTTAGAAAAGAGTATTCTGATATAAGCATTGTCATATAGATCAATAAAATAGAACTCATACATCCATTTTCAACTGGATTTCAGTGAAGGTACCAAATCCATTCATTCAATGTGGAAACAATTGTCTCTTCAGCAATGGAGCTGAGATGGTGGATGTTGATCTGCAAAAGAATTGAAAATGGAAGAGTGGATAATGGGGAGTGAAACGAACTTAAAAGAGAATGAATGTGGGACGCTATTTCATGCTACAAATGAATGTGGAACCCTATCTCACGCTACAAATGAATGTGAGACCCTCTCTCACACTACAAAGATTAACCCAAGAGGATCAAAGAGTGAAATATAAGTACTAACACCACAAGACCTTTAAAGAAAACTCAGGAGTTAGCAATTGCGACCGTGGGCTTGACAATGGATCCTTAGATCTGACGCAAAGCACGCACAGGAAAAGAAAACCAAGTCTCTTGTACTTTATAAGCACTGTCAGGTTGTTCTCATGGAATGGTCTCTGTGTGAATGAGCCAAGCCACCTCTATCTCCCAAGTGGGTACCACATCAACTCAGGAGGTGTACATAACTGCATTTGCATATGGCTGGATTAAAACTTCCCTATTCAGACGGTTTCACTACCTCGCTCATTTTTCTTTCCCTAATGTCTGGAGCTAGCACTGTGCCTGTACCTCAGACAGTGAAGAGATAAAGGTTTGAGTCTTTGCTCACTTTCTTCCAGGCAAGTTGTCAGGCTAGGCTGCTCCGTGAGTCCTCCTCATGGCTCGCTTCCTCAGCTCCTCGTGGCTCACTGTTTGGAAGCTTTCCAGCAGCTTCAGGCTGTCTGAATCAGTCTTCCTGGTTTTCTGTCCAGAGCTGCACTGTAGCGCTTCACCGTGCTGTCGAGGAGACCCTCCATGGCCCCCCTCATCCCTGTAAGGTCTGTGGTTAGAGACCCACAGATTCCTCAAGGTCCTTTTTAAGGCTTCCTGCTCTGTACTGGCAAATTGTTAATCAGTTTGTGGCAGCATAAATAAAATTAGAGGCTTTAATTAAAACTAATGAACGAGTGAGCGGAGACCAACCTGGCTGCTCTGCTCTCTGAGCCTCAGAGCAGTAAATAATGAAAGTGTCACACATCAAATGATGGGTTGTAGCAAAGTGTAAGGGCAGCAGAAAGGAGGCCACAGAGCACTCCTCCTCCTGGGTGTAATTTGCAAGCTAGTGAAATCCCCATTTTGATGTTTCTTAGTAACCAATTCTGCAGGAACCTTTCCAGTTTGCTGGCTGGCCTTTGTTTTGTGCTCCTATAACAGAGCGCCACACATGGGGTAATTTATAACAAGCAGACATCTGTTTTCCTACAGCTCTCGAGGCTGGGACATCCAGTCCAAAATCAGGGCCTGGCAAAGGCAATGACTTTCTGTTGCCATACTCACTGTTATAATAAACCTACTTTGGCCATAACCAACCTATTCCTCCAACCATAGCTTCAGTCCCTGTGAAGAGAGCTCCTATGACCCAATCAGCTGCTTCAAGGGTCCTCCTCTCCACAACACTGCACTGGTGACTAACTTTGTAATATATAGCCTGGCCCTCCTCTCTCCAAAAGGAGGTCACTTACAAGATGCCATTCTCCATCCTCATGAAGGAGCAGCTTACACAATGATAGATCCACATCATAGATTCTTAGCGGTCAGGAATCAGGGAGTCTAATTTTTTCTCATTGTACGGGATGCCAAAAGAATTACCTTGCATCCTGCTTGATGTTCAAGTATATTCCTAGACATTCCTGCAGGTGGGAAACATGTTTATAATTATCTAAGCATAGCCTTGAAGTCCTTGCAAGCATGAAGTCCCTTCTGCACAGCTTTAGTGTGGAATGAATTTTCTAGAAATGCAACTACTCCATGAATGCAGGTGATCTGGAAGTCAGGAAGAATGTTTTGGTATTTGGTTTTTGATGCAGTGTCTTAAAAAGCCCAGGCTACCTGAAATTTGAAATTTTCAACCCTCCTGCTTCAGCCTCTGATGGTTAGGGTTACAAGCATGCGCTACCACTGGCATCATTCTAAAACCACATCTATAGTGAGAGCATCCCTACCTGTGTCTACAGCTCCTCACTTCTGTCGGTCTGCACTGGGGCTGTCACTATGTGTGTCATTATGACCCTACACACAAACTCATGTGACTGGTTACTCATTTTGTCTTTGAATGTCTTTGCAAGCATTTATGTGTTGAGATTAATATTCTTTATTATAAGTTACTTCCCTCTTATTTTCTTCAGTCAAGTCATCATGCCGATTTTGCTCTCTCTCTTTTCTGTGTGTGTGTGTGCATGTGTGTGTATAAAAAGAAACATTTGTTCTATCAATAGGTATATTAGACAGACGTTGCCATCATGATTATACACATAAACTCACTACATTGTTCAGGCTGGCTTCACAGTCATAGAGAGCCATGTGCTTCTGACTGCAGGCATGTGTGTGTGTGTCTGTGTGTGTCTGTGTGTGTGTGTGTGGTGTGTGTAGATACATAGGTGATAGATAGATAGATAGATAGATAGATAGATAGATAGATAGATAGATAGGACATTTAAAGAACTGCTGGCTCTTTATCTTCAAATCTAGTTAGCATATTTTTGTCAATGAGGCAGAAAAGCAGAATTGACCCAATTTTGAGAGGAGAGTATGAGTATGTATGTCATTGGCCCCGGCAGCTCATATCTAACCATTTCTGTTGATTCCTATAAGTAGATACATTTGTAAGTTTCACATTACTGCAGTGCAGTACCTGTGCCAACTAAGAAAACAGTCTTGGAGACTAAAGGACCCTCCATCTGGCACTTCCTACGAGGACTTCATGGCAGTGGAAGGAGCACGTGTCAGGACAATCAGTTCCACCTTCAACAGGAGTGCAGAGAAAGGCAGCTGGGGTCCCACGGTGCCTTTAAGACGATGCCTCTGTGACTAGGAACCTCCTGAGGGCCTCCAAGCCTCCCAGTAGCAGCACTCTGGGAAACAAACTTCCACAAGGACATTTTTAGGACAATCTCACTGTAGGCAAAGCATAGCAACAGATATGGGGTCAAAGGTACTAGTTAGTTTGCCAGCTCTAGAACAACCAAATGCTGTTATTGTCTAGTAGAGCCTTATATCTGGGAAACGGCAGTGATCTATCTAGAATTTACTACAATCCACCATAGTCTCATCTATTCTCCAGTTCCTTTCATTTTTTTTTACTTCAGATGGTGCCTTTCTATGCCCATGCCATTCTGAAGCTCACAATTACCCTGCCTCAGCTTCTACAATGCTGAGATTGGGGACATGAGCCACCACACCCAGCTGGCTCCTTTGGACTTTTTTCTAGGTCAGACTGTTGAGCTCCATGGGAATGCAGAGCCATCATTACTCCTGTTCCTCTTCAATATTATATAATGCCATCAATCTCTAAAGTTCTCCCAAGAATGTATGTATGCATCTTTAATATTATATATATATTATATATATTATTGCTTCAGCTTATTATCTTTTTCCTATATATAACATTCCGTATTCAGAAGAAACATTCCTTTTAATTTTTATTTAGCACACCGTGGAACAGATTTCCTTGTGGCATTCTCGTACATGTTTCTGGTTGATCCTCTCCACCCCTCAGCTCCTCTCCACTACCTCCCTGTCCCCTACGCTCCCCACTGACATTCTCCCTTCTACTTTCTTGTCACATATGCTCTATTGCTCTCCTTACCCCTTCCTCACATCTCGAGGGTCCTTTCCAGTTCCATAGCCTCTATCAACACTTATTCCCTCCTAAACATACAAACGGTGATTGGAAAGATCCACATATGAGAGAGAGCAAGTGGTATTTGCTTTTCTGAGTCTATATTACCTCGCTTAATATAATATTTATCATTTTCCATAAGTTCCACCTTTCTTTATAACTGTAAATTTCCTGTGTGTGTGCACCACATTTTCATTATCCATCTGCCGACAGACTGATGCCATTGCCTTGCTATTGTGATAAGAGGAGCAATAAAGATAAATGTGCAAGTGTCTCTGTGGGAGGAAATAGTCCTCCGAGTGTGTGGTAGACCCGCTTACACCAGCTTACACCGGTTGTGAAGAGACTGGCCAAAAATTCCTGTCACAGTGATCTTCATCTCATGAGCTCGGTGGAAATTTTCACCTTCTGCATATATGTTGCAATTATCCATACAAGAGATGGGAAATGATGGAGTAGGTGTCTGCGGATTCACCAGGTTCACTGTGAGTTAGACTTGGGCTCAGGTTCCATCTCCCAATTACCATTAACACTCACTGTGACTGGTGGGTCACTTGGTATCTTGGGTCCCCAATAATTAGAGTCAACTCGGTTCATGTCTAGTAAGCTTAGAAACGCCTAGAAATGTCCTCTTTTCAACGGCCACCGCTCTAATAAATAGAATCTTTTGGAGATGGCCTGGAATAAGATTTACTCTTAGATACTGGACTTAGAATATTTTATAGCAGTTGGCTGATAGTGGTTCATGCCTTTAATCCCAGCACTCGGGAGGCAGAGGCAGGTGGACCTCTGTGAGTTCAAAACCAGCCTGGTCTACAGAGCTAGTTCCAGGAGGCTGTTACACAGAGAAACCCTGTGTCCAAAAAAAAAAAAAAGAATATTGTATATCATTAAATAATACTACTATAGTGGCATGTCTGCCTATTTAATTTCTAGGACTATCATGAAGAATTGGCTACTGCTGCGGATCTCTTTGGAGCAGGGAATTCTGACTCCGTGTGTCTTTCTGCTGCCTCTTACAGTAAAGGTCTCTTGGCTGCCACTGTTATGGGCTCTCATTTCAGATGAAAATAGAGAACTCATTGTAGTGTTTAAATCCCCTATTGATATAGCTGACCCACAAAGAGAATGGGCACACAGCTGCTCTGGAGGGCAGGTGTCATGTTCACTAATGCATTTATCAATGCCCTGGTGGAGGACTTGTCTTCTGGGGCCTTCACTGGGCGCATCAGTCGGGGCAGATGTTACAGTTTGCTCGTGATAAACCTTATCTCCCTGGCTTTTGCATTCCCGTCTTTATATCATGCTAAGGAAGCTGTAGGATTCCATCTTCTTTAAATGTAAGGTAGTGGTGTGTCCACAAGTCAATCAACCAAGGAGAAAAAACTGTGAGAAAGACTCTCTGGTAAGGACCATTCCCATTGATAAGCACCTGTATCCACGGATTACATGTCCCCCCTCTTTGGTCTAATATCCTTAGGCTCCACTCACACCTTTTCCAGGCCTCTGATGTATCCACTACCAATATCTTGGAATTCTTTTGGTGTGTAAGCTATTTGGGGGTGAGAGTGGGTCATTGTTTGAATGTGAAATGCTCCCCACAGATTCACATATTGAAACATTTGGTTCTCAGATGGTGGCACTGTTTTGGAGGTTATGGCACATTTGGGTAGAGAAAGGTTGCTAGAGTCAGGCTCTTGAGGATAAAAGCCTGACCCTACTGCCAGTGCTGTTTCTGTTTCCTGGCATGGCAGTATATGGGGGACGGCCACATCTTCTTCGCAAGCTTTTTTGATTTGGCTTTCCTGCCATGGTGGACTTCCTTTCCAGAAACCAGGAGACAAAATAAATCCTTCCCTACCTCAGTTTCTTCCACCAGAGTTGTTGTTAACAATGGTGTGAAAAGCAGCTCCCAAAAGTGTACGTAGTGGGACCTTACTGAGACTTGAAACCAGCTCTGGGCTCAGTGGCAACAGCTGCTTTGGTTTTGAGAAGGGTGGGGACCGCCCTTTTAGGCATCTCCCTCAAGTAAGGCTAGCCCAGGAGTTTCAGGCAAAAGATAGGCTGGTGTTTTCAGGTAACAGAATCATTTGTAGGTTCGAACTTGACATTGGCTTGTAGGTCTAACCAAATGTTTCCTTTCTAGTTTCCAGAATCACATCCTTTCGCAGAATTCAAATTTTAAGCGCAATTCAGCGAAATTGATTAATTAATTGTGTATTTGATTCTCATTGTTTTGGTCCTCATACAAAAAAAAATGGGGGGGGTTCTCTGGTTTCCAGGTAAAGCAAAACTATACTTCCTATTTTCTCTTGGTAAAGGCTCAAGAATGGTTAAAAATGAACGCAATCTCACATTCGTCAACCAAAGAATGGATAAGGAAGAGATGGAGAGATGGCGCAACAGTTAAGAGCCCTAGCTGTATAGCTCGGATTCTAATGGTATCAATAATAAAAACCTGGAGTCAGTTATAGAGGTTACTGCTGGAAGACCAGAGAAACAGAGCGGCCAGCCACTAGAGAGTTCTTTTACCTCTACCAACGCTCAGACCAAAGCGGCAATCCTACCCTCAGAGTGTCTCCTCAGACTGCTGCCTCAGACTGCACTGAGCTCCTATCTCCTCCCACCTTATACTCCTCTCTCCGCCCAGCCATATCACTCCTGTCTCCACCTCCCTAGTGCTGCGATTAAAGATGTGGGATTCCAAGTGCTGGGACCTTTGTGTGAGCTCTGTTTCTCTTTTAGACTGGTTCAATTTTGTATAGCTCAGGTTGGCCTTAAACTGACAGAGATCCATCTGCTTCTGTTTCTCCAGTGCCACCACTGCCTGACCTCCAGTGGCTTAGCTCTGCACTCTGATCTTCAGGCAAGCTTTGTTAGAACACAAACAAAATGTCACTGCAGGCTGCTCTTCCAAAGGGCCAAAGTTCAATTCCCAGCCCTCACGGGGCAGCTCACAACCATCTGTAACTGTATTTCCAGGGGATCTAATGTTCTGACTAGGCACTCATGTGGTGCACAGACATGCATGCAGATAAAGCACATACACAAAAAACAATAAAACGTTTCAAAAGAATTGATCAAAAAGACATAGTTTCATTTCCTTTGGGGGACCTACCTGTGGTCTACTGTTGAAGGAGGGAGGGCCTGCTTTTGGTCCCAGTCGCCCAGCTAGCATACACCCGAAATAACCACACAGAAATTGTATTAATTAAATTACTACTTGGTCCATTATCTCTAGCCTCTTTTTTTAATATTTATTTATTTATTATGTATACAATATTCTGTCTGTGTGTATGTCTGCAGGCCAGAAGAGGGCACCAGACCCCATTACAGATGGTTGTGAGCCACCATGTGGTTGCTGGGAATTGAACTCAGGACCTTTGGAAGAGCAGGCAATGCTCTTAACCTCTGAGCCATCTCTCCAGCCCCTATCTCTAGCCTCTTATTGGCTAACTCTCACATCTTGATTAACCCATATCTATTAATCTGTATCATCATGTGGCAGTGGCCTACTGGGAAAGAGTTCACACGTCTGTCTCTGGCAGCTCCATGGTGTCTCTCCGACTCTGCTTTCTTTCTCCCAAAATTCAGTTCTGTCTTCTCCGCCTACCTAAGTTCTGCCCTACCAGGCCAAGCAGTTTCTTTATTGATTAACCAATGAAAGTAACACATAAACAGAAGGACCTCCTACACCAGTCTACATGGAAGCAAAGACTCTTGGAAATTCAATACCCAGAAAACCTGTTTTATCTGTCAGTACAAGAAAAATTAAGCACACTACAGCTGATTGACACCACTTACTCCTGAAAAGGGAACGCCTCAGTGATTCCCATTTTCTCCCCATGAGCCACACCGCCAACCTGAAAGCCAGCTTGTTGAATAAAGACAAGGTTGAATTAGAGAGCAGAAACTCGGCTTCCAACTGAGAAGAAGCATCCAGAACACAATAAGGAACTTGAAGCAGCACTGTGTGAGGAATTACAGGCCTTCTTGGATGGTTGACCAAAATGAAAATGGAAGAAGCATTTTCAACCAAGGGAGCTTGTGAACTAGAGCTTTAGCGTCACTGGGAAGGGCAGCAGCTCCTGTGTCACATGTATGTGGTCTCTCGCCGGCTAGGCACACACTGCACTGTATCCCAGGCACCAGGCACCTTGTTTACGACCCCAGTCTCCGGTGCTCCAGGCCCTCCAGGTCACTGGCTAGACAGTCACCTGAGTCAGGCCTGTTGTGCCCTCGGAGTCAGGCCCTTTTAGGGTCCTGGAATCACCACCCCAGTCCCTGCAGCCTCTCCAGGTAGTGCTGTAGCTACCCGCCCCACCAACCTGCCTTGCCCCTCCCGCAGAGAAGTTGCCGCGCATGAGCACTACAGAATGAAATAAATGAGGCCGGGGAAGGATAGCTGAGAGTCTCATTTTGTAAACCACGAGTTCTTTGCAGCACTTTATGGCCATGCTGGCAAGCCCAAGTTTCTCATTTTTACTTTGAACCTGATGACTTGCTTTCTTTTGTTTGTTTGTTTGTTTTTTGTGGTGCTGGGAACCAAACCCAGGCTTCCACACAAGCTAAGTACTCACCCACTCACTGGGCCACATCTCCAGCCCTGTGATTAAAATCTGCAGTAAGTATATTAGCTCTGCAATTATAAGTAAAATCCTACAAAATTTAGAAACTTACAATTTTGTCAAGTAGGAGTGAGAGAGACAGCTTAGCAATAGCGTGCGCACACACACATACGCACACATCTGCACGTACACACATACATGCACACACACGCAAATGATAAATTATTTAAAAATTATTTTGAAAGAAAAGAAAAGATGCATTGTATACACAGTGTAATTCTTTTTTAGTCATGAAGGGTATGCTGTTTGAATGAAAATGGATTCAACTGGGGATAATAATTTTAAATTAATTAAGTCAGTTACAGAAAAAGAAAGGCAAATATATTTTTCTTATTTGCAAATTATATATAGGCCATCATGTATGTATATCTGACACCAAAGTGGAAGAAAAACTACCTTGGGGGGACAAAAGGGACTAACGGTGGGGAGCAGGCAGAGGGGGAGGAATACTCAAAGTACATTCTATATTAGCATAAAATGTCCTTCTGAAACCCAGCACCATCACAATGAACATCTGCTAATCAAAAATATTTTTAAAATAAACGTTCAGAAAAAGACACTAAACAGGATGACCAAAAATTTATGTCTTAATCAATTTTAGAGAATTTTTAAAAAGAAAAGAAATGACAGAACAAGACTTGGCCACTGGGGTTGCCATTCTATAAATCCCTTCTGGGATTTGCTGTGACCATTCGCACATGAGAGACATCTTTGGATCCTGACATAACGCAGCCTCCGTAACCCTGTTCCAGTATCTCTAAATTCACTTGAGTGCAGAATGGTTTTTACAGCTAGCATCTATTATTTTTTTAGGGATGTGTCTATCAGATTATGCATAATTTGAAAGATGTGCTTTAGAATAAAGAATTTGGAAATATAAGCACTTTAGTGTCACACTTAGAATGTAGGATTACAAATTTCCCAATAGACGGGCATTTCATCAGGAAAGCGGACACTTGTGCTCCCAAAAGCTGACTTCCAAACACACATCCCTGTTTAACCATAGGCCACCAGCCTGCCACAAGGCCTGACTCCTGATGGGGCTGCATCACCAATAGAAGACATCACCAGCTGGAAGTACTTGGTACAGCTAATATACTGAACGGACATCCTAGCTTCACCCGTAATGTGCTGTATGGTATCAGTGGTTTGCTCCCTCAATGATGTGGTCAATTGGCAACCCTATCTCCAAGAGAGAGAGAGAGAGAAAAAAAGCAGTGCCATGCATTATTAGCCCCAGAAAAGATCAACATTTAGAATCTGAAGTATAAATTATTGCTTGCACTAGTGCAAACTTGAAAAATCGTTAAGTCAGGGACCACCTCCTTATGAATTCTTAGGACGATGGCTGGTGCAAAGCCATCATAAAACATCAGGCATTATTATTGCTACTGTTAAATGCACATTCCCAGGCCCCCGCAGGCCACTAGAAACAGGATCCCCAGGGTTGGCAAGATGAAGGCCCTGCTCTCCAGTTCTCTGGAGAGATGGTGCACTGAGAGGTGGCTCCCAGAATCCAGCCCAGGTGGCATGGTGCCTGTCCTCTAGTGTCTCTTCCTTGCTCGTCCACACCGTGGCTTCCCTGGTTTGTCCAATGTTTCCCTACATTCTCTGTACTTCCTGACTCTTTTCTACTACTTTCTTGGCCTCTCTTACTCTTCAGAATAGTTATTGTTCAGACATGGTAGTTTTTCCTCAGAAGTCACCCTTTGACATTTCTCGCTGGAGAAATATAACATTTATATTAGTATCTAGCTGTTATAGCCCATGAGTCAACATGGCAGTGAATGGGTCAGAAGCAGAAGTCAGAGTGTTGAAATCAGCAAATATCCTAGGGAAAGTCCTGACTCCACCAACAGTATTGGAGGAAAAGACACAAAGCACTCTCAAGCACCAGGGACCACAGCTTTAACTAAACTATTTAAGCAGTGGTTCTCATCCTGTGGGTTATGACCCCTTTGGGGTCGCCTATCAGATATCTTGCATATCCTATATTTACATTATGGTTCATAACAGCAGCAAAATTACAGTTGTAAAGTAGCAATGAAATAATTTTATGGCTAGGGGTCACTACAGTTTGAGGAACTGTATTAAAGGGCCATGGCATTAGGAAGGTTGAGAACCACGGATTTAAGTCTTATAGGGCAGTGAGACTTGGGAATCACAGCCTGTGTGGTGTGTGTCGTTTTCTGACTGATAAAGGAATTGGAGCTTTTGGTCTAGCAGAGAAAATGCCGGCCTCAGCAAGATTTTAGAGTGGGAGCAGTTTGGAAGTGATTTGGAGGAGTCCAATTCCCTGCCCAAAAGGTCTAAACGAACCGAAACTCGAGCTTTTTATACAAATGATCAGAAATGAAAGCAAAAATATTTCATCAAAGTAAAAGGGTGTGCGCAACATATTGGCCCCTTGGTGTCATTTGAAGTAAATTAATGTGGAGGACCAAAGCAATGGAGTCGGCAGTATGCAATGCTCCGGGGACTTACCTGTGATTTTGTTCCTGGTGTAGCAAAAATAAATGCTCCCAGCAAGCCTTGAGGGAGACATACGACAGCATGCATAAGTAAGATTAATCAGTAAAGCTAGCATCTACCTAATGAGTTATCGTTGACATCACAAGGCTGGAAAAACACAGGGCTGTGGCCTGGCAGGGCTGTGTACTCTCAGAAGACACAAGCAAGAATCAACCATGTGTGTGGGTGTGGGTTGCTCCTGAACACACTGGTCTCAGTGGGGTGACAGAAAGTGACGGTCTCCTGGGTGCTCTTGACCACTGTGGGAAGAGAGGTGGGTGACTACTAAAGCAAGATGTGGGGGTCCATGTTCCCTCAACAGCCTTCCTGTATTTCAGAGAAGCTCTGAGGGACTGTGTTTCTTTTTTCTGTTGTTTTTGGTTTGGGTTTTTTATTGTTTTTATTGAGCTATGTATTTTTCTCCACTTCCTCCCTTCCTCTCCTCTCCTTTTCTACCCTCTCTCATGGTTCCCATGCTACCAATTTACTCAGGCGATCTTGTCTTTTTCTACTTCCCACGTAGATTAGATCCATGTATGTTTCTCTTAAGGTCCTCATTGCTGTCTAGGTTCTCTGGGATTGTGTCTTGTATGCTGGCTTTTCTTTGTTTTATGTCTAAAAGCCACTTATGAGTGAGTACATATGATATTTGTATTTCTAGGTCTGGGTTGCCTCACTTACTATGATGTTTTCTAGATCCATCCATTTGCCCACAAATTTCAAGATGTCATTATTTTTTCTGCTGTGTTGTTCTCCATTGTGTAATTGTACCACATTTTCTTTATCTGTTCTTTGGTTGAGAGGCATTTCGGTTGTTTCCAGCCTCTGACTATGACAAACAATGCTGCTGTGAACATAGTTGAGCACATTGAGTGACTGTGCAAGTCTCTAAACAGGAACCACAGCACTCAGGACACGGAGGCAAGAAAACTACATGCTTGAGCTAGTGTGGGAGATATACATAGAGAGAGTACTTACTAGTCTCAAAAAAAGAAAGGAAGGAAGGAAGGAAGAAGCAAATCTCCAACTCTAGGAACCCTAAAAACCACAGCTTTCTGAACATATATTCCCCAGTTGTTTCTCGGTATTTAGAGCTTCCTTCAAACACTGCAATTGACCCTCCCTCTATGAGACACATTAATAGTACGGCCCTTAGTTAGGTTTTTTTTTTTTTTTTTTGATTGTTTGGTTGGTTAGTTTTCGTTTTTTGAGATAGGGTTTTTCTGTGTTGCTTTGGAACTTGTGCTGGACCTAGCTCTTATAGAGCAGGTTGGCCTTGAGCTCGCAGAGATCCATCTGCCTCTGCCTCCCAAGTTCTGGGATTAAAGGCATGCACCACCACTGCCTGACTAGTTAGGGTTTTAAAGCTGTGAAAAGAAAATGACCATGGCAACTCTTATAACAAAAACATTTAATGGGGGTGGCACACTTACAGTTTCAGAGGTTCAGTTCATTATGGCATGAAGGGGAACATGGTGGCGTGCAGGCAGACATGGTGCTGGAGCTGAGCATGCTACGTCTTGCAGCAACAGGAAGTCAACTGACAGCCACACTAAGAGAAGCCTAATGTCAGTCCAGTATGCCCCATCTATGATCCAACTGGCAGTTTAGCTTCCTTCCAACTGCAGCATCCAGTGTGTTGGCATGTGGTCCCCTGGTTTGCCCTGACAGTCATTGGCAAGGATGCTCCTTGTGCTCTCTTCCTTAGGTCATCTGCACACAAAGGGAACCATAGGAGGGCTTCTGGAACTCCCCCTCCATGATGGTCATTGGGTGGTCAAAAAGCGGGAGGCTTGGAACCAATGTGGCAACGCACTCAGGTTAGTGTCCTAGGTCAGGAGCCAGTGTGCTGCCTACCAGAGAACTAAAAGCTCCAAGACACCATTTCCTCACTTCTGGTGCTGTCCTGGGACTGTTTGTTGTTATTGCTATGTACTACACTATTCTGGAACACTGAGTGTTGACAGAGGTTTCTGTCCCACCTGGTACCACAGTTGTTCAGTCCCAAAGAAACACACAGAGACTTATATTAATTGTTAAATGGTTGGCCTATTAGCTCAGGCTTCTTATTAACTCTTACATTAACCCATAATTCTTGTCTGTGTTAGCTATGTGACTTGGTACCTTTTATCAGTGAGGCATTCTCATCTTGCTTCCTCTGTGTCTGGGTGACAACTGCAGATTAAGCCTTTCCTCTTCCCAGAATTCTCTTATTCTGGTCGCCCTGCCTATACTTCCTGCCTGACCACCCCGCCTATACTTCCTGCCTGGCTACTGGCCAATCAGCATGTTATTAAACCAATACAAGTGACAAATCTTTACAGACTATTGTCCCACAGCAACTAAGGACACAATAGCAAATCAGAACAATACAACCTCTACTCAGTCAGACTGGATTTTGGTAGAAAAACAAATAAGCCAATAAATGCAATCAGGTCAAGACAGTGATAAATGTTGCAATAACAGAGGGACCACAACTAGTCAGATGGGAGGGGACTTGAATAGAATGATGAAAGAAAATTACTGACAGGTGAGTTTTGAAGTGAGGCTTGATCATCAAGAGGAAGTCAATTCGGGAAAGTCTAGTGAGGTGTGGCAGAGAGGAGCAGTGGTCAGAGTGGATGTAATGCCTGCCCCCCAATCTTTAGGAATGTATTCCAACACCCGAGGGATGCCTGAAACAGAATCTACATCCTGTTATACATACCCATGATATTTTAATCCAGATTTAATCATAGCAAAAGATTAACAATGTAACCAACGATAAAATAGAGTGAGAGTAATATCGCATAAGCTATATGGATATTCTGTCTCTAAATATCTTAACATATTGCACATCTTAACAATATCAGCATAGGATTTTTTTTCTTTCCTTACTAAGTTGAGAACTACTGCCTTTTTCCTTACAGCAAGCACTTCATGGCCGTTCTTTGATATATTCAAATTATCAGAATCAGTGTTCTTGGGCTTTGGGGCTATACCAACCATGATATTGACCTGATCACCAAGATGGCTACTGAATGACTAATGAGCGGGTCGTGCATACTGCACAAAGGGATGACTTATGTCTGGACAACATAGATAAGAATAGTATGATGTAAGATTTCATGATGCTACTCAGAATAACATGCAGCCTGAGAATTACCAGTTGTTTATTTCTGGAATTGTCTACCTAATAGTTTTAGAGCACAGCTGGTAATGCATAGCAGATTGCAGATGTGAAACCATGGTAAAGGAAGGCAGTGAATTCGGTGAGCAGAGGGAAGCACTGAGGCGAGAAAGGGAGAATGGGAAAAATGAATCGGAGACATGGGTGCAACGGGATTATGTAATCTTAGAACTTGTCCTAGTCAATTTTACTATTGCTGTGATGAAATACTATGACCAAAGCAACTTGGTGGGGGAAGTTAAGGCTTACCCTTAAACATCACTTCAACTAAGAAAGTCAGAACAGGAACTTAAGCAGGACAGGAACCCTGTAGTAGGAACCAATGCAAAGAACATGGAGGAGAGTTGCTTTCTGGCTTGCTCCTCATGGATCACACAGACTGCTTTCTAATAGAAACCCCAAAGTTGGTCTAGTTTTGGAGCTCTGAGGCAGCCATAGTCCATAGTTAAGGGCCCACAGTGGTACCTGTGGGCGCGTCTTTAGACTTCAGAATCAACCCAGTACATTGGCTATGCTGGGGCCTGGCAATGTTCTAGCCCCGTTCCCCTTTGTGTTGTTTTTGCAGTGACACCATGGACCCGCTGGCTCAAGCTCATGCCCATCCCAGCTCTCTGCCTCTCTTGGTTTGGTATCCACTGTCACTCGGTCTGGTCCAGCCACTGCAGCCTGCTCCAGCCTCTCCCTAGTCCTAGGTGCTGGGCATTGTCTTCCTCAGTCACTCTCTACATTATAGATGATGTCTTTCACTTGAACCCAGAACTCACAAGTGCAACTAGCCCAGCTAGTCAGTTTGTTCACTGGGCCATAGCCTCTGCCTGCTGAGTGCTAGAATCGCAGATGAGCCATCTCACACTTGCCTTACACATGCGTGGGTGCTAGATTCTGGACTCTGGTCCTCGCTTGTGCAGCAAGCACTTTGCCAACTAAGCCCTCCCTCAGTACCGTTCTTGTTTAATGTGTACGTTCACGGTGCACATTTGTCTCTGAGCACTGTTTTTGCTGTACCTTGTAAGTTTTGATACACTGTGTTTGTGCTTTTGTTCATCTGTGAGTATGTCTAGTTTCTCTGTGATTCGGGCATCTTTTGGTTAAGTGCTTGCTTTTTCATTCACGTATTTATTTGTGACCTTCATGGGTTGTCCCTTCTGTTTCTAGTGTCACTGAAATGCAGTCAGAAATGACTCTTGGTAAGTCTTCAAACTTTTAAAACTTATTGTGACTTGCTTCCTCACCCAAAATATGATCTGTTCCAAAAAACACTCTAGATTTACTTGAGAAGACTATACATCTTGCAATACAAAGTCTTTCCTTGTGTGTTGGCATACATGTTTATAATTGTTTACTTTCCTTGGTTAATTGACCCCCTTTCTTATCATATAATGATTCTCTTCTGTAATACCTTTTACTGAATCAATCTCTCTCTCTCTCTCTCTCTCTCTCTCTCTCTCTCTCCCCCCCCCCTTCCTTCCTTTCTTAATTTCTCTTTTTTCTTTCTTTCTTCTCTATTTTCTTTCTTTCTTTTCTCCTTTATTTTTTGGAGGCAGGGTTTCTATGTGTAGCCCTAGCTGTCCTGGAACTCCCTCTGTAGACCAGGCTGGCCTCAAGCTCAGAGATCCACCTGCCCCTGTTTCCCGAGTGCTGAAATTAAAGGTGTGTGCCCCACCACTGCACGGCATGAAGACTGTTTTTGTTTTCCTAATACTAATGCAGTCAGTCTGGTTGGATTTGGAGAGTTTTTTTAATGGAATTGTTTCATTTATTAAGGAAAGCCAGAAGAGAGAATGGAGAGAGAGAGAGAGAGAGAGAGAGAGAGAGAGAGAGAGAGAGATTCTTCACTGCAATAATAAAACCTGAAATGCACATGTAGTGTGCAAGCGAGTGGAGGACAAAAGCGATTAGTTCTCTCATCATAGCACCTATATAGAGACGGATGAGGGGGACCAAGAGAGAACCCAGGAAGCTGAGATCAGTAAAGGTCAAGCACCAAAACTCCGGAGATGCTGAAGCTGCAATGACCAACATTCTCTCTTTAGAGAACTCTCAAGGATGTGTTACAGTAGCTGGGCACCCACCGGTGGGGAGTCTACAGACAGCATCTTCAATTTAAAATTTTGATTAAAGTTCCTAAATTTAGGAAGTGAAACTTGGATAGTTACAATATCACAAAAGTAATGAAAATTCATTAGAAAAGTGCAGGGCGGAGGGAAAACACCAACATGGGTCAGGAAGTAGACTTCAGATACCCCTGCTGGCCCAGACATGGGCACCTGTAGTGCCCGGCTTTACAGTGGAAGTACTTGGTTTAAAAGATAGTGTTTGTCATGGGACTTAGAGATGCTAGTAGAAGCCAGCCGGAGGGCTAGACTTTCCCTCTCCCTCCTCCCTTCAGTTTGGACATAACTCTCAATCTCCCAGAAGAACCTCCCTCACCCTGGGGAATAATTCAGCCCTTGGTGGCATCTTAACTCTGTTGCACAGTAGTAGCAAAGGTGTCTTCAAGTTCATCCAAAGACCTAAACAAACAAATCCTGTAAAGCCCAATTCCCACTGTCAATCCTATTCTAAAGTTAGCCATTGAGCTGTTGTAATATACTCAGTTGCAAATCTAATTCCGAAAGACTGAAACTGAATCTTTACCCCCAAACAAAATTAGAGGCATATTTTTCTGTCCCGCCTGCCAGCTCCCAAATCAAGACATAAAGACTTCTTATTAATTATAAAACCTCAGCTGATAGCTTAGTCTTGTTACTAGCTAGTTCTTACAACTAAAATGAGTCCATTTCTACCCATCTATATGTTACCATGTGGCTTGTGGCTTTTAACCTGTCCTCTGGCACATCTTGTTCCTCAGCATCTGCTGGTGACTCCATCCGTCTTCCCAGAGTTCTCTCTGGCTTGCCCACCTATGCCTCCCACCTAGCTGATGGCCATTGAGCTTTTTATTAAACCAATCTGAAGACACCTTGGCAAAGATACATCTTTACACCGTACAAAAAGATTATTCTATAACACAAAATAAAATAAGCAACAAGGGTTGTAGCACATGGTTTATGTTCACACACATACAGGAGAGAGGGGAAGAGGACACGGAGATCGCAGGAGCAAAGCTGAGTGACCCAGCACACTAACTACACAAAGAAGACCCCATGCCAATACAGTCATCAAGACCATTTGTGCCCTGAGGATGATTTTCTAGGCTTCTCATAGGGTCAGAGCTTTCTTACTGTCCCCACACTGGGGCTGAGAATGACCGATAAAATGCTTTGGGTCAAAGGGGAAAATGATAAAACCTCCTTCAAGAAACCTCAGAACACAGAGAGGTACCAAGGCTAATCATCTAAAAAACATGCCAGTGTGCCGTCTACATCACACTTAACACATGTTCGGAAAGACAAGCCCAGCGCGTCTCAGACCTTGGCTCCCTTAAAAACATAAAAAGTGCTGAAGGTTTAAATAAGTTTGGAAAGAATGGACGGAACTTCAGGGAAGTCCAAAGGTAAAACAAACAAACAAACAAACAAACAAAAAAACAGTACAACTGTTGAGAAAGCCTTTCAGTTTGCTCAGTGTGGTCCAGGTCCCTGTCCCTCATCTCAGGCTTTGTCAGTGTCTGAGATACATACAGGAAGTTCCAGAGACGTCACATCACAAAGTAATGCACTTTTGCTGGAAATTGAAGGGCTCTGAAGCTCAAAGGTAAGTGACCCAAAGTCAAATTTCAACTACGTTATGGCTTGGCACTCCGTGCTACCCCTTCCCCAAAGGGTATAAGAATGCGTATACTGGGAGCTCCTGGGAAAATGTCTTTGTTGAAGATTTGAGACTGATACTCACTGCAACAGTATTAAGAAACAGTGCCTGTAAGGGATGATGGAACCAGGAGAGCTCTGCCCTCACTAGTGGAGTAAACTATCTTTTATTCAAAGAGATGGACAGAATGAGGTCATCCCTCTTTTACATGCCTTTCAACCGGTAAAGACACCTACAATGGCATAATTCTGGAAGCAGAGACTGACTCTTCACAGGACAGACACCAAATCTATGATGGGCCATTCCAGTTTCTAACATTAAATCCATTTCTGAGAAGTAAACATGTGTTGTTTATGAAAAGACCCAGTCTTGGGTCATTTTGTGTGATAGCACAAATACTGCTGCTATAGAATGGTGCTAAGTTTATCTGGGAAATGATGCCCCTACTGTAGACAGATGTCTGCTAAGCCTTCCCCTGTCCCTCCTTGAGGCACATCAAGACCTGGAAATCTTCTCAAAGACAACCTGCAAACCTGCCATGATAGAGGAGGACACACAACTTCTGCGAAATCTCAGGCCTTCAAGCCTTGCTGCGCTCCTGGGCCAATTAGAATGAGTTCTATAATTGGACGTAGAGACTCCAATTTTGGAATTCTGTTTCCTTTCTCTTTTGTTATATGTCTTCACAAACAAAATGGGACAGGGGAATAAACAGAGGTAGAGCTAAGAACATGCTTCATGACTATCACAATTTTTAGACACACAATTTTGCCCTAGGGGAAGAGGTTGGAACATTCCCCGAGTGTTAGTAAAGCTTGGTCCAATTGTCCAGGAAGGACTGCAGGCAGAACTCCTTGGCTTCCCTAGGCAATTAGCAAGCAAGTCCCAGAGTCCATCGTCCAGAGTTATATGACTCTTCTGTACTCTGCCTGCGCTTGCTGACCGCGCCAGGGTGTGCTCGCTGACTGCGCCCATATGTTACAAGGTCCGGCACTCACCTGCACAAATCACAGTAAAGCCTTCCAATGGTAACTCAGTCTCCATGGTGACGCTACAGTGAAAACCCAGCACAGGCTAGCCCAGAAGGGAGACGCAGCCCAGGTCTCTGCAGGATCCAAATCTGGTTTTCTTCAGGGCTTAAGCAGATGGAAACTCAAGAAAACCAGGAATTCACTGGCGGTGATATGGCAAGTAGAAGATCCTGAATTCAACTACAGGACTTACATTATTCTTAGATTCTGATTTTGACCAAATTGCCTGGAGGAGAAAGAAGAGATATCAGAAATAATTAGCACCAAGTATAACGAATACAATAACATAGAAAGGAAGGAGGAGGACAAGAGATAATGACGGGGGATAGGTATGAGCAAAGCACATATGAAAACATAATACTAAAACCCTTTATTTTGATTGCTAATTTTTAAAGCATAGCTACAACTTTAATTGCCTGGATTGGATAAATTAGTAATCACCCATAAAGAAAAATCAGAGGCTGAAGCCGCACGGAATGGAAAGCCTAGAGATAAATATTCACTGGGAAATGTACAAGTTAGAGAATGTACTTGTTATGAAATATAGATTAAAATGAAACTGGGTGAGCATACACTTGATTATTACTTGAAGGAAAAGCCTGTCATTCTTCGCTGTGACCACACGGTGGCAGTAAAGACTAGCAGTGGTGCTGTCCCAGGCATTTGCACCAATCAAGATGCTGGAAGATTTAAGACAATGGCAGAGGAACTCAGAAATGCAAGTCTTAAACCTAGGTACTCCCAGTCTCTCCCGAGCACCGCCGGTTTCCCTGAGAATCACCAGACACTACTTCCAGAAGTGATTATGAATTTCTTTATCTAAATAACCTTTCCCTAGTTGCCAAACTGTTTAGTGTTGGAAGAAAACAAGGCCCCAGCTTTGGTGAGAGCACTGACCTTCATCTGCCGGAAGGCCAGGGACAGGAAAGGATGGAGCTCTGAGTCTTCCTACCTGGCTGACCTGGCCCCTCCCCTGCAGCCTACACCCCTTTCTGTCGTGACACCTGATTACCCAATGGTGGACTTTTCACTCTGTCTTGGGAAGGAATCAGGCTCTATATTTTTGCGCCTTGGCTGCTTCTGAATTCAGAGGACACCCTCAGCAGAGCTCTCTTTTTCTATAGTATCCTGACTTAAAGATCAGAGCAGAAGTTGAGACCTGGCCCTCATATACAACCATCTCTTCCTTGGCTCCTCCTCCAAATGTCTGGTGGTTCCCAGTCCTCACCCCTCTCAGTCCCCCGCCCCCACCACACACATACACACCATGCCCGGCCACTCGCCCAGTGTGGGCTGTCTACCCATGCTGGCTGGAGATTGGGAGATAGCATTGCTCTGAGGAGGACAGACCTACCCTAGTCTTAGTCCTGCTGCTTAGAGCAGGGTTTGCCCAAATCACCACGCCTCAGCTGTAGAACGGAGGCAAAGCTCCATTCTTGCTTTTCTCTAGCTCATCTGGCAGTCTTTTTAGGGTCCTGAGAAGTCTCCCGCTTCTCTCAGAAGGAAGGATGTTCCCATGCCTGGCAGTCTAGGGACCAAGGTGTCCATTTTGTCAGACCGTGTGAAGCAGAGCTGACAGGCACAAGTGTCTGCAGGACATAGGACACACACAAAACCCAGCACACTAGCTGGCTGGATGTGTGGGGCACAGGAAGCTGCCACCCTTCTGAATGAAGTATTACTTGGACTTTAAAGTACCGGCCTAAGTTTTCAGAGTCCCAAATGATCAAACAGACACCTGTTGCAATCCCTGAGCCAAAGAGAAAAATAGTGCATCAAACGGAGCCTCAGTCAGCGTGGTCACAATAGGAATAAGGGGTTCGGGTATCCCAAGTCGTCTCTGGGGTAATGACATGAGCTTTGGCTTCAGTAGGGGGATAATTGGGGCAGGGAGCAGGAGCATTCAGGATGAATCAGCTATTGGTCAAGAGCTACAGTTTGGTTGAACAGTAAACCTCAGGTGTGTAAAGTGGTGCCAAGACTTCTTCGCTTGAGAAGACACGCCTGTTCCTGTAAGATGGCTGCTTCTGCTTAGAAAGCGATTCTTCTGCTGGGCTCTGCTGCTCCTGACATTCAAGGTCTAGGACAATAACCAGAAACCCTTCAGGTGACTTTGGGGATTCATGGCCAGGACACGGGGAAAGCTGGTAAGATGCCTCCGTTAGGGTTTTGGGACCTGCATCCTTGAAGGGTGATGAAAGAGCCCAAGCATCGCGGTGTTCACACAGACACCGCTTGAGGAACCAGCATGCCTGTGGACCCAGCTGGACTCTGAGGGGAGGCGGGACGGACACCAAATGAAGACTGAGAAGTCAGGCTCTCGTCCCGCCCTTAGTTGCCTCGCAGACCCCTCTGGTGCTTTTGTCTGTTTGTTTTCACGAAGCAGCTTATAAGTGCCAGTTTGGGGGGGGGAGCCACTAATGGTTCGGCTGATGGACAGAAATTGGGGTAAGCTATAAACATCGTGGTTGGCATGAAGCTCAGGCAATGGCCTGCTTCTTGAGGACTCTGGCAGAAGATCCATGCTTAGTCTGGGCCATGCACGACTGGAACTTACTGGCACCATCATATTTGAGGGACTGTCTGGAAGCCTCTAACTAGTCAACGTTAGAAACCCAGACACAAACCAGGGTCTAGCCTCCTCTCAGGCTTCCCAGGCTGCCCGCCCCCAGGCAGAAGAGACCAGCTATGTAGTTCTAGCAAAAGGCCTTCAAGCTGTGCCGTGCTGGGGAGCGTTCTGTGGCTGATACCCATCTGTAAAAACTCTGAGGATGTTGTACTGAGAAATCCTGTTCTCTAAAACCACAGATGGCTAGAGAGGGCAGTTTGGAATTGCGACTGAGAAGAGGATAGCACAGCTGTATTTTGAGGACTTGAGCCAGGAGTCGCCAAGGCTTAGAGGAGCGGTTTCATGTCCAAATGTCCAACTCAAATGTAGAGTCCTTGGTCAAGCCTTGGACCCAGCATTGAGTACGAATCATAACTGCGGTTTAGGAGGACAGGATCCCAACTCGCTTCCTAGTACAACTCTTTTCCTGAAGCCTGCTCACATCCGTCTTCTCAGTGCTCCACCCAGACCTGCAGGCGCTCTGGCTCTCCTCTTGTAGGAAGCCACAGGTCCCAGGTGGACAGCCCATCTTTCTGCTCCAGAAAAGGGAGAAAGGTAACTTTGCTGGGCTCTAAGGACACTTATCTGGTGGTCTTTATCAGGCAATTTGGTCAGCAGGACAGACTTACACTGGGGTCTCAAAGCCCTCTTAGAAGATGGGTAAAGTAGATATGATAGCCATCTATCTCCATGACTTGGAGGAAGAGGTCTCTGGGGACAGCTCCATTGTGTCCCAGCTCTGTCTCCTTTGCTTAACCATTCTCAGATCGTCAGTGCGGGGACAGTACAGACCAGCGACCCTTTAGCTGCAATGTCAACTCTAAACGACACTGAAAGGCAGAAGACTTCTTGTGACTCATATGGCTCCCAACACAGTCTGAACTTACGTCATTTGGTGGCAAAACTTGACCTGAAATGACTCAAGTCTTTTTGTGTTCTATTGATCTTTCAAAACTATGAATATTTGTTCACTTTCCTGCACAAATTTTCCACACTATTTGATGATAGGTAAATTACCCCAAATATTGTGGAGGAATTATACAAGTCATATTATATGTTTTACATGGATCATCTTATTTCTCTAAAATATTTAAGATGCTCCATTCCAAAAGCAATGGAGGTCCAGAGTTTTCCGAGAGGAATTTGTGGATCTTTGAGGCTCTCAGACAGGGTGGTCAGGGTCACTCAGGAGGCTGAGTTGTGCTCCTTTTAGTAGAGACACAGTTCTGCTGGTGTTGCTGGCATGGCCCTGCCCTGGCTCGTGTGGTGAGCAGCACACCCCCTCCCCATGGCTCCAAAGCACCTTTTCTTTTCTGATCTCAAGCATCCTCTAGGCATTGCTAGTCAGGCACAGTCCCCATGGAATGAGGGGTTCCTAAAACTGTCTCGTTAGCTGGTCTAGTGCTTCTTTGCCCTGGCACATCTTTAAGTAATGTCCTTCATTTCACACCAGTCACCTGCTGGCCCCAGCTCCCCCGTCCTCCTCATCCCTACTTCCTACACTCAGGAGAAAGGCAAGCCAACTTGTGGCGCTTGCATTTCACACACCATGAAGAAGGGACCCTGTTGGTCCCTTTCCCTCAGGAGTAAGACCAATCATGGCCTTCCTCCTAGTTGCTGGGGCAGAAACAAAATTCCTGACTTCGGGAGTCTCCAGGTCTCCTGAATGCACCATTTGGAGACCTATTTGACTGTTGGAGTAGCCGGGCGGTGGTGGGGAGTAGAGGACAAACCCAGATAGGGAAGTCAGGCCCAATAGCTCCCGTCCAGAAAACTAAGCTGACTGTCTAAGCGGCACTCTCTACCTGAGATAAGCCCCTGGATTCTGACTTGTTCAAAGGGCTCACACTTGCTCCAGCTCCCCTGAGGCCAGGGCCATGAACAATCTAAAATGAGGACTGGAAGACCTCTGACCCTTAGGAAGGGGGTTTCTTCCCCAGTTTTCTTTGCATAAATGCTTTCAGTTCAGGAGTAGGAGGTCCTGTGTATCTCTCCTACAGAGACCTCAGAGAGAGGAAGGACAGCTTGGGCCAGTCTTTCCTAGCATGACCAGAGGGACCTTACCTGGAATCTTCCATGTCGGGTACAGCCTAGGTACCTCGAGAGCTCTGAGAACTTGCAACAATCCTGTCCCTCCTCTGGGGGAATCTTAAAAGGGCCAATCCCGAAGAGGCATGACCCTTCTGTTCTCTGTCCAGTTACTTAGAGGCTGTCTGAACCAATCATCCACCACGCAGACTAAACACTCCACAAGGGAGTCTGGAACTGAGTGACTCAATATCCGGGGTCAGTGAGAATGTTCCAGGTCGTGAGCTCTGCTACCAGATGGCATCTGAGGAGTTCAAATGAGGAAATGGCACCTGTCACTTGCACATCTACAGGCAGTTTACTCTGAGAGGCTGCCTGGCAGGGCATGGAACCAGCCAGTGGCCAAACACATCTTAGGAGACTTCACCCTCAGGTGCTAGGGAGACAGGCACTCTCCTTTGTGATCAATGGATGGGTGGATACGTCATGATTAGTTTGACACTAACTTTAAATGAAGCTTGATCAATTGCAACATAATTACCCAGGACACAATTGTTCTTGTTACTCTTCTTGACACATGATGCTTTCATATGAACTAGATAGAGTGCCTCGGTGGCCTTCCCTGAAGCCACCCCTCTATGCTACCTGGTCCCCACACACTTGTGGGAGGAAAGCTAGGCCTGCATTCCTGTCTCCAAGTACAAAATCTGAGTTCCTGCCCACATCACCACTCCAAGCTCTAACACCATTCCAGAGAATTCCTTTCCTCTGTCCAGCCACCATGGGTGAAGTCTAGCAATGGAACTTGATACTTGTGTCTAATCTGGACAGTCAAGGTCCATCAGAATCATTATGCATCACACTCTCATTCCACTTAGACACAGTGTCTGATACCAACATGCCTAATGCTAGCAAGAGTTTAGAAGATAGACCCACTCCACTATCAGTTCATCAGCCCAGACCATTTTTCCCTTGCAGAGACCTTTGCCATGTGAGCACAGGGTAATACTAAGATTCTTCAGATAGGTTTAATGATTTAGACCCTCAACAAGAAAGAATCAAAATGCTGAACATTTTCCTCCCTGTGAGAGATTCTACACACCAATGTGGGCTGACTACATCCACATAAAACCTGAGAGACCTTAAAAAATAATTCTAGACAAAACACACACACACAAACAGAGTTTAGCACAGCTTCTTGGTAGTCACATTTTCCCCCCATGGGCTCTGTTTTCTGGCAGCAAGTAGAGGCTCTGCAGCGCCTTTAAGAGAGGTCTTCCTGGCTCAGCATCGGCAGTGAAGACTGCATGGCTTCTTTAGGGGAGGGCTTCCTGGTTTATGCTAGTTACCCAAACAACTCTGGCTCTTTCAGGAGGCCGAGCACTTAAATGGGGTCTGTGAGCAGTGGGTTACAAATTGCTTAATGGTGACATAGACCTGCTGTGGCCCTGGAGCTGAGGCAATGTGCATGGCTCTCAGAGGCAGTAAACGTGCCACTGCTGTGTTGGACAGGGTGGATCCAACAGGTAGAGCTGCAGAATTGGTCCTAACCATGTCTGCTTAACATTAAAAAAAAGTGCTCCTGGTCAAAAAATAATTACAAATATGCATGCAATAAAGACAAATTCAGATTAAAAAAGACCTCTAAATGGGTCACAATGTTGAATAAATGTACATAGGCTTGAAAGAGAGAGAAAAAGAGTATAGACAGTTATAATATGAAAGAGTAAGGCAGTCACAGATTAAAGGAGTAAAGATAATAAAATAAATATTAAACTTGTAGAAAAAGTAATGGAGAAATAAAATTAAGCCACGTAAAGATGGAATATACACAGGGAGTCTGGATTATGTATATTATTGTGTTTTCTTTGAATTTTTTTGACTGTGAATGAGCCAAGTACAGAGAGATATTTCATTGTATGGGCTGCTAAGCTAAACCACCATACATATTTTAAAGGTATCTTGACTTCAAAATTTGGCTCTAAGGATATGTTGCTTGGGAAAAGAAGTTCTGTTTTTGTTTCCACAGAGAATGAGAACCTGTGCATTTCTTCCAGACGTAAGTGATTTAATAGAACAAGAACCCCTGAAAGGTCTCCATAAACCCGAAAACTACTTTGCCCCAAAACAGCAAGAAGCAGTTTGGAGAAAATTATGCCCAAATTCCCAAAATGACTGTTTATAAATGTTTGTTTACACTTAAAGGGGGATATGCTATAGAGATGAATACATTGCATTGTATGGATCTTGGTCTATTGATAAAAATTTAAGGTCAATTTTTATTATATGTATGTCTGCTCTTGATTAAGGTATTATGTTTGTACAGCTCATCTAAAAATGTAATGTGTAATTAAAAATACAGATTAACAAACAGTCATCTATAATAGTCAAGCTTGTAGTCATGTTAGTTGGGTTTTCTAGATGTACAGAGATATATTTCAGATAGATAGGTATTCTTAAAATCTTTCAAAGACATACAAAATATGGTCTTTAATGTTTTAAGAACTTAGACTTTTCTTGACAGTGAGACATGTCTGCTTCTGGCAACACCAATTACTTCAGAGAGGTTGATGGACATAAAAAAACTCATTATAAAATTTGACAAGACTAGCCATCTGGACAAAAAATTGCTCTTGCCTGGGCTGCTTAATAGTATGCTGTATAAACTGGACATAAAGGACCTGAAAAAAAATGACTGCTAAAGTTGCCTAAAATGATGAGACAGTCCTTCAGGGTTCCTGCTTCATTAAAGAGTCTGCCAGACATTCTTCAGCACACACACACACAAAGTAACTGACAAACTGCCAATATAGACAAAACTGTCTTAAATTTCCTGCTTCATAGAAAAGTCTGCCAGACACTATGGGCCTGCAGGCTGAAGATGGATGCCCCAATGTTACAAAACAACTTTGGGTGACTCTCCAGGCAGCAAGATGTCTGTCAGTTCTAGTTTTGGAAGTTGCTAACAATACACTTCCTATTTACTTAGATAATATTATATCCTTTAGGAGTCTTTAATGGAGTTAAAACATATAATCATAATTATAAAAAAAGATTAGATATAAAACTTTAGACTCAAAGATAGGATGGATGGTAGAGTATTTTCCTTAATTTGTCAAATATTGTAACTGTAATTCTTGCTTGATAACTGTTTTGTTGTATGCAATCTTGCTATGTTAAAGTTAAAACCTTCCTTTTTATTTAAACAGAAAAGAGGAGCTGATGTGGGATTCTCCTCTGTATTCTGTGTATAT